>NC_052317.1:21416968-21742801 GCF_016432855.1 Salvelinus namaycush | reverse complement strand
GTTTACAGTATTTGAACACCCCCTCTGTGCTGTGCTGCATGGACTAGGCCTGTGCTGCTACAAAGACAGGAACCAAGAGAGCACATCAGTTTCTATATTGTAACATCAGTTTGTCTTGCTCTTTGTATCCTATGATAATTATGGGACATTGGCTGTGGAATTCTGTTGTTCTTGCTGCACTTATCTTTGGTAGGAAATGGCTCTCATTATCTTTTTCTCAATACCCTGATGTTACTGGAATCCTGACATTTTGTGACCATGGGACTTTAAGATTCTTTCTGCGCAAAGCAAAGTAATTGTGCATCAAAGTTTTCACATTCGAGATCTCAGAACTGTTTTATAATGAATTCTTCTTTCATAACAAAATAATATTATCACCTTAAAGGTACGTAAAGTGCAGAGTATCAAAATCCTGAGACATTTGTAAGTCAGTTTGTTTAGGGTATTGCAATTACATATAGAACCTTACTCCTCTGAAATGTCAATCTTGGTTGACACTTCTGAATTAGACATGTTCAGTTTTTAAGAAAATTTGAGAATTCGTAGGCGATCGAATAAACCCTCACTTCCTTCCATTCTGCTAGCAAACGTGCAATCTTTGGAAAATAAAATTGATGACCTACGCGGAAGATTAAACTCCCAACGGGACATTCAAAACTGTAATATCTTATGCTTCACAGAGTCGTGGCTGAACGATGACACTATCAACATACAGCTGGCTGGTTATACACTGTACCGGCAGGATAGAAGAGCGGCATCTGGTAAGACAAGGGGCGGTGGACAATGTATTTTGTTAATAACAGCTGGTGCACGGTATCTAAGGAAGTCTCGAGCTACTGTTCGTCTGAGGTAGAGTATCTCATGATAAGCTGTAGACCACACTATCTAAATAGAGAGTTTTCATCCGTATTTTTCATAGCTGTTTACATACCACCACAGACTTAGGCTGGCACTAAGACCGCATTGAATGAGCTGTATTCCGCAATAAGCAAACAAGAAAACGCTCACCCAGAGGCGGCGCTCTGAGTAGCTGGGGACTTTAATTCAGGGCAACTTAAATCTGTTTTACCAAAATTCTATCAGCATGCTAAATGTGCAACCAGAGGGGGAAAAAATGATGGACCTCCTGTACTCCACACACAGAGATGCATACAAAGTTCTCACTCGCACTCCATTTGGCAAATCTGACCATAATACTATCCTCCTGATTCCTGCTTACAAGCAAAAATAAAAGCAGGAAGCACCAGTGACTTGATCAATAAAAAAGTAGTCAGATGAAGCAGATGCTAAGCTGCAGGACTGTCTTGCTAGTACAGATTGGAATATGTTCTGGGATTCCTCTGATGGCATTGAGGAGTACTCCACATCAGTCATTGGCTTCATCAAAAAGTGCATCGATGACGTCGTCACCACAGTGACCGTACGTACATAGCCCAACCAGAAGCCATGGATTACAGGCAACATCCGTACTGAGCTCAAGGCCAGAGTTGCCGCTTTCAAGGAGCAGGAGCTTATATGAAATCCTGCTATGCCCTCCGACAAACCATCAAACAGGCAAAGCGTAAATACAGGACTTAGATCGAATCGTACTACACTGGCTCTGACGCTCGACGGATGTGGCAGGGCTTGCAAACCGTTACAGACTACGAAAGGGAATCACAACTACTTCTATACTTGCTTCGAGGCAAATAACACTGAAGCATGCACGAAACCAGCTGTTCCGGAAGACTGCGTGATCACGCTCTACACAGCCAATGGTAGTAAGACCTTAAAACAGGTCAACATTCACAAGGCCGCAGGGCCAGATGGAATACCAGGACGAGTACTGTGAGCATGCGCTGACCAACTGGCAAGTGTTTTCACTGTCATTTTCAACCTCTCCCTGTCCGAGTCTGTAATACCAACATATTTTGAGCAGACCACAATAGTCCCTGTGCAGGTAACCTGCCTAAATGACTACTGAACCGTAGCCCTCACGTCTGTAGCCATGAAGTGCTTTCGAAAAGGCTGGTCATGGCTCACATCAACACCATTATTCCAGAAACCCTAGACCTACTCCAGTTTGCATACCGCCCCTATAGATTCATAGATGATGCAATCTGTATTTTACTCCACACCGCCCTTTTCCACCTGGACAAAAGGAACACCTATGTGAGAATGATATTCATTGACTACAGCTCAGTGGTCAACACCATAGTGCCCTCAAAACTCATCACTAAGCTAAGGACCCTAGGACTAAACACCTCCCTCTGCAACTGGATCCTGGACCTCCTGACGGGCCACCCCCAGGTGGTAAGGGTAGGTAACAACACATCCACCACGCTGATTCTCAACACAGGGGCCCCCTCAGGGATGCGTGTTGAGTCCCCTCCTGTACTCCCTGTTCACTCATGACTGCACGGCCAGGCATGACTCCAACACCATCATTAAGTTTGCAGATGACACAACAGTGGTAGGCATGATCACAGACAACAACGAGACAGCCTATAGGGAGGAGGTCAGAGACCTGGCCGTGTGGTGCCAGGACAACAACCTCTCCCTCAATGTGACCAAAACAAAGGAGATGATTGTGGACTACAGGAAAAAGAGGACCGAGCACGTCCCCATTCTCATCGACAGGGCTGTACTGGAGCAGGTTGAGAGCTTCAAGTTCCTTGGTGTCCACATCACCAACAAACTAACATGGTCCAAGCACACCAAGACAGTCATGAAGAGGGCACGACAAAACCTATTCCCCCTCAGGAGACTGAAAAGGTTTGTCATGGGTCCTCAGATCCTCAAAAGGTTCTACAGCTGCACCATCGAGAGCATCCTGACTAGTTGCATCACTGCCTGGTATGGCAACTGCTCGGCTTCCGACCGCAAGGCGCTACAGATGGTAGTGCGAACGACCCAGTACATCACTATACCAGGCGGTGTCAGAGGAAGGCCCTAAATTGTCAAAGACTCCAGCCACCCTAGTCATAGACTGTTCTCTCAGCTACCGCACGGCAAGCGGTACCGGAGTGCCAAGTCTAGGTCCAAGAGGCTTCTAAACAGCTTCTACCCCCAAGCCATAAGACTAATGAACATCTAATCAAATGGCTACCCAGACTATTTGCATTGCCCCTGCCCCTGCCCAGATGTCCCCCACCCCCTCTTTTACACCGCTGCTACTCTATGCATATTCACTTTAATAACTATACCTACATGTACATATTAACTCAACTAACCGGTGCCCCCCGCACATTGACTCCGTACCGGTACCCCCCTGTATATAGTCTAGCTATTGTTATTTTACTGCTGCTCTTTAATTACTTGTTACTTTTATTTCTTATTCTTATCCGTATTTATTCTTATATTTTTTCAGGTTTGTTGGTTAGGGGCTCGAAAGTAAGCATTTTGCTGTAAGGTTGTATTCGGCTCATTTGACTAATACAATTTGATTTGATTTTACTTGAGATTGAACCTTAGAACTTCCCAGTTTTTATTTTATTTCACTTTTCAAAATTCAAAAGGCACTCGCACATCTGAGCTGTATTATTTTGCAGGTGCATGGTAACAGTTGAATAACATTAGAATAAAGAAAGAATCCGCACACTGCTCTTGATAGTATCACTGAGCTCTGACGAAGGCAGTGAGGCTGATAAGTAAATCTTATTAAAGAGCAGTGATACTATCAAGAGCAGTGCGTTCCTTCTTTTATCTTCTTTTATTTCACTTAAATTTAACTTTTTCAAATATCTAAATACACAGACCATGAAGAACTATCCAAAGATTAAATAGATGTGATTTGACTAAAACATTTCCCACAATAATGTCAGATAGAATCTTAAAGTCCCAAGGCATTCTTCTTTGTTTCCAGAATGCAGAGCAGCAGACAGTGTTACTCAGTTGAAGAGAGAAGTGATTGCTTATGAAGGAGAAGATGTGTCTCTCAGCTATAAATATAACACCAGTTATCAGCTCCATCTTCTGGTACATTAAATCCACCAACGATTACCCTGAATATGTTTTGCAGAAGGATGTCATTGCTCCAGGCGGTATTGATGAGAGATTCAAGTGCCCATCTCAATCACCAAATCAGTTCCCTTGATGATCAGGAGGGTATAGCTGTCTGACTCTGCTGTGTACTACTGTGCTCTGAAGTCCACTGTGAGAACAGGATTAACAACCTCATTACAAAAGCTATTTGATAGTGTGATATAAGACTCTTAGAGAGCCTAGTGGAAGCTCCTCCTCAATGTTTCATAAGGCAGAGTTAAAGAAGTGGTTTCAAAAGCTTTTGACACATACAAGTGTGTTTGCTCTCTCCTTACCTACACATCTCACAGTAGACATGGAATCTTGGCTGAAGAATATTCTGGTTCTTTCTGCATTTTGTTGTGGTATGATAACTATTCATTTATTTATTTGCTTACTGCCTTTTCTCCAACCCCTTTATTTTGTAAATATACATTTCAGTACAATACTACCAGTATTAATTTAATGCATTTTTATTCTCTCAATCATGTTGCTTGATTCTTTTCCTCCTAATACAAATGTGTATTACATTATTTTACAGAATGCAGAGGAGAAGACTCAGTCATTCAGACACCAGGAGATGTGATTGTTACTGAGGGAGAACAGGTCACACTGGACTGTCAATTTGATACTCTAGATACAAATCCATACCTGTTCTGGTACAAGCAGGTAGCTAATGACTTCCCAAAGTATATGCTGAGGCAGGCGACTTTCGGATCAGATAATGCCATTGAATTCCAGGGGAGATTCGATGCCCATCTCAATTTAACTGAATTTAAATCAGATTCAAAATCAGTCCCCTTGACGATCCAGAGGTTGCAGCAGTCTGACTCCGCTGTGTACTACTGTGCTCTGAGGCCCACTGTGACAACAGGATATACACCACCCCTACAAAAACGAGTGTATCCTAGGCATTAGTGTAGAAAAATGCAAGCCTTCCTTCTGTGGTGGGTGTGATGTTAGCAGCGCTGTACACCTCCCATAGTGACACACAGAAGAGCATTTCAGAGGAGAGTGAATGCATGCCAACATCAGTCTGAAGATGGAGAAATCAATCAGTGTTTTGATCATTCTGATTATGACTACAGGTAAACAACACCTCAACATTTTTACTCCTTGCATCCTTATAATCAGATTATTACATTATGGTATTGGTAGTAAAACCTCTTTTGATTAATTAAAGTAATTTAAATGTGAAAATAAGCATGTGTTTTTAATCAGCTTTATCATGTATTTTTCCTCTGCCGGAATGGTATCTGGAGACAGTGTGACTCCTGACAAGGAGGAGTACACCCCCAATGAGGGATCATCAGTGTCTCTGAGGTGTACATATGAAACAAGCAGCAGTAACATCTACATTTACTGGTACCAACAGTACTCTAACCAGGAACCTCAGGTCTTACTGTATAAAGGTGCCAGAGCAAATAGTGTTGACTTTATCTCTAATCATCTATATGAATCTACAACGTCCCAAACGTAAACTACACTCAAGATAAAACAAGTAACTCTGGCAGACACAGCTCTCTGCTACTGTTCCCTGAAGGACGTCCAGTGATACAGAGTCTCTGAGAGGATGTACAAAAAGTAATACACTGATAAATTACTTGTCAACAGAGGGTCTGTAGATTAGATTATTGTGGTAACACGTGCTGTTAGAGTAAGTAAAAACACATTTAGCATAGGGAAACTTATATTTCTAAAAATAGAGAATGTTATAAAGATGGAAACCAAAGCATTTGAAAATGCATTTTTATTCCTATTATTCATTCACTTCAGAAGATTCTCTGAAAAATGAGTTGTATTGTGTTTAGAGGTGGAGCTAGTATGAGAATGAAAAGGAGACACTCAAAATGGCATGAGGGTCTTTCCTCAACTGTCAGTTAACATTGACAAAGTGGCCAAACGTGTGGATCTGGAGATCTTCTCTGCTGAAGTGACAGACTCTGCTCTGTACAACTGTGCTCTGCAGCCCAGAGTGACAGGAAACACATAAACACTGTACAAAAACATAATCAGACACACATGCATATAGACATTTAATTTTTATGTCATATACAACACAACATTTCCTGTCTGGGTAAGGTACATCCCCTTTCTCTCTGCAGAAAACTCTCAGCAGCAAGCACTGCAGCAACAGAAACCAGTAACCAAGGCAGAGATCTGATCTGGTATTTCTATGTTCCACATGGAGAACTCTCTGATACTGGTTCTCATTATAGCCTCAGGTAAACAATTTTTATTATCATGTTTTATATCATGTTGTGATGTATAATTATATGTTTTTGTCCTTTTTACTTTGTTAAAATATAATTACTATTACTGTAATACATTTCCCCCCCCACGTAGATTTTACACTTTGTTACAATTGTACTGTTCTTTCTTTACAGGACAGATTGTTGGGGATCACAATACTCCTGCGAATAATTAGGTGATCAGTACAGAGGGAGAACTTGTGACTCTGAGCTGCTCATATTATACAAGCAGTGAATATCTTCTGCTTTACAGCTACAGGCATTATCCTTACCAGAATCCACAATTTCTACTGTATAAAGGTGCCAGATCACAGAGCGATAGGGAACATATCCCTGATAAGAGATATACCTCCACAACGTCCCAGACATCAACTGAACTGGTCATGACAAGCCTAACCCTGGCAGACACAGCTGCATTTCAATTAATAGGTGTGTCTTGTTAAAAGTTAATTTGTGGAATTTGTGGAATTTCTTTCACTCATAATGCGTTTCAACCAATCAGTTGTGTTGTGACAAGGTAGGGGTGGTATACAGAATGCTTTGATGAAGTGGAAATCATAAACATCAACCACAGTTGATTTCATAATGGCAGAGGATGAGATCAGAGAATTGTGTTTCCCTGTCTTCCTATTCAATGTTCTGTGAGAAAAATGTGTTATTCACTCAATCATTAGTCTTCAATTCCACTTAGACAGGTTTTTTAATATTGGTTGGATAATCACTTGGGAATATGACAAAGTGCAACACTATTATTATTTGTAGTTACTCCTCCTCACAATTCACACCGGCTTGGTGGTGTAGTATGAAAGTCAACCTGAAGGGGACAACCTAACAAAGCACACACACCCCTGAATCAGAGGATGCCATACAGACAGACACCTCCCCATGGTCTACTACTGCATGTAATACAGAACAACATGAAGCATCAACAGTAGGACAGAGGGTGTCAAAGCTCTGTGATAGATAGATCAACATTGTTCTGCTCCTTACCTTGTCCACTTCAAACTGACTGACTAGTCATGAGAAATTGGCTGATCCTGCATGTTCTGGCTGCATGCTGCTTTGGTATAACATCACTCTGTTCATCTGTCTCTTTCTGTGCATTTGTTCATTTAATTTCTATACATTATTATTATATGTTGTGAAGATATATGTATCTTTCTTTTCAGTTTGCTGAGCAGAAGAGAGTGTATAACAGCCAACAGAAGATGTAATGGCCGTAGCAGTACAACTGATAACACAAATCTTGCTGTGCTGTGTGTTATCATATTAACTTCCAGTTTCAGCCACAATGTCAATACCCACATTTATTTACCTTTCAGTACTGTAAGTAATCTACTTAATTGTTTTATGTTGAATCAAAACTAAGTTTTGAAGCATTGAAAAAAGGTTGATAACAAGTAATAATAGAAGAAGAATATATTTTGCATCTCTTTGCAGACCATTGAGCCAATCAGAGAGGAGGTGTAGCAATATTACACTTTCATGCACCTACTCATCTGCAGATGGTATTCAATGGTATCTCATGCAACGAATATAACAGGTGTAGACCTTACCGTGAAATGCTTACTTACAAGCTCTGAAAATAAATCTCCTTAAGGATCGGTGTCCCTCTAGCGGGACAACTTCCGGTGAAACTGGAGGGCGCGAAATTCAAATAAATTCTAATAGTTATTATAGATTTTAAACATTTAGGTACATGCAAGTGTCTTCTATTGGCTGAAAGCTTAAATTCTTGTTCATCTAACTACACTGTCCGATTTACAGTAGCTATTACAGCAAAAACATGCCATGCGATTGTTTGAGGATGGCGCCCCACATCAAAATATTTTTCCACTGGCACAGTGGAAAATATAAAGATTAAATATTCACCTACTTTTTGAAAATCTTCCTCTGATTTGTCATCCAAAGGGTCCCAGCTATAACATGTAGTGTAGTTTTGTTAGATAAAATCCTTCTTTATATTCCAAAAAGTCTGTTAAGTTGGCGGCATTGATTTGAGTAATCCACTCGTTCAACTTGCAGAGAAAGGAATCCGAAAATATACACCTAAACTTTGTTTCAACAAGTCAAAATACATTTCTATTTACTTCTCAGACACCCTAAAATTATAAAATTAATTTTGTAAAGAAGTATGTTCAATAGGAAACCGATTTTAGCAGGTGCGCAACTTTATCATGGCGCGCAAAGACACAGATTTTTAAGACTGTGTCCTTACACAAAAACGTTTATTTCTTATTCGTTTTTGAAGTTACATGCCTGAAACCTTCAACATAGACTGCTGACACCCCGTGGAAGCCATAGGAATTGCATCCAGGAAGCTATTTTACAATATGAGCTTTCTCTTGCATTTCTAAGAGGATGGTCTCTCTCAAAAATAAATCTGGTTTGGTTTTTCTTTGGATTTTCTTCTACCATATCTATTGTGTTATATTCTCCTACATTATTTTTAACATTTCTAGGAACTTCAAAGTGTTTTATTTCCAATGGTACCAATTATATGCATATCCTGGCTTCAGGGCCTGAGCTACAGGCAGTTTACTTTGGGCATGTCATTCAGGTGGAAATGGATAAAAAAGGGGCCTAGTCAACAATGCAGTTTTAAGAAAATAGAGTTAAGACAATATTTACTAAAAAACTAAAGTAAAAAATGAAAAATAGAAGAAAAAAATACAGTAAGACAATAAAATAACAATAATGAGGCTATATACAAGGGGTACCGGTACCAAGTCAATGTTGGGGGGTACAGGTTGGCAGTGGTGTAAATTACTTAAGTAAAAATACTTTAAAGTACTACTTAAGTATTTTTTTGGGGGGGGGGTATCTGTACTTTACTTTACTATTTATATTCTAGGCAACTTTTACTTTTATTTCATTACATTCCGAATGAAAATTATGTACTTTTTACGCCATACATTTTCCCTGACACCCAAAAGTACTCATTACATTTTGACAGGAAAACTGTCCAATTAACACACTTATCAAGAGAACATCTGTGGTCATCCCTTCTGCATCTGATCTGGCAGACTCACTAAACACAAATGCTTTGTTTGTAAATTATGTCTGATTGTTGGAGTTTGCCCCTTGAAATCCATCAATAAAAAAAACAATTGTGCTTTCTGGTTTCCTTAATATAATGATTTTGAAATGATTAATACTTTTACTTTTACTTTTGATACTTAAGTACATTTTAGCAATTTCATTTACTTTTGATACTTAAGTATTTTTAAAACCAAATACTTTTAGACTTTTACTCAAGTAGGATTTTACTGAGTTTTACTGATTTTACTGTGCGGAAGCAGAGAGAACAGTATATGACTTGGGTGACCGGAGTTTTTGACAATTTTTGGGGCCTTCCTCTGACACCACCTAGTATATACAGTACCAGTCAAAAGTTTGGACACACCTACTCATTCAAGGGTTTTTCTATATTTTTGACTATTTTCAACATTGTAGAATAATAGTAAAGACATCAAAACTATGAAATAACACATATGGAATCATGTAGTAACCAAATAAGTGTTAAACAAATATATGTTATATTTGAGATTCTTCAAAGTAGCCACCCTTTGCCGTGATGACAGCCTTGCATACTCTTGGCATTCTCTCAAACACCTTCATGAGGTAGTGACCTGGACTGCATTTCAATGAACAGGTGTGCCTTGTTAAAAGTTAATTTGTGGAATTTCTTTCCCTTTTGAACCAATCAGCTGTTTTGTGACAAGGTAGGGGTGGTAAACAGAAGATAGACCTATTTGAAAAAGACCAAGTCCATATTATGGAAAGAACAGCTCAAATATGCAAAGAGAAATGACAGTCCATCATGACTTTAAGACACGAAGGTCAGTCAATACGGAACATTTCAAATTTCTTCAAGTGCTATGGAGAAACTGGCTCTTATGAGGAGGAGGTGTGATGGTGTGGGGGTCCTTTACCTGTGACACTGTCTGTGATTTATTTAGAATTCAAGGCACACTTAACCAGCATAGCTTCCACAGCATTCTGCAGTGATATGCCATCCCATCTGGTTCGCACTTAGTGGGACTATCATTTGTTCTTCAACAGGACAATGACCCAACACACCTCCAGGCTGTGTCAGGGCTATTTGACCAAGTAGGAGAGTGATGGAGTGCTGCATCAGATGACCTAGCCTCCACAACTACCCAAGCTCAAATCCAATAAAAAAAAATGTTTTACTTTTTTTATTTAACTAGACAAGTCAGTTAAGAACAAATTCTTATTTACAATGACGGTCTAGGAACAGTGGGTTAACTGCCTTGTTCAGGGGCAGAACAACATATTTTTACCTTGTCAGCTCGGGGATTTTATCAAGCAACCTTTTGGTTACTGGCCCAACGCTCTAACCACTAGGATACCTGCCAAATTGAGATGGTTTGGGATGAGTTAAACAGCAGAGTGAAGGAAAAGTAGCCAACAAGTGCTCAGCATATGTGGGAACTCCTTCAAGACTGTTGGAAAAGCATTCTAGATGAAGCTGGTTGAGAGAATGCCAAGTGTGTGTAAAGCTGTCAATAAGGCATAGGGTGGCTACTGTGAAGAATCTCAAATATAAAATACACTTTTTTGGTTACTACATGATTCTATTTGTGTTATTTCTTAGTTTTGATGTCTTCACCATTATTCTACAATGTAGAAAATAGTAAAAATAAAGAAAAACCTATACATGAGTAGGTGTGTAGGTCCTGGATGGTAGGAAGCTTTGCCCCAGTGATGTACTGGGCAGTATGCACTACCCTCTGTAGCACATTACTGTCGGATGACAAGCAGTTGCCATACCAGGCGGCGATGCTCTCGATGGTGCAGCTGTAGAACCTTTTGAGGATCTGGGGACACATTCTAAGTCTTTTCAGTCTCCTGAGGGGGAAAATACGTTGTTGTGCCCTCTAAACGATTTTCTTGGTGTGTTTGGACCATTAAAGTTTGTTGGTGATGTGGACACCAAGGAACTTGAAACTTTCGACCCGCCGATGTGAATGGGGGCGTGTTCAGCCCTCCCTTTCCTGCAGTCCACGATCATCTCTATTTTCTTACTCACGTTGAGGCAGAGGTTGTTGTCCTGGCACCACACTGCCAGGTCTCTGACCTCCTCCCTATAGGCTGTATCATCATTGTCGGTGATCAGCTCTACCACCGTTATGTCTTCAGCAAACTTAGTGATGGTGTTGGAGTCGTGATTGGCCACACAGTCGTGGGTGAACAGGGAGTACACGAGAGGACTAAGCACCCACCCCTGAGGGGTCCCTGTGTTGAGGATCATTGTGGCAGATGTGTTGTTGCCTACCCTTACCTCCGGGGGGCGGGCCCGTCAAGAAGTCCAGGATCTAGTTTCAGAGGGAGGGGGTTTGGTTCCAGGGTCATTGGCTTAGTGAAGAGCTTTGTGGGCAATATGGTGTTGAACGCTGAGCTGTAGTCAATGAACAGCATTCTCAGATAGGTCCTACACATCCTGGTATTTCTTATAAGTGTCCGGATTAGTGTCCCGCTCCTTGATAGCGGCAGGTCTAGCCTTGAGCTCGGTGAGGATGTTGCCTGTAATCCATGGCTTCTGGTTGGGATATGTACGTGCAGTCACTGTGGGAACGACGTCGTCGATGCACTTAATGATGAAGCCGATGACTGATGTGGTATACTCCTCAATGCCATTTTATGAATTCCGGAACATATTCCAGTCTCTGCTAGCAAAACAGTCCTGTAGCGTAGCTTCCGCGTCATCTGACCGGTTACGTATTGCGCGAGTCACTGGTACTTCCTGTTTTACGTTTTGCTTGTAAGCAGGAATCAGGAGGATATAATTATGGTCAGATTTTCCAAATTGAGAGCGAGGGAGAGCTTTGTATGCATCTCTGTGTGTGGAGTAAAGGTGGTCTAGAGTTTTTTTCTCTTTGTTTTCACATGTGACACGCTGGTAGAAATTAGGTAAAACAGATGTAACTTTACCTGCATTAAAGTCCCCGGCCACAAGGAGCGCCGCTTCTGGATGAGCATTTTCTTCTTTGCTTATGGCCTTACACAGCTCATGAGTGCGGTCTTAGAGCCAAAGTTGGTTTGTGGTGGTAAATAGACGGTTAAGAAAAATAAAAATGAACACTCTCTTGGTAGATAGTGCAGTGTACAGCTTATCATGAGGTACTCTACCTCAGGGGAGCAATACTTTGAGACTACCTTAATATTATACATTGCGTACCAGATCCTCAGTATATCCTGCTTATCCTGCATGATTTTGGGTCTCCGTCAGAGGCTCCAGGTCTGGATCCTCCACTGTCAGTGAAACTAAATGATGAAAAGACCCGTGTGGATCTGGGTAGCTCTTCTGCTGAAGTGACAGACTCTGCTCTGTACTATTGTGCTGTGGAGCCCAGAGTGACAGTGAGAGGGAACCCAGAAACACTTTACAAAAACCTGTTTCTGTATGACTGTGCTGTGACAACTCACTGACTCAGCCCTCAGCAGAATAGATACTTGTCCGTTTGTGGTTTTAGAAGGACCTGCTGTCTACTGTTTGAAAGCAACGCCATCAAGTAGAGTCTGTAGTAAATAAATCAATTGTGGTAAATGCTTTCAAATGTACATATAACATTTAATTGTTTTAATATTGTCAGTAGGGGGAGCTAAAGCCAAGGATTAGATCATGGATCCTTGTTATAAGACATGATTCTATCTACATTAATAAAATCAATCTAAGGAGGAGGAGCAGCAACAACCATAGCAACAGCAACAACAGTAGAACACTCTTGGAAAGAACAGGAATCAGTCTGATTTGCTGCCGTTACTGTCAGTTTGTCTCTCTTACAAAGACCATTATGTTACTTTTTTCTATTTTACTGTTAACAACAATTAAAGGTAAGAGACAGTGTTTGTACAATATATTTTTTTTATTGTATATTTTATATACATATATATAGACAATAAAACAAACACTATCCAAGGAAATAATATCAATCTTCCATGTGGGTTTACGGTATTATATTTTGCAGGATTCATTTCTGAAGAGGTAATTGCACCATATACTGATGCAGTGCTGGCTTTGGACACAAACAGAGTTACACTCTCTTGTAACTACACCGCTGGTGACACTCTTCAATGGTATCGACAATATCCCAAATCACCACCACAGTTACTGGTTATGGAACATATGATTGCAAAAACTTCAGGTTTTACTCTAAATCATGACAAAAAAGCCAAACGTGTAGATCTGGAGATCAAATCCGCTGAAGTGACAGACTCTGCTCTGTACTACTGTGCTCTGAGGTCCACAGTGAAAGGAAACCCAGAAATGCTGTACAAAAACCTGACAATATATACTGTAGAAAGAAAGCCATAACAGAAAACATTTCAAGTTAGAGTCAAGAGGAGGCGCTGTATAATCAAAGATCCACATGTAGCTTATGGATGTTACTGTTCAGGAAGTAGCTAGACAGTCAGGTCTCTCAGTGCTGTCTGTCTGCATGTTTCTCAAATGTATAGCACGATGTTGCTGTTCTCATTTCTTCTCTTTTCAGCTTTTTTAAGTGAGTTATTATATGGATTGAAATCCTTGCTCTCATCTGTGAATTTAATCATACAGTGAACGAAGAACATATTTTACATCTCTGCCCATGTCACTTCCTGTTGAACGTGGAACGAGGAAGAGCTCGGTTTTGTTTGTTTGGAAAGTTTGTTGTTTGAAAATATATTGGAAAGTTCTTGGTAGCTACCTAGCTTCTAAATTTGGATCCCGTGACGCAGTTGGCATCAGTTGCTGGGACTGCTTGTCTCTTTCCAGTGATTCTGCCAACCAAGGACGGGTCTGAGGAGTGTCGCGGTTAGCCATTGTGGCTGGGACCACGGATTGTCCCGGGTTTGTGGCTGTCTAGATCCCTGCTGTTTGTTGTTTTCAATTTTCCCCATGACCTGTCCTGTCTGGAACTGCGAGGAGTAACAGCGTAACTAGGGTTGACAACTGTCCCGTATTAGCCGGGAGGTCCCTTATATTGGGCTAAATTGGTTTGTCCCATACGGGACCTCCCTTGTCCCGTATATTCATCCAATCACAGTATAGCATAAACCCGCCAATTCCTGTAAGTAATTTCTGTTGTTGTTCGGTCGGTTTGGCATATCAAGGAAATATGGATAAACCTGCTAAAAAGAAAAGACTGTGTAGCTACAACAAACAATGTGAAGCAAAAAGACGTGGGTTAAGCCCGTCAGTGGTGACTCGACGAAAGCTTTCTGTACTTTATGCCGTCGGGAATTCTCAATTGGCCATGGAGGGGAGAATGACCTAATTCAGCATGCATTCATAGAAATGCACAAGAAGGCCACACTAGCTAAAGGTGCTACTGTAGCAATATCAGTGCATTCTTCGTGGCGTCTACTGCAAAAAACTACAAAATCGCAGCAAGTGAAGCCTCTTTTCCTCTTTTGCATTTGAAAAGTTTTCTTTCTTTGCTGTAAAGGTTCAAATTGTGATTTATTTGATCATTTATTTTGAGGTTTATTCACATACGTTTACATAATTATACAGTTTTAGTAAAGCTATAGACAAAATGGAATATAAAAATGTTTTACCTTTCCAATTGAAAAAGAATATGAATATACACTGTCCCTTCTTTGGTAGTGAGAAAGTTGACAACCCTAAGCGTAACATACGTTGCTAGCTACCATGACAAAGACCAAAGCTGGCGGGAGTACCGTTGAGGACAGTGGTGTGTCTCTATCACACATGAAGGATATTTTAAATGAACAAAAAGAGACCTACAAGCAGTTGTTCCAACAACAAGAAAATAGCTTCAAGTGTTTTGTCCAAATACTTGTGTATTCTGCTAATAAAATAATGGACAACCTGACCACAGAGGTCCAGGACCTGAAGAACAGTTTGCAGTTCTCCCAGGGTCAGCTCAAAGAGTTGAAACAGGAGAACGGCAAGATGACAGCAATCTGTAAGTCATTGAGAAAGGACATCAGTTCTGTGTGTGAATCCATAATAACAATGACAGATAAACCTTGAGAAACAATCAAGGCGGAACAACATGGTTGTGGATGGAATTGCAGAATCTCCACATGAGACCTGGACGGAGTCTGAGGACAAAGTGAGGGAAATGATCTCTGAGAAATTGAAGATGGACCACAGGAAGATTGAGGTGGGGGGCACCCACAGGACTGGAAAACCCACCACCGGCCCAGGTGATAGGCCCAGGCCGATAGTGGTCAAGTTCCTCAGGTTCAAGGACAAGGTAGCTGTTCTCGAAAGAGAACTTGAGAGGAATGTATATCTTCCTCAACAAGGACTATCCTGAAGCTGTGCGCCAGAAGAGGAAAGAACTGATCCCAGCCATGAAAGCTGCCAGAGCGCGTGGCGACATTGCGTACATTCGCTATGACAGGCTCATTGTCCACCCTCCCTCCCAGAAGCCTGGAAGGGATGAGAGAGCCAAGCCTATGTGTTCGTAGCCTCAACCCGCAGCACACACACACACCAATTGATTAATGCTGCTGAATGTATATTTTTTTTATCTTGCTTTGTCTGCTCTTTTCAGTATTTCGTTAATCTCTGATAAGCTACCCAGGAAAGTGCTGAAAATAGCCCATATTAATATATGTAGCCTTAGAAATAAGGTTCATGAAATCAATAACTTGCTACCATCAGATAACATTCATATATTAGCCATTTCTGAGACTTACTTAGATAATTAATTTGATGATACAGCCGTAGCAATACAAGGATATAACATTTATTAAAGAGACATACATGCTTATGGTGGAGGTGTTGCTGTAGATATTCAGAGCCATATCCCTGTAATGATTAGAGTAGATCGTATGTCAAGTGTTATTGAAATGTTGTGGTTGCAGATTTACTTGGAACATCTAAAGCTTTTTCTTTTGGGGTGTTGCTATAGGCCACACCAAGTGCTAACAGTCAGTATCTAAATAATATGTGTGAAATGCTTGATAGTGTATGTGATCTAAACAGAGAGGTCTACTTTATTTGGGGACATGAATATTGACCGTTTTTTATAAAGCTGCCCGCTCAAGAGGAAGCTTCTTACTGTAACCAGTGCCTGTAATCTGGTTCAGATTATTAATCAACCTACCAGGGTGTTTACAAACGCTACAGGAACAAGATCATCCACATGTATTGATCATATTTTTACTAATGCTGTAGAACTTTGTTGTAAAGCTATATCCATACCCATTGGATGCAGTGATCACAGTATAG
This sequence comes from Salvelinus namaycush, assembly GCF_016432855.1. NCBI lineage: Eukaryota > Metazoa > Chordata > Actinopteri > Salmoniformes > Salmonidae > Salvelinus > Salvelinus namaycush. The sequence continues at coordinate 21,726,331 of NC_052317.1, read as the reverse complement.
TGACTATATCCAGGAAAGCCAAAGTTCCAACAGCTGGGCCTAAAATAGTGTATAAGAGATCATACAAAATAATTTGCTGTGACTCTTATGTGGATGATGTTAAAGATATGTGTTGGGCTGAGGTGATTAATGAGGAGCATCCAGACGCTGCACTTGATGAATTGATGAAACTGCTTCTTCCAATTATTGATAAACATGCACCTGTTAAGATTAAGAAACTGACTGTCAGAACTGTTAAAGAGATGGGGCAAAAGGAGTGGCTAATAAGTCTGGCTGCACATCTGACTGGCTTACTTACTGCAAATTGAGAAATTATGTGACTAAACTCAACAAAAAGAAGAATAAACTGTATTATGAAGCCAAGATCAATGATATAAAGAATTATGGAAAAAAAACTTTGGAGTACTTTAAATGAAATTATGGGCAGAAAGACAAATTCAACTCCATCTTTCATCGAATCAGGTGGCTAATTCATCACAAAACCATTTGATGTTGCCAATTATTTTAATGATTATTTCATTGACAAAGTGGCCAAATTTAGGCAGGAAATGACCACAAGGAACAGTGAGCAATTATATTTATGCATAAAAAAACAAATAATGAAAGAAAAGCAATGCAAGTTTGAATTTTGTAAAGTTAGTGTGGGAGAGGTGGAAAAACTATTGTTATCAATCAATAATGACAAACCTGGACAAACAACTTAGATGGAAAGCTACTGAGGATGGTATCTGACTCTATAGCCAATCTTATCTGTCATATTTTTTTTATCTGAGCCTAGAGGAAAGTCTTTGTCCTCGGGGCTGGAGGGAAGCCAAAGTAATTCTGCTACCCAAGAGTGGTAGAGCGGCCTTTACTGGTTCAAACAGCAGACGTATAAGCTTGCTGCCAGCTCTTAGCAAACTGTTGGAAAAAATGTTTTTTGACCAAATACAATGCTATTTCTCTGTAAACAAATAAACAATAGACTTTCAGAATGCTTATAGAGAATGGCACTCAACATGTACTGCACTGACACAAATGACTGATGATTGGTTGAAAGAAATTGATAATAAGAAGATTGTGGGAGCTGTACTGTTAGATTTCAGTGCAGCCTTTGATATTATTGACCATAACTTGTTGTTGAAAAAACGTATGTGCTATGGCTTTTCAACCTCTGCCATATTGTGGATTCAGAGCTATCCATCTAATACAACTCAAAGGGTATTCTTTAATGGAAGCTTCTCTAATGTCAAACATGTAAAGTATGGTGTACTGCAGGGCAGCTCTCTAGGCCCTCAACTCTTTTCTACTTTTACCAATGACCTGCCATTGGCATTAAACAAAGCATGTGTGTCTATGTATGCTGATGATTCAATCAGTAATAAACTGGTCCTGAACATCTCTAAAACTAAGAGCATTGTATTTGATACAAACCATTCTGGTAATGAATGGTGCTGCTGTTGAACAAGTTGAGGGGACTAAACTACTTGGCGTTACCTTAGATTGTAAACTGTCATGGTCAAAACATATAGATTCAATGGTTGTAAAGATGGGGAGAGGTCTAGCCGTAATAAAGAGATGCTCTGCTTTTTGACACCACACTCCACAAAGCAAGTTCTGCAGGCTCTAGTTTTGTCCAGTCCAGTGCTGCAAGGAAAGTTAAGCTGCAGCTGGCCCAGACCAGAGCGGCATGTTTGGTCTTAATTGTAATCAAGAGGGCTGATATAAATACTATGCAGTCTCTCTTGGCTAAGAGTTGAGGAGAGACTGACTGCATCACTTCTTCTTTTTATAAAAAACAATGTGTTGAAAATCCCAAATTGTTTGCATAGTCAATTTATACACAGCTCTGACACACACACTTATCCCACTAGACATGCCACCAGAGGTGTCACGCCCTGACCATAGAGATCCTTTTTATTCTCTATTTTGGTTAGGTCGGGGTGTGACTAGGGTGAGTAATCTAGGTTGTTTATTTCTATGTTGGCCTGGTATGGTTCAGGCAGCTGTTTATGGTTGTCTCTAATTGGGGATCATATTTAGGCAGCCATTTCCCCACTGTGTTTTGTGGGATCTTGTTTATGTGTAGCTGCCTGTGCGCACTTAATTTACTTCACGTTTCATTCGTTCTTTATTGGTCTTGTGCGTTTCATTCATTAAACATGTGGAACCCATATCACGCTGTGCTTTGGTACGGATGTTATTACGATGATCGTGACAAGGGATCTTTTACAGTCCCCAAATCCAGAGCAAATTCAAGAAAACGTGCAGTATTATATAGTGCCCTTATTGCATGGATTTTCCTTCCATCTCATATTGCTCAAACAAACAGCAAACCTGGTTTAAAAAAACTGATAAACAACACAACGCCTCTCCCCTATTTGACCTAGATAGTTTGTGCCTTACATTTTTTTTATGTAGTTCTGTCCTTGAGCTGTTTTCATCTATTGATGTTCCGTACTATGTCATTCTGTATTATGTTTCATGTTTTGTGTGGACCCCAGGAAGAGGAGCTGCTGCTTTTGCAACAGCTAATGGGGATCCTAATATAATACAAAAAAAAGTACCTGTTAGTGAGCATTTCTCCTTCGCCAAGATAATCCATCCACCTGACAGGTGTGGCATATCAAGAAGCTGATTAAACAGCATAATCATTACACAGGTGTGCCTTGTGCTGGGAACAATAAAAGACCACCCTAAAATGTTCAATTTTGTCACATTACACAATGCCACAGAAGTTTTGAGGGAGCGTGCAATTGGCATGCTGACCGCAGGAATGTCAACCATAGCTGTTGCCAGAGAATTGAATGTTCATTTCTCTACCATAAGCCACCTCCAACGTCATTTTAGAGAATTTGGCAGTACGTCCAACAGGAGTACTCACAATTGCAGACGACGTGTATGGTGTTGTTCGGGCGAGCGGTTTGCTGATGTCAACGTTGTGAACAGAGTGCCCCATGGTGGCGGTGAGGTTATGGTATGGACAGGCATAAGCTACGGGCAACGAATACAATTGCATTTTATTGATGGCAATTTTAATGCACATAAATACCATGACGAGATCCTGAGGCCCATTGTGAGGCCAATTATTTTTAAGGTATCTGTGACCAACAGATCTGTATTGTTAAACGTCAGTTACAACTACAATTTTTACTGTAATTTTTTTAATAGGAAACAGTTTTGGTGATTAAATGAACCCTGCTACTACTACAGAGCTTGTTCTGGAGAGAAGGAATGTCCTTCTCTCCTGCAAACATGATGGCACTCTCTGCAATCTACAATACCCAATATCCCAGAGAAGGGGAAAGCTACAGTAAGCTGAAATAAACTAAGATATATTTAGGCAACAGAGGAGTAAATAGTCAGAGACAGCAAATGTTATGCACATTTGTAGGTAAGTGACAACTGATAATGATGCATATTTTTATTTTTTTATATTACATTTTCTTTTCATTAACGTATGCATTACAACTACCCTTTACTTATAACAGATGACAGTTTAGAGAATGCTATTGCTCCTTTAAGAAATGAAGTGCATGGCTTGTTGACACACTGTCATGTGTCCTGCAACTACTCCTCAACTTCTACAACTGGAAATAGATTCTACTGGTATCATCAAACCAGTGCTGGGAAAACGCCAATATTCCATCTATGGATGATAGATACAGACTTCTAGGAGAATTGGATGTCAGTTAGGTTAAATTGAAGATCTCCTCTGCTGAAGTAAAATACTCTGTACTACTGTGCCATGAAGACCACAGTGACAGGAAACTCAGAAACATGTCAAGAACCATGGGAGGAAACAGACATCCTGTATGACATACATACATAACATATGTTAACAGGATGGACTTATAGTAGAGGAGGGGTTGAACAGCAGTATAGAAACATAAAAACAGGAGAAAACTTTTAGAGACTGCTGAAATCTTTCTGTCAGTTTGTTTCTGTTTATCTAAGATGGTGTTGCTGGATTCACTGTTGTTCCTGACCATATTTATTGGTAGGCAATATTCAGGTGCCAGTTGTAAGGACCTCACTCTAATCAAGAAAGAGGAGTACTGACCAGTGGTGTAAAGTATAAATACTTTAAAGTACTACTTAAGTCGTTTTTTGGGGTATCTGTACTTTACCTTACTATTTATATTTTTGACAACTTTGACTTTTACTCCACTACATTCCTAAAGAAAATAATATACTTTCTGCTCCATACATTTTCCGTGACACCCAAAAGTACTCATTACATTTTGAATGCTTAGCAAGACAGTAAAATGGTGAAATGCACACTTATCAAGAGAACATCCCTGGTCATCCCTACTGTATCTGATCTGGCGGACTCACTAACACAAATGCTTTGTTTGTAAATTATGTCTGTGTGCCCCTGGCTATCCGTAAATTAACCTTTACTGCTCCAGCGTTCCGCCAGCGGAACTCCTCCCACATTCCACTGAAAAGGCAGAGCGCAAAATTCAAAATATATTTTTTAGAAATATTTAACTTTCACACATTAACAAGTCCAATACAGCAAATGAAAGGTACACATCTTGTGAATCCAGCCAACATGTCCGATTTTTAAAATGTTTTACAGCGAAAACAGCACGTATATTTATGTTAGCTCACCACCAAATACAAAAAAGGACAGACATTTTTCACAGCACAGGTAGCATGCACAAAGCCAACCTAACTAACCAAGAACCAACCAAACTAACCAAGAAACAACTTCATCAGATGACAGTCTTATAACATGTTACACAATAAATCTATGTTTTGTTCGAAAAATGTGCATATTTGAGGTATAAATCAGTTTTACATTGCAGCTACCATCACAGCTACCGTCAAAAATAGCACCGAAGCAGCCAGAGTAATTATAGAGACCAACGTGGAATACCTAAATTCTCATCATAGAACATTTCTGAAAAATGCATCGTGTACAGCAAATGAAAGACAAGCATCTTGTGAATCCAGCCAATATTTCAGATTTTTTAAGTGTTTTACAGCGAAAACACAATATAGCATTATATTAGCTTACTACAATAGCCTACCACACTCCCGCATTCATTCATCAAGGCACGTTAGCGATAGCAATAGGCACGTTAGCGTTAGCGAATAAACCAGCAAAAGATATTAATTTTCACTAACCTTCATAAACCTTCCTCAGATGACAGTCCTATAACATCAGGTTATACATACACTTATGTTTTGTTCGAAAATCTGCATATTTAGAGCTGAAAACAGTGGTTATCCATTATGCTAACGTAGCTTCTTTTTCCCAGAATGTGCGGATATTTCTATTAGACTCTCACCTATTCTGACCAAATAGCTATTCATAAACATTACAAAAAAATACATGTTGTATAGGAAATGATAGATACACTAGTTCTTAATGCAATCGCAGTGTTAGAATTCTAAAAATAACTTCATTACGACATAAGGCTTACGTTATGGCGAGCGAGTGCCCAAAACCTGGGCGCAAAACTAATAGTACACAATTCGACAGATATATGAAATAGCATCATAAAATGGGTCCTACTTTTGCTGATCTTCCATCAGAATGTTGTACAAGAGGTCCTTTGTCAAGAACAATCGTTGTTTGGATTTAGAACGTCCTTTTTCCCTCTTGAATTAACAAGCGCACTAGCCAAGTGGCGCGAAGCTCTCCTTCCTGAACAAAGGCACACAACGCAACACGCCTAACGTCCCGAATAAATTTCAATAATCTAATAAAACTATATTGAAAAAACATACTTTACGATGATATTGTCACATGTATCAAATAAAATCAAAACTGGAGATAGTAGTCGCCTATAACGACAGCATTTCAGAAGGCAATTCCAGCTCCATCCTCGCGCTTTCCAGAAAACAGGAAATGGGTGACACGTCATTCCAAGAGGATTTATTCCAGCTCAGACCAAGATAAACACTCCATTTCTTCTCTCACTGCCTCTTGACATCTAGGGGAAGGTGTATGACGTGCATGTATACTAATACGTATCATGCCCATTTATAGGCAGGACCTAGAACAGAGCCTCGATTTCAGACTTTCCACTTCCTGGTCAGGAAGTTTGTGCCAAATGAGTTCTGTTTTACTCACAGATATAATTCAAACGGTTTTAGAAACTAGAGAGTGTTTTCTATCCAATAGTAATAATAATATGCATATTGTACGAGCAAGAATTGAGTACGAGGCCGTTTGAAATGGGCACCTTTTATCAGAGCTACTCAATACTGCCCCTGCAGCCAGAAGAAGTTAAGGGGAGGGACTTATGGTAGAGGAGGGGCTGAACAGCAGTATGGAAACATAAAAACAGGATGAAATTTTCAGACTGCTTAGATCTTTCTGTCAGTTTGTTTCTGTTCATCTAAGAGGGTGTTGCTGTGTTCAGTGTTGTTCCAGGACATATTTATTTGACAGGCAACACAATACAATACAGTACAATTCAGTTCATCACAATGCATTGCCATAATTGTCCATTTGAGTGACGCCTCAAGCGTATATTGCATTGTCGAGTGGAGTGGATGTCTTCAAGTATATTGCAGGCGAGAAAAAACATCACTCAGAGAGGCCAGTAGTGTGAGAAACTCGTCATCATGCAAGTGGTCAGACAAGTGAAAATTATGGTCAGTAAAGAAAACTTTAAGCTTGTCTCTCAATTTAAAAAAACGTGCCAATACTTTGCCCCTTGATAACCAGAACACTTCTGTATGTTGTAAAAGCGTTACATTGTCGCTGCCCATATAATTTCATAGTGCAGAAAATACACGAGAGTTCAGGGGCCTTGCTTTCACAAAATGAACCATTTTGACTGTAGTGTCCAAAACGTCTTTCAAGCTGTCAGGCATTCCCTTGGCAGCAAGAGCCTCTCGGTGGATGCTGCTGTGTACCCAAGTGGCGTCGGAAGCAACTGCTTGCACACGCGTTACCAGTCCACTATGTCTCCATGTCATGGCTTTTGCGACATCAGTACAGATACCAACACATCTTGACCACCAAAGTCCATTTGATGTCACAAAGCTTTCCGGGACTTTATAAATATTCTCTCCTGTTGTCCTGGTTTCCAGTGGTTTGCAGAAGAGGATGTCTTCCTTAATTTAAACGTAACGGAAATATAACAGGAGCTGTGCCAGGCCCGCCACGCCTGTTGACTCATCCAGCTGTAACGCATAGAATTCACTGGCTTGTATGCGAAGCAGTAATTGTTTCAAAACATCTTCTGTCATGTCACTGATGCGTCGTGAAACAGTGTTGTTTGATGAAGGCATTGTCTGTATAGTTGTTTTTCCTTTTTCCCCAGCATTGTCTCAGCCATATCCGCGGCAGCAGGAAGAATGAAGTCCCCCACAATAGTATGGGGCTTGCCTGTCCTAGCCACTCGGTAGCTCACCATATAAGAAGCTTCTAACCCCTTCTTATTAATGGTATCTGTTGCTTTTATGCATGTCTTACTATTCGAAAGTTCTCAAATTCTCGCTCCAAAAACAAGAGTGAAGGTTTCATCGAGTTGTGGGATAGTACTTTTGCACATATAACACACTGTGGTACTACTCCCAATATAAGTGAACCCCAAATCAATGTAGTTCTCATATTTGCACCTCTACGCTGGTTCAACGTCCCTGTCTGTTGTTCAGTGCTTTCCTGGGTAAGGGGGCAGTAGCTCTTCGGCCGCATCAGATACACAACTGTCAATGTCTACGCTAGCTGGGCTAACAACAAATGTAGAATTACTGATGCTAGCATTGGATGTGCTCGTGGAAGCAGAAGAACTTGTGTCGTCGACAGGTGCAGGTATAGTACTGCTGGTAGTAGCAGTATGTGTCTCTATGGACGCGGGCCTTACTTTTATTTTACTTCTCTAGGGTATGTGGGACATCTTCTGCTACGAGGTAGCGTCCCAACTCGTCAACAGCCAGTGAAACTGCAGGGCGCCAAATTCAAAACAACAGAAATCCCATAATTTGAATTCCTCAAACATACAAGTATTTTACACCATTTTAAAGATACACTTGTTGTAAATCCAGCCAAAGTGTCCGATTTCAAATATGCTTTTCAGCGAAAGCACTACAAACGATTATGTTAGGTCAGCACCAAACCACAATAAGCACAGCCATTTTTCCAGCGAAATATAGCAGTCACAAAAAGCAGAAATGGAGATAAAATGAATCACTAACCTTTGATGATCTTCATCAGATGACACTCATAGGACTTCATGTTACACAATACATGCATGTTTTGTTTGATAAAGTTCATATTTATATCAAATAATCGGAGTTTACATTGGCGCGTTACATTCACTAGTTCCAAAAACATCAAGTGATTTTGCATAGCCACATCGTTTCAACAGAAATACTCATCATAAATGTAGATGATAATACAAGTTATACACATGGAATTATAGATATACCTCTCCTTAATGCAACCGCTGTGTCAGATTTTTAAAAAACTTCACGCAAAAAGCAAACCATGCAATAATCTGAGACGGCGCTCAGAACAATAGCCAAATTAGCCAAAACATGATAAATGTTTCCTTACCTTTGATGAACTTCATCAGAATGCAGTCCTAGGTATCCCAGGTCCACAATAAATGCTTGATTTGTTCGATAATGTTCGTTATTTATGTCCAATTAGCTACTTTGGTTAGCGCGTTTGGTAAACAATTCCAAAGTCACAAAGCGCGTCCACTATAACGTGACGAAATGTCCAAAAGTTCCGTAACAGTCAGTAGAAACATGTCAAACGATGTACTGAATCAATCTTTAGATTGTTGTTAACATACATCTTGAATAACGTTCCAACCGGAGAATTACATTGACTTCAGTTGAGCGAGGGAACGGAGCTGCCTCTCACGTGAACGCGCGTGTTCAATGCGTGGTCACCTCATGGCAGTGATTACTCATTCCTGTCTCCTTCGGCCCCCCTTCACATTAGAGTCATCAGACAAAGTTCTATTGACTGTTGACATCTAGTGGAAGCCGTAGGAAGTGGAAACTCATCCATATCTCGCTGTAATTTCATTGGGAGCTTGGTTGAAAATCTAGCAGCCTCAGAAAAAATCCGAACAGGAAGTGGAACTTCTCAGGTTTTTGCCTGCCGTATGAGTTCTGTTATACTCACAGACATAATTCTGTGAGTATATGTTTTCTATCCAATACTAATAATAATATGCATATATTAGCAACTATGACTGAGGAGCAGGCCGTTTACTCTGGGCACCTCTGTGCACCTTTCATCCAAGCTACTCAATACTGCCCCTGCAGCCATAAGAAGTTAAGGAGGATGTGATACATGATGGCAGTGTCAAGCTTTCCTGCAACTACACATTATCTAGAGGAGGCAGTGTCTTATGGTATCACCAATATAGCACATCTGCTCCCCAATGCATCCTCCTCCTCTCAGTGTATTCATAATCTGCTGAGACAACAGTTACTGCAGATCCACCGTATCCACGACTGTCAGTTAACATTGACAAAGTGGCTGAACGTGATGATCTGGAGATCTCCTCTGCTGAAGTGACAGACTCTGCTCTGTACTAGTGTGCTCTGAGGCCCCCAGAGACAGGAAACCCAGATTCACTGTACAACAACTTTACAGAAGCAGAGGAACAATCCTTGTTGTGAACTGTTTCAGATCTTTAATTATCTGTCAGTTCCAACTCTGGATTACAACACCTTAAAGTCAAAATGTTCAGTCTTTCTTCACTCCAATCAATTCCATTTAAATCAACAAGATATACATTATAACTCCCTATCTTCTGTAGAGCGCCTCATCTCAGCACTAGACAAACCTCTATATCTCTGAGCAGGTGGCTCAGGGCAGACAGACAGCAGCCATACATTACATATCACATATCACATCCTGCAGATCACAGTACACTGCATATCACATATAACTGCATGTCACATATCACAGTACAGTGGTTCCTCCTTTAAAAGTTGTGTCATACTGCGGCACACCTTGCCTGCTGCCGCAACATTCTGTGGCATGTCATTTAATTCTCAGCTATTTTTTCTGTTACTGCAAGTTATTGCTAGTTTGAACACCAGAGGACATCTTTGAGAATAATTTGATAGTATTCCGTCCATATTGGCATTACCAGAGAATTTATACCATTTTTTAATAACAGTATATGTATAATAGTATATATTATGGTGTTTCTATTCAGAGAAAAATGTAAAACGAAACCCTCAGGGTTTCCGTTAGGATGGAATGGAAAATATGCCGCTGTACAGGATTGGAGAATTCTAAATTGTTTGCCTTCATAGGACAACTTTGTTCCAATATTTCTGTAAATCAGTGATATTTTTTCCCATAGTTATTCGTTATGATCCATAACTAAATCAACTTCTGCATTTTGAAAGAGTATTCTTATCATTATTTTATTAACAAAATGTGTTTATTTGTTTATTAGGCTACTGTGCAGTCTACAATACATACTGTAGTAAACATGGGAGAGTGCCTAATTCCTTACAAAAGGGAGAGCAGGTCATGTCTGTACTACAGAATGCAGGGCATGTGGGAGACCGGGGTTCAAGTATAATGGTCCGGGCGCACATTGCTGTGCCTGGTGAGCAGTTGGTCAATTTCTGTTGTCAGAAGAGGAATGGAAATGTCAGGGTGAACTGGAAACCTGACGAACCCGCCACGTATGTTGCCTCTGCCTCTCGGAGGTGGAGATCCACAGCTCACAAGTGTGCCTGGCATGGATTGTGACTCCATCTCGTTCCTCACCCTTTTCAATTGTTCAAGTCATTGACTCACTGATGAATGAAGATGATGAGCGATCGGCAAAGGCAATCTGTAATCTGCGGGCATCACGGCTTGGTAAGAAAGGTTTTATATATATATATATAGACATTTAGGAAATAATATCTAGAGGTTGAATATCCCAAAACATATTTATATCACCTCCCCTTCTGATATCTTAACTTTATCTATGCCACAAAATCTAAAGGTAGAAATGTCATGTTTTAGGTCATTAAAATGCACTGCGACTGGATAATCTCTATCATTTCTCCTAATTGAACTTTTATGTTCACTGATTCTCTGTTTGAGAGAACGAGAGGTTTTATCTACATAGCACAGCCCACATGGACATTTAATAATGTAGATAACATGGGTGGTGTAGCACGTAATAATGTCATTTATTTGGAACCGTTTTCCTGAATGTGGGTTGCAGAAATATTCAAACACATCATATTGTTGCACTGTGCGTAACCTCTGCATTTATAGCTACCATTTGGAAGAGGGCATAAAAGAGCCTGGCTGATTTTCTTTTGTGGCTGGCAGTTGGCATGGACCAATTTATTGTGTCAATTGCGACCTCTCCTATATACAATAAGTGGTGGATTCTTAAATTCAGCAGGCAGAGCTGGGTCCGATGATAAAACATGCCAGTGTTTCTTGATGTAGTTGTGAACATTACAGAGTGTTCTTTAGCTTTAGCGGGTCTTTTTTGTAGCAGTTCATCTTGTGTTTTCCTCAAAACAAAATTAAGAGCTTCATCCACACATTGTGGAGAATAGACTCCAATTAGAAACCTATTGCGCATACCCGCTGCTTTTTCCCCAGACAGTACTCTGGAGCAGGTCTCCAATTCCTTTATATAGTAACAACTAACAATAATCCATATAAGGTGAGAGGTGATCCACAATACTTTCAACTGTCTGTTATTTGAATGAAGAGAGAACCTGTGTGGATCTGGAGATCTCCTCTGCTGAAGTGACAGACTACACTGTACTACTCCAACACCACCCAGTGGAGGGAATGAGAGATGCAGTATCACAGAAGAGAGGACAAATGAGAGGAGAGGGGAGGGAAGGAGAGGTCAGGAGAGGTGAGGAGAGGAGAGGAGAGGAGACATTGAGCATCTTTATAGCAACTGTACTTTGGGGTGGAGCTTGTAGGTAAACTAAGCAGAAATGATCAACTGAAAACCTTGCAGATGAAGTTAGTTTGTAGTATTCAGCTTCTGTTGAGGTATTAGTCAGTTTGACTTCCAACCCCAGCCATGTTGTTCATCTGGTCATGTATTATGTTCTCAGTAATAGGTAAGTTATGGCTTTCAAAGTAGTGTCATGTTTTCTGCTTAGAAAATTACAACAATACATGTTTATTTCAATAAAAAAAAATTCTCAATCTTATTCTTCAAATTTGCAGGTGACACCTATGAGCAGAATATCGAGCCAAACCAACATGAAGTGTATGCAGAAGTGGGTAGTAATGTTCTTCTTTCCTGCAACTATTCCTCAGCAAACAGTCTACTATGGTATAAACAGTTTCCTGGATCAGCTCCCCAATATCTTCTGCTCGTCCACTACACTGGGATTGAACAGAGAGCTGATTCTCTTGACTCTCGCTTCTCTGGTAAACTGAACAAAGAGAAGACCCGTGTGGATCTGGAGATCTCCTCTGCTGAAGTGACAGACTCTGCTCTGTACTACTGTGCTCTGAGGCCCACAGTGACAGGAAACCCAGAAACACTGTACAAAAACCTAACATCGCCTGAGAGAGTATTTCTTCTCTGTAGTTCCAAGTTTCATTTGACAGTAGTGCCATCAAGTGGAGTCAAAATGCACCCATTCTATTGTGTCAAGAGGAGGAGCTTAGTGTTACACATAACATGTAATGACTGGAACTGATTCATCCAGAGAGTGAATGATCCAAGAGAAGATCATTTTACAGAGAAGTCTCTGTCTAACACCCAGTGACTATGATGCTGCTCTAATCAGTCTTGTTTATGTGCACTTGTAGGTAAGAATTCCCTCTCATTAACTGAATGTGTACTAACATAATGTACACTGTTTAGTAATCATTACATTATGGTAGTATAAATATCAAGTGGTAATACACTTTGAAACACCAAAAGTGGATATACTGAACACTGTCTACATTGACTCAGTAATACATGTTTTTCTTTTTTACAGGTACAAGTGTTGAAGACATAATTACTCCAGACAGAGATATAGTGGATGTTACGGAGGGTAGTAGTGTTCAACTCTCCTGTAGATACAACAGCTCATTAACCAACAGTCTGTTATGGTACCTCCAGCACCCTGGACCCTCTCCACTGTTCCTCATAGTGGACTACTCTGGGATCATAATCAACACTGATAGTGCAAAATGGACCCTCACACTTGAAAAAGAGGACAACCGTGTGGATCTGGAGATCTCCTCTGCTGAAGTGACAGACTCTTCTCTGTACTACTGGGCTCTGAAGCCCACAGTGACAGGAAACCTAAAAAAAAACATAACAAAAACTGATCCTGACAATATAAACACAGAAAACCTGAATCTGAGATCCCTAGAACCCCTGGAAACTGAGTCTGAATAGATCTTATCTTCCATCCATTATATTCCCTTATTTTAATATGAAAGTTATTTGCATGTTCAACTACCAGTGACCAGATTTTATATTTGGAAATTAAATGAATATGTCAAGAATATTATAATATTTACATATGACTAAACATTATAAACATTCTCTCATATAAATACCATTGACTCCATCTTTACAGTGATTTATTAAACCAAACCTTCCTCACCACCACCACACTTAATTTTGGATGAAAAGCATGCCCAAATTAACCTTTCATTGCTACCCATCCCGGATCCGGGTTTTCTGTCATTAAAAACCCTGACTAGCATAGCCTAGCCTAGCGCCAGAGGGTAATCATAAAATATAATTTAATGAAATGAAATCACAAGTGGAATATTGCAATACACAGCTTAGCCTTTCGTTAATCCATCTGTCGTCTCAGATTTTGAAATTATGCTTTACAGCGAAAGCAATACATGCATTTGTGTAAATGTATCGATCGCTCGACAAAACAATAAGAACAGCTAGCGTCAGGTAACTCGGTAACAACATCCAGCAAAGCAATCAAATGGATCGTTTACCTTAGTTGATTTTCGGTTGGTTTCACTCACGAGACTCCCAGTTAGACAGCAAATGTTCCTTTTGTTCCATAAAGATATGCTTCACATCCAAATCCCTCCGTTTGTTTGTTGCGTCATGACCCAGGAATCCACTGGAAAAAGCGTTCGCGACAACGGCGAAAAAAATTCCAAATGATATCCATAATGTCCACATAAACATGTCAACCGTTGTTTCTGATCCAACTTCATTGTGTTTTTCACAAATCTATTCGATAATAAATCAACCGGCACAGTTGGCTTCTCACTAGAGCGAGAGAAACAATGGCTACCTTTTCAGATTTACGCATGATTCACCCGGAGAGCCCCCACCTGTCCACTTGCTCAATTTGCTCTTACAAGCTCATCCTTCAAAATAAAGGCCTGAAACTACGTCTAAAAGCTGTTGAGACCTTAGGGAAGACATAGAAAAAGAGGTCTTATTGATGAGACTTCACATATGCAATAGGAAGGCTTTCGAACACAGAGCTCTAAAAATTAGTGCCACTTCCTGCATGAAATTTTCTCAGGTTTTCACCTGCAATAAAAGTTCTGTTTAAAACCTTTTCTCAATAGGGGGTGCTGTTTTCACTTTGTAAAAAATGTGTTCCCAAATTAAACTGCCTCGTACTCAATTCTTGCTCGTACAATATGCATATTATTATTACTATTGGATAGAAAACACTCTCTAGTTTCTAAAACCGTTTGAATTATTTCTCTGAGTGAAACAGAACTCATTCTGCAACACATTTCCTGTCAGGGAGTGAGATTTCAGAAATCGAGGTCCCTGTTCTGAGGCCAGTTTATAAGTCTCCATGTAAGCCATCGGGCTACATGCACTGCATACGTCTTCCTCTAGATGTCAGTAAGCGGGGAGAATTTGAATGGAGTGGATTGCGCAATCTGGGGCCCTTTATAAGACCGTGGAACGGAAGTACCGTCCTTTTCAACGGTGCGCCTGACGCATGAAGACATCACAATGGCGTCCTGCAAACGCTTTCGTTTTAGTAGTTCTATATCTCCGGTCATGTTTTTATTCGTTATAGGTGTTAAAGACATCATAAGGTAGTTAATTTAAACCGACTTAGCAGTTTATAGCAGTTTATTGCGATTTTCTGGGTTTTCTTTGTCATGCGCTTTCACGAGTTGGACACCTCTCCAGTTGGTGGCTAACATTAGCGGCTATTTCGACCGGACAAGAGGACATCTTTCAACCCAAAGACTATTGTTCTGGAGAAAGGACACCTTGCCCAAGATTCTGATGGAAGCTTAGCTAATAGTAAGCAGTCTTTATGCTGTTAATTCTTACTTATGTTGACAAATGTCAGATAATAATTCCGCCATGAATTATGGTGCGGTCTCGCTTTAGCGCACGCTGTATTGCGCAGTAACGTTAATTTAAAAAATGTAACCCAGCGATTGCATTAAGAACTAATTTGTCTTTCAATTGCTGTCCAACCTGTATTTTTTAGTCAAGTTTTGGAATAGTTACTGATTAGAATAGGTGCCTCTTCAAAGATTTCTCCTGCCATTTTCTGGGCAGCTTTGCTACTTTTCTCATTGTATAACCACGATTTGTGCCGCTAAATATGCACATTTTCGAACAAACTCTATATGCATTGTGTAATATGATGTTATAGGACTGTCATCTGAAGAAGTTTGAGAAGGTTAGTGAAAAAATTAATATCTTTTGGTGGTTTATACGTTATTGCTATGTTTGGCTTGAATCAATGCTGTTGTGATGTTTGCTATTGTGGTATGCTAATATAACGCTATATTGTGTTTTCGCTGTAAAACACTTAGAAAATCTGAAATATTGTCTGGATTCACAAGATCTGTGTCTTTCAATTGCTGTACGCTGTGTATTTTTCAGAAATGTTTTATGATGAGTATTTAGGTAATTCACGTTGGTCTCTGTAGTTATTCTAGTTGCTTTGGTGAGAGTTGTGATGGTGGCTGCAATGGTAAACTATGATTTATACCTGAAATATGCACATTTTTCTAACAAAACATATGCTATACAATAAATATGTTATCAGACTGTCATCTGATGAAGTTGTTTCTTGGTTAGTGGCTATTTATATCTTTATTTGGTCGAATTTGTGATAGCTACTGATGGAGTAAAAAACTGATGGAGTAAGAAAAGTGGTGTCTTTTGCTAACGTGGTTAGCTAATAGATTTACACATTGTGTCTTCCCTGTAAAACATTTTAAAAATCGGACATGTTGGCTTGATTCACAAGATGTGTACCTTTCATATGCTGTATTGGACTTGTTAATGTGTGAAAGTTAAATATTTAAAAAAAATATATTTTGAATTTCGCGCCCTGCACTTTGAGCTGGCTGTTGTCATAAGTGTACCGACGTCGGGCTTGCACGCCAAACAGGTTAATGTGTGAAAGTTAAATATTTCTAAAAAATATATTTTGAATTTCGCGCCCTGCACTTGAAGTGGCTGTTGTCATATTGTGCCCGGCTTCGGGCTTGCAGCCCAAAGAAGTACCTTTAACTTCTTCTGGCTGCAGGGGCAGTATTGAGTAACTTGGATAAAGGTGCCCATTTCAAACGGCCTTGTACTCAGTTCTTGCTCGTACAATATGCATATTATTATTACTATTGGATAGAAAACACTCTCTAGTTTCTAAAACCGTTTGAATTATATCTGTGAGTCAAACAGAACTCATTTGGCACAAACTTCCTGACCAGGAAGTGGAAAGTCTGAAATCGAGGCTGTCTTCTAGGTCCTGCCTATAAATGGGCATGATACGTATTAGTATACATGCACTTCATAGACCTTCCCCTGGATGTCAAGAGGCGGTGAGAGAAGAAATTTAGTGTTTATCTTGGTCTGAAGTGGAATACAAGCTCTTTGTATGACGTGTCCCCCATTTCCGGTTTTCTGGAGAGCGCGAAGAGGGACCTGGATTTGCCTTCTGTTTAGCTGCCGTTATAGGCGACTACTATCTCCGGCTTTGATTTTATTTGATACATTTGACCATATCATCGTAAAGTATGTTTTTTCAATATAGTTTAATCAGATTATTGAAATTTTTCCGGGAGTTTTGCCGTGTTCCGTTCTCTGACTTTGTTGACGATGGAGAGATTCGTGCCACTTGGCTAGTGTGCTTGCTAAATCGAGAGGGAAAGTGGCCGTTCTAAATCCAAACAGCGATTTTTCCCGACAAAGGACCCCTTGTCCAACATTCTGATGAAAGATCAGCAAAAGTAAGAAACATTTTATGACGCTATTTCATATATCTATCGTACATGTGAACTAGTCGTGGGCGCCCAACTTTTGGCTACTCTAGCTATACCGAAGCTGGATGTCGTAATGAAGTTATTTTTTAGAATTCTAACACTGCGATTGCATTAAGAACTAATGGATCTATCATTTCCTATACAACATGTATGTTTTAGTTATGTTTATGAATAGCTATTTGGTCAGAATATGTGTGTCAGAAAAAGTGTCCGAAAAAAATCTGGGCGTTGTGGGAAAAAGTAGCTAAGTTAGCACAATGTATAACCATTGATTTCAGCTCTAAATATGCACATTTTCGAACAAAACATAAGTGTATGTATAACCTGATGTTATAGGACTGTCATCTGATGAAGAAAATCAAGGTTAGTCAAAAATTATATATCTTTTGCTTGTTTGTTACGAACGCTAACCTTTTGCTACTGGGAAATTGCTTGTGTTTTTGGCTATTGTGGTAAGCTAATATAATGCTATATTGTGTTTTCGCTGTAAAACACTTAATAAATCGGAAATATTGTCTGGAATCACAAGATGCCTGTCTTTCATTTGCTGTACACTATGTATTTTTCAGAAATGTTTTATGATGAGTAATTAGGTATTTGACGTTGGTGTCTGTAATTATTCTGTCTGCTTTCGGTGCAATTTCTGATTGTAGCTGCAATGTAAACTATGATTTATACCTGAAATATGCACATTTTTCGAACAAAACAGATTTATTGAATAACATGTTATAAGACTGTCATCTGATGAAGTTGTTTGTTGGTTAGTTTGGTTGGTTCTTGGTTAGTTAGGTTGGCTTTGTGCATGCTACCTGTGCTGTGAAAAATGTCTGTCCTTTTTTGTATTTGGTGGTGAGCTAACATAAATATACGTGCTGTTTTCGCTGTAAAACATTTTAAAAATCGGACATGTTGGCTGGATTCACAAGATGTGTACCTTTCATATGCTGTATTGGACTTGTTAATGTGTGAAAGTTAAATATTAAAAAAAAATATCTTTTGAATTTCGCGCCCTGCACTTGAGCTGGCTGTTGTCATAAGTGTACCGACGCCGGGCTGCAGCCATAAGAAGTTAATTAAGTCTTTATTGAAGACTCATCTCTTCAGTAGGTCCTATGATAAAGTGTAGTCTGGCCCAGGAGTGTGAAGGTGAATGGAAAGGCATTGGAGCAACGAACCGCCCTTGCTGTCTCTGCCTGGCCGGTTCCCCTCTCTCCACTGGGATTCTCTGCCTCTAACCCTATTACAGAGGCTGAGTCACTGGCTTACTGGTTCTCTTCCATGCCATCCCTAGGAGGGGTGCGTCACTTGAGAGGGTTGAGTCATTGACGTGGTCTTGTCTGGGTTGGCGCCTCCCCCCTGGGTTGTGCCGTGGCGGAGATCTTTGTGGGCTATACTCAGCCTTGTCTCAGGATGGTAAGTTGGTGGTTGAAGTTTTCCCTCTAGTGGTGTGGGGGCTGTGCTTTGGCAAAGTGGGTGGGGTTATATCCTGCCTGTTTGGCTCTGTCCGGGGGTATCATCGAATGGGGACACAGTGTCTCCTGACCCTTCCTGTCTCAGCCTCCAGTATTTATGCTGCAGTAGTTTATGTGTCGGGTGCTAGGGTCAGTCTGTTATATCTGGAGTATTTCTCCTGTCTTATCCGGAGTCCTGTGTGAATTTAAGTATGATTTCTCTAATTCTCTCTTTCTCTATTTCTTTCTTTCTCTCTCTCGGAGGACCTGAGCCCTAGGACCATGCCTCAGGACTACCTGGCCTGATGACTCCTTGTTGTCCCCAGTCCATCTGGCCATGCTGCTGCTCCAGTTTCAACTGTTCTGCCTGCGGCTATGGAACCCTGACCTGTTCACTGTGATTACTATTATTCGACCATGCTGGTCATTTAGGAACATTTGAACATCTTGGCCATGTTCTGTTATAATCTCCACCCGGCACAGCCAGAAGAGGACTGGCCACTCCCCATAGCCTGGTTCCTCTCTAGGTTTCTTCCTAGGTTATGGCCTTTCTAGGGAGTTTTACCTAGCCACCATGCTTCTACACCTGCATTGCTTGCTTTTTGGGGTTTTAGGCTGGGTTTCTGTACAGCACTTTGATATATCAGCTGACGTAAGAAGGGCTATATAAAGAAATTTGATTTGATATAAGTAAATACATTCGATTTGATATCTATTTTGGCACAAACAAGAAGCAAATGACTTCTCTAAACATATGCTGAGCTGTCATTCTTTTGGATCTGAAGACAATACTGCAGGGTTCAAGGAGAGATTCAATGCAAGTCTAAATGCCAATACACAATCAGTCCCATTGACGATTCAGAGGTTGCAGCTGTCTGACTCTGCTGTGTACTGCTGTGCTCTGAAGCCCATTGTTACAACAGGATATACACTGTGTGTGCACGTGCGTGCGTGTGTACAGTACTTTGTGTTGCGTGCCGTTTTTTAAGTCAATGGGAGGTGTTATATAACTGAGGCAGAGGAAAGGAAATGCCTTTTATAGCTGACAGTGATAAACCAGGGGAGTCATTCTGTCATAACTATACGTGTATTCACTCTTTTCACTGTGCTAAATAACACTTACCAGCATGTTACGAGGATACATTTGAATATATGCACTAGTGGGTGAATTTGATGCTATTCATCATATCCAATCACTGTGAATTTAGTGTTAGGTTCTAATTTTCTGAGTAAATAGCTCACGGACACTAGAGAAGCTTAACCAAGTTTAATTCTTCCCAAAGGGTCGATACAGCTGCATTCAGACAAACAACATTTCATACATGAACTGATTTTTAAGCCTTTCTCCAAGGCTGAGTCTCCTTCTCCACAACTGAACAGCCAATGCATCACTGTTGCTAGACAGAATCTTAGTGATATCTGTTCTTCCTCACTTCATCTAACCTGACCTCTACCCCAAAGTGCTCACTCCTCCCCAACTCAAGGCAGTCATGGTTATTGATACCAGACTGTGTCTCTTCTCCTCCCAGAGGAACCCTGATGGCTAACAATAACATATCCTGACATAATGTAAACGTTATACATTACCCTCTCTCCCTCAGTGACATTGTTAGGTTCTAAGATCTCCACCCGTCTCCCCTACACATTCCAAAGCCATCTGACTCCTACAGATAACCATTAACTTCTGATGTAAAAACTAGTCTCGTTCACGGTTGGACACTATCCTTATGAATATACCAATGTTCCAAGTTTCACCCAGAATCTAACAGTAGTTACTTATGACTGGAGTCATATTCCTGTGAAGGATCTTCTGTCCATTTTTAATGCACTTGACTGAATAATGATTTGAATTTTATAATAATTTCCTGATAACAATTCCTGTTTTCATGAATGTTTTACAGGTGGCAGTTATGGGAATGACATTACTCCAACAACAGATAAGATGTTAGGTTGGAGGGTGATGTCATAAATCTGTCCTGTAATTACTCCTCTGCTAGTACTCTCCAATGGTATCAACAGTACCCTGGATCATCTCCCATCTTCCTCTTCCTCACTGGAGTGTCCTCAAACCCCTCTGTAGTGAAAGCTAAACCTGAAGACCCTCGACTGTCTGTTAAACTGAACAATGAGAGAACCTGTGTAGATCTGGAGATCTCCTCTGCTGAAGTGGCAGATTCTGCTCTTTACTACTGTGCCCTGGAGCCCACAATGAAATGAAACCCAGACACACTGTACAAAAATGTGAACTGAAAACACCAACATCCCCTGAGAGAAACATGTCAATTATTAGGTTACCTTAAATAGACAAAAAAATAATGTAGGCTGGAAATGAACAGTGAATTATTTGTTGAAACAAATGAACAAATGAAAAAGTGACAGAAACTCATTCGGTTATCCAAATATGTTGCAGATTTATACTGTAAATTATAGCTATAAAGATGAAAACAAAAATGCCTGTATATTAATGAATTGCCTTAAGATGAATAGATGAATTATCTTACAGATATGCCCTTCAAGCAATGTTTCCCCTATGACATCACAGTAGACAGGTCAGGTCCTTCTGCCAACTCTGTTGACCTAAAATCAAGAAAATAAATGGAGATAAATAACACAGTTTTATCGAATATCCAATAGAGGGAGACTAAGGTAATCATATTTCAGTGCAGCCCTGCATTTTGAGGATGTGACAGTGGCATCAAGCAGCAACAAGAAGTCTGTTGTTACTTCTGCTCATCTGACAACTCTCTGTATTTTGGGGTGGGGCCTCAAAGGTTTGAGAAGAGATTGTATATCCAAAACTAGATGGAGGAGGATGTTGTTTTTAGTATACACAAATCTTCCTGTGCTGTGTGTTATCATTTTAACTTCCAGTTTCAGCCACAATGTCAATCCCCACAATTATTTTGCTTTTAGTAGTCACATGTAAGTAATCTACTATTATTGGTGTTATGTTGAATTTGAAGTGTTGATGTGTTGAAAATAGATCTATAACAGAGTAATAATAGAAGAATAATATATTTTGCATCTCTTGCAGGTGATAGTAATGGTCAGACCATTGAGCCAATCAGAGAGGAGGTGTCTGCACCAGCGGGTAGCAATATTACACTTTCATGCACCTACTCATCTGCAGTCTCTCTTCAATGGTATCGCCAGGACCCTGGATCAGCTCCTCAGTATATCCTGCTTATCCTGCATGGTGTTGGGTCTCCATCACGGGCTCCAGGTCTGGATCCTCGACTGTCAGTCAAACTGAATGATGAGAAGAACCGTGTGGATCTGGAGATCTCCTCTGCTAAAGAGAAAGACTCTGCTATGTACTACTGTGCACTGACGCCCACAGTGAAAGGAAACCTACAAACGCTGTACAAAAACCTAACCTGACACATTCTATAAGCACATGACATGACCTACAGGAGATGGTACATCTCAAGGTTTTTCTTTTTGACAGGAAACCTGGTGGGTGTGTTTAAGAACCATGTCAAGAGGAGGAGTAACATTGTATATGCCTACTTATCATTTCAGAGTCACAGCAGTGTTTTGTCTTTGCTGTTTTCTAAATAACACATTAATGTCTGATCTGTAACATAGACCATGATGCTACTCTGTTCTATTCTACTGATTTCATCTTTTGTAGGTGATACATTATAGGATGATATTACTCCAATCAGTCCTGAGGAGTATTATTTAGAGGGTAGCAGAGTTAAGATCTCCTGTAACTATACAGTAAAAGCAGATAGTCTGCTGTGGTACACACATTATTCTGGAACAGGTCTCCAATTCCTTTACCTGGTCACAGCTACCAGTAATCCATATGAAGTGAGAGATGATTCTCAAGACATTCTACTGTCTGTTACACTGAACAAGGAGAGAACATGTGTGTATCTGGAGATCTCCTCTGCTGAAGTGACAGACTCTGTTCTGTACTACTGTGCTCTGAGGCCTACAGAGACAGGAAACCCAGAAACACTACAAAAACCTGACTTCAATAAAGTCCTACTAGTAACACCATGTAATAGGGAAGCATCTGCATACAAATGATCAGAGATCATGTTCATGATGATCCCATCAATTAAGTCATATTTGTTCATCACAGATGATAATGTTGATGTAATGTGGGTCCATTTACTGAATAGGAGGAACTAAGATGAGAGATGGAGAGATGATTCTCCTCTAACTGACTGGAACCGTGGGACATCTTCAGTTCTGCCTCCTGATAACACACTGTTACACCCATCACCATGTTACTCTACCCAGTGTTTCTCCTCTCTGCACTTGTTGGTTAGTATTAGTCTTACATTATTAACTTTTTGTTTATTGTCAAGTGTCATTTGTAAATAGCACTTCCTAGAAGAAATGTAAATGACTGATTATCTTTTCACTTGTATTGAATATGACACAGAGTATGTAATAGCTGAAAATGTTTATCTAAACTTAACTTTATTACAGGTGGCAGTTATGAAAATGACATAAAACCAACTTCAGAGACAGAACATGGCATGGAGGGAAGCAGTGTTACACTGTCTTGTAACTACTCTGACTCATTTGACTATCTTCAATGGTATCGTCAATATCCCAGATCAGCACCGCAATTCCTCCTCTACACTACAGTCACCTCAAAGCCCTCTGTAATAAGAGCTACACCTGCAGACCCTTGACTGTCTGTTCATTTGAATAAAGAGAGAACCCGTGTGGATCTGGAGATCTCCTCTGCTGAAGTGACAGACTCTGCTCTGTGCAGGGGAGGCATTCTATTGTTGTTTCAAGAAAATAAATTATCCTGTAAAATACTGTGTTGGACTTCACTCCAGCATATAATCTCAGCTACAATATCATGGTTCTCTACTGAGTTATTTTACCTTCTGTTCTGACAGGTTAGTAAATTACTGTATTCCTGTCATTATTTTAACTACATGTTTTGGCTATTGTATAGTTTGTCTGTATTTTGGAATTTTAACGAGTCTCTTCATAATGAAGTATAACATGAATGGAGTACCACTGTATCAAATATCCTAGTTTCATACTCCTAATTATCCTTACACCTCTGAAGACTCTCGTCACTTCCATGACAGTCAGAAGAACTACTGTATTTTATCTCTGAACACTCAAAAGCAGCTTTATAAAAAGAAGTGTACAATATATCATAAGACATATGTTAAAAGTATTCCCAAAGCTCCTTTAAAAAAAGAATAAGTAACACAAGGTATAAGAAATAAATGTAACAAAATAACAAAGTTAAATGAAATAAAATACAAAAAACAGCAACAATTGCACTGTATTGATTTTAAACTTGTATTCTTCATAATGTAGTATAACATGAATGACGTAGCATTGTTAAAAATGAATGAATGCATCAATCCTACGATTGAACAAGGATTGCATGGCACACACATAAAGAAATGTGGTTGTTCACCAACCCCTGTTTTTGGCAGTAGGTGGAGCTACAACATTGTATCCAATCATCAAGAGTGAAAGATAGCTACAGAGAGAGATATTCAACTCTGCCTGTTTTGTGTTAGAAATGTTTCTATACTGTATCTATCAGCTATGTTGCTGCTTTCATAATTTCTCCTCCTCTCAGTCCTTGTTGGTGAGTGATGTATTTTTGGGTCAGTGATGTATTCACAAGCATTTCGCTACACTCGCATTATCATCTGCTAACCATGTGTATGTGACCAATACAATTTGATTTGATTAAATTTCATCATTTTAATTTTAACTCCAGCATATATTTGATAGTTGTCAAAAGATCTAGCAAAACAGCACCATGTTTTTCCCTTCTAGACAAGTAGCAGTTCTGAAGATGACAAACCCACTAGTTCTATGGTGGGTGGTGTGGAGGGTGATACCATCACACCATTCTGCAGCTACACTGGCTCTGTAGACAATCTACAGTGGTATCGTTAGTTTCCCAGGTCTAAACCAGAGTTCCTGATTCTCATCACTAAATCAGGATATGTCCAGAAACCTGTCCCTCCTCGTATGTCAGCTCAGGTTCATACCGACCGTGTGGATCTGGAGATCTCCTCTGCTGAGGTAACAGACTCTGCTCTGTACTACTGTGCCCTGGAGCCCACAGTGAGAGGAAACACTTCCTCATACAAAAAGCTGACAGTCTGACACAAATGTGCAGATGGTATATATAGTATAGCACAGTATAGTTTTGTGGATCTATCGAAAAAACAAACAAACAACAACAAAAGCAAAAACTAGACATTTTCAGATAGAAATTAAACCTAAAATAATCTAAGGAGGAGGCCAATAGGAACTAAGAACCCTTAACCACAAACCACAGAAGAAGAGTTACATATCCAGTTATCAGAGGGGCCTCATAGTCAAACACTGGTATAGGCTGGGTATACCTGCAACCATGAGGATGTCTCTGTAGAGGATCTACTCAGCTCTCTCACTGTCTTATCTCTCAGTTGGTTTATCTAGTCTGTGTCAGGATGTCACTCATATTACTGTTGCTCCTCTCTGCATGTGTAGGTGAGTGCTGAGTTCTCATCTTAAACCAAATATCATTTTGAATACAGTGACATTGCTTTTTTCAATGAATGATTGCATTAAACACTAAGTGGCATTTTACTGGAAAGTTTCAATTCTTTCTCTGTCATACTTTATGGACACCTAACCCATGTATTGTTTCTCATTTGGAATAAACATTAACACAATGACAATACTTATATTGTTGCAGATGATAGTATGGAGCAGGAAACAATAACTCCAGTGAAGCCTGAAGTCAATGTCCTCCAAGGAACAGACATCACTCTCTCCTGCAACTACAAGGGCAACATTTTCAATCTCCAATGGTACCGTCAATACCCCGGATCCAGACCAGTTTGTCTACTTTTGATCCAACAAAGCGGCATGTATGTACAGAATACATCCATTACGACTCCACGACACACTGGTAGACTGAATGAAGAGAAGACCCGTGTTGACTTGATGATCTCCTCTGTTGAATTGGAAGACTCTGCTCTGTACCACTGCGCCTTGCAGCCCACAGTGACAGGAAACCCAGACACACTGTAGAAAAACCTGTCAAGACACTAGAGGGTGAACAGTGCATTGTATTCTGATCAATCAGTTATTATTTAGAGTACATTAATACATACATTTTTTCCTGAATATCCACATGAATTGAAAAATAAGCAAGAAAACACATTTAATATAAATATTATTGAGGAAATAATACTTTATATTGTCTGCATCTTCCTGTTCTGATATAACATGATCAAAGATACTAGTCTGAATAAATACAGAATGAAGAACATTTGTGGTGTTGTTTTGCTTCCTTTTAGCAGGGGATCCCAAACATTTTCACCCGGTGACCCCATTCCAGCATTGTGGAACATCTTTTGATGTTTATTCATGTGATATTTGAGTGACAAGAAAATGAACAATATCTAAAAAAACATAATTAAAAAAACTTTAGCTGACATGAGCTAGTTGATCTGTACATTGCTGACAAGTTATAAATAGCTCTCTAAGGTATGCAATGAATAACATGACAAGAGGAACTGATAGCGTCCGAACGGATTTGCCAAATGGTATGTGACCACTCTATGGAAAGATGAGACTCTCACTGTCGATGTGCCAACTTCTGTTTGTAGGGTACCATTTGGGCTATCAAATCATCTTGTTATTTTTTTTATACCAAAAGGGGTCCTAAAATTCCAAATCAGATACCTTAATGATCCATGGTATGACCCAAAGTTAAATGATGCACGCGGCATGCCTTTGCACGTTTCGATGTGGTATCATTTCCCCCAACATTTCAACTAAACAATTGAATATACAATAAGCTCCTCCCATACTGCAGAGCCCCACGATTGTGAGACTTCTCAGCTACAGTGGATGGAACATAAAGTCAATAACAGTCTATTCTTCCTCTACACATGAATCATAATGGCATATTGGCTTAGGAATACTTTACTTATCCTGGCTGCATGATATTTTGGTACAGTATAGTGCTTCTCCTTCCTATTCTCCTTGTCAGAATATTAGCTAATAAGTTATTACACAATTATTGATAATTAAACAAAATTATTAGAACTTTTTCAGAGTGCAGAGGTGAAGAGTCTGTTGACCAGCAGAGTGGACATGGTACTGCCCTTGAAGGAGGACTGGTAACACTCAGCTGTAACTACACTACTAGTAGTACATCTCCTGATCTCTTCTGGTACATCCAGTTAACTAGGAACTCTCCTCAGTATGTCCTGAGAAGAGATCATTATTCAGAAGGGAGCAATAGTGATGAGTTCAGGAAGAGGTTTCATTCCAGGCTGAATTTCACTTCTAGCTCTGTCCCTTGATGATCCAGAGGTTGCAGCTGTCTGACTCTGCTGTGTACTACTGTGCTCTGATGCCCACTGTGACAACAGGAGATTCAGTAGCAGTACAACAACACAGGGTAGAGTGTTGCTCAGACAAGGTCACAAGCTTCTCAATGTTTGATGATACACAGAAAGAGGAGGAGACAAGGATTTCAAAGTATTATAATGCCTAGTTAATTCAGATTAGTATTACTCTTCTTCCACTGATCTCACAGTAGCAGACATGGAACCCTGGCTGAGGAATGTACTGATTCTTGTTGCAGGTTGTTATGGTATGATCATATGTTCCTAATTCGTTTACTGCCTTTGCTCCAATCTCTTATTTTACAATACAATACCACCATTTCTTCCCCCCTCAATCAAGTTGCTACATGATTTTCCTCCTAATACACATGTGTATTACATTATTTTCCAGAATGCAGAGGAGAAGACTCAGTCATTCAGCCACCAGGAGATGTGATCGCTACTGAGGGAGAACAGGTCACACTGGACTGTCAATTTGATACTGTAGATAGAAATCCGTACCTGTTCTGGTACAAGCAGGGAGCTAATGACTACCAAAAGTATATGCTGAGGCAGGCGACTTTCAGATCAGATAATGCCATTGAATTCCTGGGGAGATTCGATGCCCATTTCAATTTAACTACATTTAAATCAGCATCAAAATCAGTCCCTTTGTCGATCCAGAGGTTACAGCTGTCTGACTCTGCTGTGTACTACTGTGCTCTGAAGCCTACAGTGACAACAGGGTATACAGCCCCCCTACAAAAACATACTGAGCTACACAATGACAATATACAGTACCTGTCTGTACAGTATACAACACTACTTTGAAATTGACACAGTAACCTTCTCACTACCTCCCTGATACTACCAAGACTAGTGGTAGCAGATGATGATAATCATAGTGATGATGGTGATGATGATGATGATGATGATGAAGTCATTTTTATGCAACAAAGGTGCCTCTAAATCTAGCTTGAAATGTGAAAATACTGTATCTCATTTATTAGAAAACATTTTTTTGTTTTGGAATGTATCTTTAGGAGAGTAGAGCAATACAGAGTATTGTGTATAACACAGGAATGAAAAAGCCAGCATCAACCACAAGTGGACCACATTATCAAGTTGGTGTTAATTTCTATTCTGAAATGACTTGTCTATTTGAGCATCCTCTCTGTGCTGTGCTGCATGTTCTAGGCCTGTGCTGACACAAAGACATTAATCAAGAGAGCACCAGCTTCATACAATCTAACGGTTGTTTGAACTCTTGCTCTTGCTATTGTATCAGAACACAGCGAACAGTAGCTGAGGTTTGATCTTCAGTGTAAGATTGCCATGCAGAAATGTCTAATTCTCCTTGTGGTCTCAGGTAAATGTATATGATATATAGAGCATCACTTTTAACATGAGAAGCATTACTATAATAGAAAAGGATGCTGCTACCATTAGATGACATGTCACAGTGAGACAGAATGTTATGTACAGTATTATCATTGGATTTTATTGTTCTGTTTCTGTCTACAGTAGTAATACTGCATTCACTGCATTATCGTTACAGAACTGATTGCTGGGGATCACATTACTCCTCTAAAGCCCAGAGTCATCTGTACAGAAGGAGAATCTGTGACACTGAGTTGCTCATATGATACAAGCAGTGATAATATTCTGCTTTATTGGTACTGTCATGTCTACTCCTGCTCCCCTTCTCCAACGTTCAGCATCTCCGGTCTATTAACCACCTGTCCTGGCAACTCATCATTACGCAGCACATCTGCGCCTCATCATTAGGCACAACTGGACTCCATCACTTCCCTGATTTCCTCCTCTTTATTTAGACCTCTGTTGTCATCAGTCCTTAGGTGTAATTGTTTTTTCGCTCACGTTCAGTACGCTTCCCATGTTTGTTCTTTTGTATCTGTTCAGTCTTAAAACTCATAACCCTGAAGGACACAGCTCTCTACTACTGTGCTTTTGGGAAAGCATGCACATTGCTTACATTTTTATTTTATTGCATATCAGATTCCTAGAATATGTTTTCAGGCTACCAGAGTGATTTTGGTCACACCTGTTAATGTCCTCTCTCCTTTCAAGAGTGATTAGTACAGCAGCCTATCAACAGCAGCACTAGTGTAGAGGGAAAAAAACGATTTAACCGATGTAGTGGATGTGACATTGGTCTGTAAGCAGAGTGACACATAGTGAGACACAGAGGAAAACTTCAGAGGAGAATGAATGCATGCAAAAATCAGTCTGAAGGGAGGAGAAATCAATCAGTGTATTGATTATTCCGATTATGACCATCAGCTGATGTAAGAAGGGCTTTATAAATACATTTGATTTGATTTGATGGTGGCATTTTCAAGCTTTCCTGCAACTACACAGTATCTGGTGGAGGCAGTGTCTTATGGTATCACCAATATAGCACATCTTCTCCCCAATTCCTCCTCCTCATCTCAGTGTATTGAGCATCTGCTGAGACAATAGTTACTGCAGATCCACCATATCCACGAATGTCAGTTAATTATGACAAAGTGACCGAATGTGTGGATCTGAAGATCTCCTCTGCTGAAGTGACAGACTCTGCTCTGTACTATTGTGCTCTGAGGCTCACAGTGAAAGGAAACCCAGACACACTGTTCAAAAATGTGAACTGAATACACTGACATCCCCTAAGAAATGTTCATTACTAGGTTACCTTCAGTAGACAAAACATATACATGTAGGCTGGAAATTAACAGTGAATTAGTTTCAATAAACAATAATAAAATGTTGAAACAAATGAAAAAGTGACAGAAACTCATTCAGTTTTCTGAATAAGTTGCAGATTTATACTGTAAATTCTAGATATAAATAGGAAAACAAAAATAACTGTGAATTAATTATTTGTCTGATGTTGAATATATTAATTCTCTTACAGATATGCCCTTCAAGCAATGTTTCCCCTATGACATCACAGTAGACAGGTCAGGTCCTTCTGCCAACTCTGTTGACCTAAAATCAAGAAAATAAATGGAGATAAATAACACAGTTTTATCCAATTTAAAGGGGGAGACTAAGGTAATCATATTTCAGTGCAGCCCTGCATTTTGAGGATGTGACAGTGGAATCAAGCAGCAACAAGAAGTCTGTTGTTACTTCTGATCATCTGACAACTCTCTGTATTTTGGGTTGGGGCTTCAAAGGTCTGAGAAGAGATGGGCCATTCAGAACTTGAAGGAGGAGGATGTTTTTTTAGTTCACACAAATCTTGTTGTGCTGTGTGTTATCATTTTAAATTCCAGTTTCAACCACAATGTCAATCCCCACATTTATTTTGCTTTAAGTACTTGCATGTAAGTAATCTACTCTAATTAGTCATTTTTGAATGGTGTTCTTTTGAATCAAAAGTGTTAATGAATTGAAAATAGATCTATAACAGAGTAAAAATAGAAGAATAACATATTTTGCATTTCTTGCAGGTGACAGTAATGGTCACACCATTGAGCCAATCAGAGAGGAGGTGTATGCTCCAGCAGGTAGCAATATTACACTTTTATGCACCTACTCATCTGCAGTCTCTCTTCAATGGTATCTCCAGGACCTTGGATCACCTCCTCAGTATATCCTGCTTATCCTGCATGGTGTTGGGTCTCCATCACGGGCACCAGGTCTGGATCCTCGACTGTCAGTCAAACTGAATGATGAGAAGAACCGTGTGGATCTGGGTAGCTCTTCTGCTGAAGTGAGAGACTCTGCAATGTACTATTGTGCTGTTGAGCCCACAGTGACAGGGAACCCAGAAACTCTGTACTAAAACCTTTCCTTGTACTTTCAAATGTACATATAAAATGTCATTGTTTTAATATAGTCAGTAGGAGGAGCTAAAACAAAAAATTAGATTATGAATCCTTGTGATAAGACATGATTCTATCTACATTAATAAAATCAATCTAAGGAGGAGGAGCAGCAACAACCATAGCAACAGCAACAACAGTAGAACACTCTTGGAAAGAACAGGAATCAGTCTGATTTGCTGCCGTTACTGTCAGTTTGTCTCTCTTACAAAGACCATTATGTTACTTTTTTCTAATTTAGTGTTCACAACAATTACAGGTAAGAGACAGCGTTTGTTGTATAAAGATGTTGTATAAATATTGTCTATTTTATGTATCTTTAATAATACTAATAATGCACTATCCAAGGAAATATTATCAATCTTCCATGTGGATTTACGGTATTATGTTTAAATTCTGAAGAGGTAATTACACCCTATACTGATGCAGTGCTGGCTTTGGACACGGACAGAGTTACACTCTCTTGTAACTACACTGCTGGTGACACTCTTCAATGGTATCGACAATATCCCAAATCACCACCACAGTTACTGGTTATGGAGTTAATGTCTGCAAAACACCAGTTTACTCTAGAACATGATAAAAAGGCCAAACGTGTGGATCTGGAGATATCCTCTGCTGAAGTGACAGACTAAGCGTAAGCATCCCACATATCCCAGAGAGGTTAAGCTATTTTTGTCAGATGTTACTATGGAATACTGACCTATAATTACAAGCATTTCATAAGTGTCAAAGGCTTTTATTGACAATTACATGAAGTTGATGCAAAGAGTCAATATTTGCAGTGTTGATCCTTCTTTTTCAAGACCTCTGCAATCCTCCCTGGCATGCTGTCAATTAACTTCTGAGCCACATCCTGGATGATGGCAGCACATTCTTGCATAATCAATGCTTGGAGTTTGTCAGAATTTGTGGGTTTTTGTTTGTCCACCCGCCTCTTGAGGATTGACCACTTTCTCAATGGGATTAAGGTCTGGGGAGTTTCCTGGCCATGGACCCAACATATCGATGTTTTGTTCCCCGAGCCACTTAGTTATCACTTTTGCCTTATGGCAAGGTGCTCCATCATGCTGGAAAAGGCATTGTTGGTCACCAAACTGTTCCTGGATGGTTGGGAGAAGTTGCTCTCGGAGGATGTGTTTTGTACCATTCTTTATTCATGGCTGTGTTCTTAGGCAAAATTGTGAGTGAGCCCACTCCCTTGGCTGAGAAGCAACCCCACACATGAATGGTCTCAGGATGCTTTACTGTTGGCGTGACACATGGTGATGGTAGCGCTCACCTTGTCTTCTCCGGACAAGCTTTTTTCCGGATGCCCTTAACAATCGGAAAGGGGACTCATCAGAGAAAATGACTTTACCCCAGTCCTCAGCAGTCCAATCCCTGTACCTTTTGCAGAATATCAGTCCGTCCCTGAAGTTTTTCCTGGAGAGAAGTGGCTTCTTTGCTGCCCTTCTTGACAACAGGTCATACTCCAAAGGTCTTCGCCTCACTGTGCATGCAGGTGCACTCACACCTACTCTTCCATACCCACGACTGTCTATTAAACTGAAGAAGGATAGAACCTGTGTGGATCTGGAGATCTCTTCTGCTGATGTAAAAGACTCTGCTCTGTACTATTGCTCCTTGCAGTCCACAGTGACAGGAAACCCGGAAACATTGTACAAAAACCTGAAAGTTCATGATAAACTCCTGTTGTGCATGTTTTAGGGCAGTGGTGTGGCTTACTACTACTGTAAGTAATTTTTAAAAAGCTACACAATTATTTTACTTTGTATACCGACAGGTTAGTAAATTACTGTGTTCCTGTCATACTCTTAAGGATCCGCCCCTTTTTCCCCCAATTTTTGCCTAAAATGACACACCCAAATCTAACTGCCTGTAGCTCTGGCCCTGAAGCAAGGATATGCATATTCTTGGTAACATTTTAAAGGAAACACTTTGAAGTTTGTGGAAATGTGAAAGGAATGTAGGAGAATATAACACCATAGATCTGGTAAAAGATAATACAAAGAAAAAAACAAACGTTCTTTTGTATTTCTTCGTATCATCATCTTTGAAATGCATGAGAAAGGCCATAATGTATTTTCCCAGCCCAGGTGCAATTTAGATTTTGGCCACTAGATGGCAGCAGTGTAAGTGCAAAATTGTTAGACTGATCCAATAAACTATTGCATTTCTGTTCATAATTTTGTATCAAGTCTGCCCAAATGTGCCTAATTTGTTTATTATTAACCTGTTTGGGGTGCAGCCCGACACCGGTACATTTATGACAACATCCAGCTCAAGTGCAGGGCGCGAAATTCAAAATCTAGTTTGTTAAAATATTTAACTTTCACACATTAACAAGTCCAATACAGCATATGAAAGGTAGACATCTTGTGAATCAAGCCAACATGTCCGATTTTTAAAATGTTTTACAGGGAAGACAAAATATGTAAATCTATTAGCTAACCACGTCAGCAAAAGAGAGCACTTTTCTAACTCCATCAGTTTTTTACTCCGTCACTAGCTATCACTAATTCGACCAAATAAAGATATATATAGCCACTAACCAAGAAACAACTTCATAAGATGACAGTCTGATAACATATTTATTGTATAGCATATGTTTTTTTTGAAAAATGTGCATATTTATGGTATAAATCATAAATTACATTTCAGCTACAATCAGAAATTGCACCGAAAGCAGCCATAACATTTACAGACACCAACGTCAAATAACTAATTACTCATCATAAAACATATCTGAGAAATACATACTGTGCAGCAATTGAAAGACAGGATTCTTGTGATTCCAGACAATATTTCCGATTTATTAAATGTTTTACAGCGAAAACAAAATGTAGCGCTATGTTAGCATAGCCACAATAGCCAGACACACTTGGGCGCCCGCGACCAGTTGACATGCACGACAGATATATGAAATAACATTATAAATTGGGTCTTACTTTGGCTGATCTTTCATCAGAATGTTGATCAGGGTGTCCTTTGTCCAGATGAGTCGTTATTTGGAGTCAGGATGGCAACTTTCCCTTCTCACTTAGCATTGGCAGTGGTCGACTGGCACGGATTTGTCCAAAGTAAAAAAAGTCAGAGAACGGAACACGGCAAAACTCCCGAAAAAAATTCAAATAATCTGATTAAACTATATTGAAAAAACATACATTACGATGATATGGTCTCATTTATCAAATAAAAACCCAGCCGGAGATTGTTCCCGTCCAAAACAGCAGCAAAACAGAACGCAATATCACTCCCAAGTCGCGCGCTTCAGACTTCCGGAAGTGGTCGGTCACGTCAAAGAAATAGCTCTTATTCAACCTCTGAACAAGATATTCACTAAATTTCTTCTCTCATACCCTCTTGACACCCAGAGCAAGGCGTACGGAGTGTACGTAGGGTCTTACGTATAATGACCATGTATAGGCATAACGTTGAAGCGAGCATAGATTTCTGACATTCTACTTCTTGGTCAGGGAAAGTGCTGCCAAATGACTTCTGTACCACTCAGAGAAAAAATTAGAACGGTTTTAGAAACTAGAGATTGTTTTCTATCCAATATTAATATTAATATGCATATTGTAAGAGCAAAAATTGATTAAGAGGCCGTTTGAAAATTGGCACATATTTTCCAGTTTTTCCAATACGCCCCCTGCAGCCATAACAGGTTAACTTTTCATGTACAAAGTTGTGCAGTCTCCTCAAACAATAGCATGGTAATCTTTCACTGTAATAGCTACTGTAAATTGGACAGTGCAGTTAGATTAATAAGAATTAAGCTTTCTGCCAATATCAGATATGTCCTGGGAAATGTTCTTGTTACTTACAACTTCATGCTAATCGCATTAGCCTACGTTAGCTCAACCGCCAACAATGACAAGAAACTGAGAAACACTGTACAAAAAACATACAACACCCTGCACTGTACTTCTGTGCTGTGACGTCCACAGTGACGCATAACTTATTGACTCAGCAGTGAGCTGAATTTTATGGATTTACAAGCATCTGCTCTCTTCTGTTAGACCACAGTGCCATCAAGTGGATTCTCTAGTGAATAAATCAAATGTATATGAAACGTCTTTGATTCTACATTGTCAGTAGGAGGAGCTAGAGTATACAACTCAGGATTAGATTATGAATCCTCAAGATAAAACATGATACTACCATGATGATTATAGCCAGTTGATGCTGTGCTTTTCATCAGCAGCTGGTGCTTATTCTACACATCCTGCCATCTACAATGTTGCTCTGTTCACTTTTACTCTTCTTTAACTTGATAGGTAAGTCATTACATTTTTCATTTAAAATTAGTGTGAATATGTTTAGGTGTATTTATTTTTCAAATCAAAGAATATAAAGATAATGCACAACATTTTTATCTTTACACTGCATTTGGAATTAATTAATTCTGCAATGTGTGTTTAAAGTACTAAATGTAATATGTGTTTTATGTTTTACAGGTCTCAGTTCTGAACAGGTATTAACACCCTACACTGATGTAGAAGTGGCTTCAGAAAGGGAAAGAGTTACTCTCTCTTGTAATTACTCTTCTGGTGTCAGTCTTCAATGGTATCGACAATATCCCAATTCAGCACCACAGTTACTGGTTATGGAACATATGCTTGCAAAAACACCAGGGTTCTTACTAAATCATGACAAAAAAGCCAAACGAGTGGATCTGGAGATCTCCTCTGCTCAATTGACAGACTCTGCTCTGTACTACTGCGCCTTGCAGCCCACAGTGACAGGAAACCCAGAAACACCGTACAAAAACCAGACAGCTCACGATAAACTCTTCTTATGCATATTTAGGGTAGGGGTAGGGCTTAGTCAAGATAATACATTCTCCTTTAAAAAACTGTGTTGGAATTCACCCTAGCATCTAACCTCATACAGTATGGCATTTATCCACACAATTATTTAACTTTCTGCACCCTAGCCTCACTGTAAAAATGAATAAAGGGAAAACTTGGGCAGATCTGGAGATCTCCTTTGCTGAAGGGAAAGACTCTGCTCTGTAATGCTGTGTTGTAATGTCCACAGAGACACATGAGTCACTCACTCAGCAATCAGCAGAATATAGACCTGTCTGTTTGTGGTTTTACAAACATCTGCTATCTTTAGTTTGACCACAGCGCCATCAAATGGAGTTTCTTGCATAAATCATTTGTAAACTGCTTTCAAATCTACATGACACCTTTTTGTTTGATTCTACATAGTCAGTAGGAGGAGCTAGAGTATACAACTCAGGATTAGATTATGAATCCTCAAGATAAACCATGATACTATCACAACGATTATAGCCAGTTGATGCTGTGCTTTTGAACAGCAGCTGGTGCTTATTCTACGCATCCTGCCATCTACAATGTTGTTCTGTTCACTATTACTCTTCTTTGACTTGATAGGTAAGTAATGACATTTTTTATTGAAACGGAGTGTTATTATGTTAAGGTGTATTTATTTTCAAATCAAACAATATAGAGATGATGCAAGACATGGGGATACATGTTTTTTACCTTGAAAAGGTTTTCTCTTTAATCTGCATTTGAAATTAATTCAATCGTTCATGTGTGTGTAGAGTATTACATCATATATAGTATTATGTTTTACAGGTCTCAGTTCTCCACAGGTAATAACACCCTACACTGATGCAGTGCTGGCTTTGGACGTGGACAGAGTTACTCTCTCTTGTAACTACTCCTCTGGAAACTATATTCAATGGTATCGTCATTATCTGAAATCAGCACCACAGTTACTGGTTATGGAGTATGTGGATATTACACCAGGGTTCACTCTAAATCATGACAAAAAGACCAAACATATGGATCTGGAGATCTCCTCTGCTGACAGACTCTGCTCTGTACTACTGTGCTCTGAGGCCCACAGTGACAGGAAACCCAGAAACACTGTTAATTAATATGTCCAGAACACTATTTTAGCCAAACCCTGACACTATCGTAATATCCACATCCCAGACCAATCCTAACCCAAGCCATAACTCAATCCCTAAATCCAGCTTAACCTTTCATGAGCCTCTACCCCGGGTCCGGGATCACCCCCCACCCCCCCACACACTGATTAGCATAGCTAGCATAGCTTCACAAGTAGATAGTAGCATCTAAATATCATTAAATCACAAGTCCAAGACACCAGATGAAAGATACAGATCTTGTGAATAAACCCATCATTTCTGTTTTTTAAAATGTTTTACAGGGAAGACACAATATGTAAATCTATTAGCTAAACACGTTAGCAAAATACACAATTTCTTTGTCCACCATTTTTTCTCTCCACCAGTAGCTATCACCAATTCGGCTAAACTAAGATATTGATAGCCACTAACCAAGAAAAAAACTCATCAGATGACAGTCTGATAACATATTTATGGTATAGGATAGGTTTTGTTAGAGAAATGTGCATATTTCAGGTAGAAATCACAGTTTACAATTGCACCCACCATCACAACTCGACTAGAATTACTAAAGAGAGCAACGTGTATGACCAATTTACTCACCATAAAACATTTCATAAAAATAGACAAAGCATAGCAATGGAAAGACACAGTTCTTGTGAATTCAGACAATATTTCAGATTTTCTAAGCGTTTTACAGCGAAAACACAATAAATCGATAAGTTAGCATACCACATGCACACGTTACCAGAGCATCGATTCAAGCCAAAGAGAGCTATAACGTAATCATCGCCAAAATATATTAATTTTTTCACTAACCTTCTCAGAATTCTTCCGATGACACTCCTGTAACATCATTTTACAACATACATATACAGTTTGTTCGAAAATGTGCATATTTAGCCATACAAAACCGTGGTTACACAATGAAAATAGTAGGAAATCAAGCCTCAAAATGTCGGACGTCATCTTTCAGAGTGATCTAGTTTAATCGAAAGCTAATCATATACTTGACTAAAAAATACAGGGTTGACAGGAATCGAAAGACAAATTAGTTCTTAATGCAATCGCTGATTTACATTTCTAAAATTATCCTTACTTTCTTATACAGCGTTCGCCAAGAGAAGCTATAACAAACAAAATGGCGTAATATGCGTTTAAAATATTTCGACAGAACAACGATTTATCATATTAAATATTTCTTACTATGAGGTGATTTTCCATCAGATTCTTGGGCAATGTATCCTTTCTTGGGTCTAATCTTCTTTTGGTCGATAGATGTCCTCTGTCCTTCGAAATGTCCACTAACGATCGAACGGGACCCCGAAACGTGCCCAAAGTTTCAGAGTGCACGACAAAGAAATTCCTCAAAATCGCACTAAACGGATATAAATTGCTATAAAACGGTTCAAATTAACTACATTATGATGTTTTTAACAACTATAACGACTAAAAACATGACCGGAGAAATATCACTGGCTAAACAACCATTTGGAAGGAGGCAGGTCTGATGTCCATCTTGCGCAAGACGCATGCAGGAAGAGAACAGTACTTCCACGTTTTCGTGTTTTATAGTGGCTCTGATTGCGCAATCGAATCCATTCAAAGCGTGATGACGTACTGACACCCAGAGGAAGACGTAGGCAGTGTCGGTTTCTCCATAGCATCTACAGGCACCTTAAAACCGACCCCAGATCAGGGGTCAAAATTTCTGAAATCTGACTCCCTGTCAGGAAAAGTGCTGTAGAAGTAGTTCTGTACCACTCAGAGACAAAATTCCAACGGCTATAGAAACTAGAAAGTGTTTTCTATCCAATAATAACAATAATATGCATATTGTACGATCAAGAATTGAGCACGAGGCAGTTTAATTTGGAGACCAAAAAATGCTAATGCGGAACAGCACCCCCTATAGTTGCAAGAAGTTAATTTCTACATTTGTGTTTGTATTTATTATGGATTCCCATTAGCTGCTGCCATTAATTCACGTTTTCTTGATAATGCAGTATAAATAGAATGGTCTGGATTCATTCAAAATTAATGCATTATTTTAATGTATATTATGTACATTAAACAAGGATTGCATTGCACACACAGAAAAAAGTTGGTTGTTCACCACCCCCTGTCTTTGGCAGTCGGTGGAGCTACAACATTTTCTCCAATCAGCAAGACTGAAAGACTGCTATAGAGAGAGATATTCAACTCTGCCTGTAAGTCCTTGTTTGTGAGTGCTGTATTCAATTTGACCATTTTACCTCCAAATCAAAATAAAATAACATTTATTTATATAGCCCTTCTTACATCAGCTGATATCTCAAAGTGCTGTACAGAAACTCAGCCTAAAACCCCAAACAGCAAGCAATGCAGGTGTAGAAGCACGGTGGCTTCTAGAAACCTAGAGAGGAACCAGGCTATGAGGGGTGGCCAGTCCTCTTCTGGCTGTGCCGGGTGGAGATTATAACAGAACATGGCCAAGATGTTCAAATGTTCATAGATGACCAGCATGGTTGTCACGCCCTGGCCTTAGTTATCTTTGTTTTCTGTAATATTTTGGTTAGGTCAGGGTGTGACAGGGGGGATGTTTGTGTATAGTTGTCTCATCTGGGGTGGTTGTATGGTATAGGGGGTTTTGGGAGAGTGTATGGGTTTGTGTTGAGTGTAGGTGTTTAGGTAAGTCTATGGTTGCCTGAATGGTTCTAAATCAGAGACAGCTGTCATTCATTGTCTCTGATTGGGAGCCATATTTAAGGCAGCCATAGGCAGTAGGCTTTTGTGGGTAATTGTCTATTGAGGACAAGGCGGTGCTGTTTTCACTTTTGGAGAAAATCGTATGATATTTAAACGGCCTCGTACTCAATTCTTGCTCGTACAATATGCATATTATTATTACTATTGGATAGAAAACAGTCTCTAGTTTCTAAAAGCGTTTGAATTATTTCTCTAAGTGAAACAGAACTCTTTTTACAGACATTTTCCTATCCGGAAGTGAGATTTCCAAATGCGAAGTCTCTCTTTAAGACCTTGTCTATAAAAGGGCATGTCACTTATGACTGTAGAAACACGTCATACGCCTTCGCCTGGGTGTCATGCGGAAGTGAGAGAAGAAATCAGTTGATTATCTCGATCAGAGACTGAACACAACCTCTTGGACTGAGACGTGCGCACTTTCTTTTTTTCCCTGGGCGCGAAGTAGGAACTGTACTCGGCTGATGGAAGAACCTTTTTAAAGGTGAATATGATCT
Organism: Salvelinus namaycush; assembly: GCF_016432855.1. Lineage (NCBI taxonomy): Eukaryota > Metazoa > Chordata > Actinopteri > Salmoniformes > Salmonidae > Salvelinus > Salvelinus namaycush. The sequence continues at coordinate 21,686,412 of NC_052317.1, read as the reverse complement.
CTGGCTTCGATTTTCTTTGATACATGTCACAATATCATCCTAAAGTATGTTTTTTCAATATAGTTTAATTATATTATTGAAATTTATTCTGGACTTTAGACGTGATGCGTCGCAAGAATTGGTTCAAGAACGAGAGGCTAGCAACGCACGGCCAGTGTGCTTGCTAATTCTGAGGGAAATCGTTCGTTATGGATCCAAATAAAGTCGGTTCTGAACAAAGGACCCCTTGGAGAACATTCTGATGGAAGATCAAAAAGATAAGGACCCAATTTGGGATGCTTTTTCATATATATCTGTCGAACTGTGCTATTCTACCGTTTGACTAGAATCAATGATGCTGTGTGCTAGCTATTGTAGTAAGCTAATATAACGATATATTGTGTTTTCGCTGTAAAACACTTCAAAAATCGGAAATATTGGCTCTGTTCACAAGATCTTATTCTTTCATTAGCTATCCACCATATATTGTTCTGAAATGTTTTATGATGTGTAATTAGTAGTTGACGTTGGTGTCTGTATTTTCTCTGGCTACTGCCGTGCGATTTCTGACTGTAGCTGTGATGGTGGCTATGATGGTAGCAGTAATGTAAAACTGATTTATAGCTAAAATATGCATATTTTTCGAACAAAACATAGATTTATTGTGTAACATGTTATAGGACTGCCATCTGAGGGAGTTTTTTCTAGGTTATTTAGGTTGGTTCTAGGTTGGTTCTAGGTTAGTTAGGTTAGCTACTTGCATGCTACCGTTGCTGTGAAAAATGTCTGTCTGTCTTTTGTATTTGGTGGTGAACTAACATAAATATATGTGGTGTTTTCGCTGTAAAACACTTCAACAATCGGAAATATTGTCTGTATTCACAAGATATTTGTCTTTCATTAGCTATCCACCATATATTTGTCTGAAATGTTTTATGATGAGTAATTAGGTAGTTGACGTTGGTGTCTGTATTTTCTCTGGCTACTCCCGTGCGATTTCTGACTGTAGCTATGATGGTAGCAGTAATGTAAAACTGATTTATAGCTAAAATATGCAATTTTTTTGAACAAAACATAGATTTATTGTGTAACATGTTATAGGACTGTCATCTGAGGTAGTTTTTTCTAGGTTATTTAGGTTGGTTCTAGGTTAGTTAGGTTGGCTTGTGCATGCTACCTGCAGCCTTCTTGTGCTGTGAAAAATGTCTGTCTGTCTTTTTTTATTTGGTGGTGACCTAACATAAATATATGTGGTGTTTTCTCTGTAAAACATTTAAAAAATCGGACATGTTGGCTGGATTGACAAGATGTTTATCTTTCAAATGCTGTATTGGACTTGTTAATGTGTGAAAGTTAAATATTTCAAAGATTTTTTTTTTTGAATTTGCCGCTCTGCCTTTTCAATGGAATGTGGCACCCCTGGCCTAAACAGGTTAACGTTTGTAGCTGGTGTATGCACTAACGTTTGTAGCTTCACGGTCGTTTGTTGTTTTGTTTTTGTAAAAGTGTTCGTTTTCGTGTTTCGTCTTCTGAAAATAAAAGAAGATGTATTTCTCTCACGCTGCGCCTTGGTCCACTCTTCTGCCTCATTACGACGATCGTGACAATGGTCAAATAATAATAATCACAGTAGTTGTCGAGGGTGCAGCAAGTCAGCATCTTAGGAGTAAATGTCAGTTGGCTTCTCATAGCCGATTATTCACAGTATCTCTACCGCGCCTGCTGTCTCTAGAGAGTTGAAAACAGCAGGTCTGGGACAGGTAGCACGTCCGGTGAACAGGTCAGGGTTCCATAGCCGCAGGCAGAACAGTTGAAACTGGAGCAGCAGCACGGCCAGGTGGACTGGGGACAGCAAGGAGTCATCATGCCAGGTAGTCCTGAGGCATGGTCCTAGGGCTCAGGTCCTCCGAGAGAGAGAATGAAAGAGAGAATTAGAGAGAGCATACTTAAATTCACACAGGACACCGGATAAGACAGGAGAAGTACTCCAGATATGACAAACTAACCCTAGCCCCCCGACACAAACTACTGCAGCATAAATACTGAAGGCTGAGACAAGAGGGGTCAGGAGACACTGTGGCCCCATCCGATGATACCCCCGGACAGGGCCACACAGGAAGGATATAACCTCACCCACTTTGCCAAAGCACAGACCCCACACCACTAGAGGGATATCTTCAACCACCAACTTACCATCCTGAGACAAGGCCGAGTATAGCCCACAAAGATCTCCGCCACGACACAACCCAAGGGGGGGCGCCAACCCAGACAGGAAGATCACGTCAGTGACTCAACCCACTCGAGTGACGCACTCCTCCTAGGGACGGCATGAAAGAGCACCAGTAAGCCAGTGACTCAGCCCCTGTAATAGGGTTAGAGGCAGAGAATCCCAGTGGAGAGAGGGGAACCGGCCAGGCAGAGACAGCAAGGGCGGTTCATTGCTCCAGAGCCTTTCCATTCACCTTCACACTCCTGGGCCAGACTAGACTACACTCAATCATATGACCCACTGAAGAGATGAGTCTTCAGTAAAGACTTAAAGGTTGAGACCGAGTCTGCGTCTCTCACATGGGTAGGCAGACCACTCCATAATAATGGAGCTCTATAGGAGAAAGCCCTGCCTCCAGCTGTTTGCTTAGAAATTCTAGGGACAATTAGGAGGCCTATGTCTTGTGACCGTAGCGTACGTGTAGGTATGTACGGCAGGACCAAATCAGAAAGATAGGTAGGAGCAAGCCCATGTAATGCTTTGTAGGTTAGCAGTAAAACCTTAAAATCAGCCCTTGCCTTAATTTAAATGTTTTTTTAGAGTAAAGTACATCGAAAAAAATCAAAAGAAAACTGCAAACTGAATAGGAGACCAAACAAGCAGCAAACAAAGAAGAAAGGCTTTTGAAAAAGTAACAATTTTTCATAAAATTATACCGTTTTCTTAGCTAGCTAAGTTGTTTACCTGTTGCTAGGCAGTTGCTAGGGACATTCCTGAAAGAAGCTAGCTAGCTAACAAGGAGTGTCTAGTTGGCAGAAGAGAAGAAGGGACAAAGAAGGGACAAAGTGGGACAAAATAAGGACAGAAGAAAAGGGAAAGGGGACATTAAGGTGAAGCAGTCCTCTAAAGACACAAAAGACAATAATACAAGAAACAACACTTCTATTGCCTCTCCCTCTACGATACGCACTTCCGGTTTGGTTTGGAGCGAGTAGTTGCATTCCGCTTTGCTCCACAGGTAGTATTACAGGTAGTATTACATTTCATTTCATTACAGTACAACAGTTTGATTTGTTTGATCTTAGCTGGCTACATAGCCGTCTTTGTATCCAAGATAATTGTGTAGTCTAGAGTAATTGTCGAGGTTACCTAGCCAGTTAGAGGTTACCTAGCCAGCTACACTTTCAAACAAAGTCAACAACGCAGCCACTGCTAGCTAGCCTATTTCACCAGCCAGCAGTACTATATCATTTTAGTCAATAAGATTTTTTGCAACGTAAGCTTAACTTTCTGAACATTCGAGACGTGTAGTCCACTTGTCATTCCAATCTCCTTTGCATTAGCGTAGCCTCTTCTGTAGCCTGTCAACTATGTGTCTGTCTATCCCTGTTCTCTCCTCTCTGCACAGACCATACAAACGCTTCACACCGCGTGGCCGCTGCTACTCTAACCTGGTGGTCCCAGCGCGCACGACCCACGTGGAGTTCCAGGTCTCAGGCAGCCTCTGGAACTGCCGATCTGCGGCCAACAAGGCAGAGTTCATCTCAGCCTATGCTTCCCTCCAGTCCCTCGACTTCTTGGCACTGACGGAAACATGGATTACCACTGATAACACTGCTACTCCTACTGCTCTCTCCTCGTCTGCCCACGTGTTCTCGCACACCCCGAGAGCTTCTGGTCAGCGGGGTGGTGGCACTGGGATCCTCATCTCTCCCAAGTGGACATTCTCTCTTTCTCCCCTGACCCATCTGTCTATCGCCTCCTTTGAATTCCATGCTGTCACAGTTACCAGCCCTTTCAAGCTTAACATCCTTATCATTTATCGCCCTCCAGGTTCCCTTGGAGAGTTCATCAATGAGCTTGACGCCCTGATAAGTTCCTTTCCTGAGGATGGCTCACCTCTCACAGTTCTGGGTGACTTTAACCTCCCCACGTCTACCTTTGACTCATTCCTCTCTGCCTCCTTCTTTCCACTCCTCTCCTCTTTTGACCTCACCCTCTCACCTTCCCCCCCTACTCACAAGGCAGGCAATACGCTTGACCTCATCTTTACTAGATGCTGTTCTTCCACTAATCTCATTGCAACTCCCCTCCAAGTCTCCGACCACTACCTTGTATCCTTTTCCCTCTCGCTCTCATCCAACACTTCCCACACTGCCCCTACTCGGATGGTATCGCGCCGTCCCAACCTTCGCTCTCTCTCCCCCGCTACTCTCTCCTCTTCCATCCTATCATCTCTTCCCTCTGCTCAAACCTTCTCCAACCTATCTCCTGATTCTGCCTCCTCAACCCTCCTCTCCTCCCTTTCTGCATCCTTTGACTCTCTATGTCCCCTATCCTCCAGGCCGGCTCGGTCCTCCCCTCCTGCTCCGTGGCTCGACGACTCATTGCGAGCTCACAGAACAGGGCTCCGGGCAGCCGAGCGGAAATGGAGAAAAACTCGCCTCCCTGCGGACCTGGCATCCTTTCACTCCCTCCTCTCTACATTCTCCTCTTCTGTCTCTGCTGCTAAAGCCAATTTCTACCACTCTAAATTCCAAGCATCTGCCTCTAACCCTAGGAAGCTCTTTGCCACCTTCTCCTCCCTCCTGAATCCTCCTCCCCCTCCTCCCCCCTCCTCCCTCTCTGCTGATGACTTCGTCAACCATTTTGAAAAGAAGGTCGACGACATCCGATCCTCGTTTGCTAAGTCAAACGACACCGCTGGTTCTGCTCACACTGCCCTACCCTGTGCTTTGACCTCTTTCTCCTCTCTCTCTCCAGATGAAATCTCGCGTCTTGTGACGGCCGGCCGCCCAACAACCTGCCCGCTTGACCCTATCCCCTCCTCTCTTCTCCAGACCATTTCCGGAGACCTTCTCCCTTACCTCACCTCGCTCATCAACTCATCCTTGACCGCTGGCTACGTCCCTTCCGTCTTCAAGAGAGCGAGAGTTGCACCCCTTCTGAAAAAACCTACACTCGATCCCTCCGATGTCAACAACTACAGACCAGTATCCCTTCTTTCTTTTCTCTCCAAAACTCTTGAACGTGCCGTCCTTGGCCAGCTCGCCTGCTATCTCTCTCAGAATGACCTTCTTGATCCAAATCAGTCAGGTTTCAAGACTAGTCATTCAACTGAGACTGCTCTTCTCTGTGTCACGGAGGCGCTCCGCACTGCTAAAGCTAACTCTCTCTCCTCTGCTCTCATCCTTCTAGACCTATCGGCTGCCTTTGATACTGTGAACCATCAGATCCTCCTCTCCACCCTCTCCGAGCTGGGCATCTCCGGCGCGGCCCACGCTTGGATTGCGTCCTACCTGACAGGTCGCTCCTACCAGGTGGCGTGGCGAGAATCTGTCTCCGCACCACGTGCTCTCACCACTGGTGTCCCCCAGGGCTCTGTTCTAGGCCCTCTCCTATTCTCGCTATACACCAAGTCACTTGGCTCTGTCATATCCTCACATGGTCTCTCCTATCATTGCTATGCAGACGACACACAATTAATCTTCTCCTTTCCCCCCTCTGATAACCAGGTGGTGAATCGCATCTCTGCATGTCTGGCAGACATATCAGTGTGGATGACGGATCACCACCTCAAGCTGAACCTCGGCAAGACGGAGCTGCTCTTCCTCCCGGGGAAGGACTGCCCGTTCCATGATCTCGCCATCACGGTTGACAACTCCATTGTGTCCTCCTCCCAGAGTGCTAAGAACCTTGGCGTGATCCTGGACAACACCCTGTCGTTCTCAACTAACATCAAGGCGGTGACCCGTTCCTGTAGGTTCATGCTCTACAACATTCGCAGAGTACGACCCTGCCTCACGCAGGAAGCGGCGCAGGTCCTAATCCAGGCACTTGTCATCTCCCGTCTGGATTACTGCAACTCGCTGTTGGCTGGGCTCCCTGCCTGTGCCATTAAACCCCTACAACTCATCCAGAACGCCGCAGCCCGTCTGGTGTTCAACTTTCCCAAGTTCTCTCACGTCACCCCGCTCCTCCGCTCTCTCCACTGGCTTCCAGTTGAAGCTCGCATCCGCTACAAGACCATGGTGCTTGCCTACGGAGCTGTGAGGGGAACGGCACCTCCGTATCTTCAGGCTCTGATCAGGCCCTACACCCAAACAAGGGCACTGCGTTCATCCACCTCTGGCCTGCTCGCCTCCCTACCTCTGAGGAAGTACAGTTCCCGCTCAGCCCAGTCAAAACTGTTCGCTGCTCTGGCACCCCAATGGTGGAACAAACTCCCTCACGACGCCAGGTCAGCGGAGTCAATCACCACCTTCCGGAGACACCTGAAACCCCACCTCTTTAAGGAATACCTAGGATAGGATAAAGTAATCCTTCTAACCCCCCCCCTTAAAAGAGTTAGATGCACTATTGTAAAGTGGTTGTTCCACTGGATATCATAAGGTGAATGCACCAATTTGTAAGTCGCTCTGGATAAGAGCATCTGCTAAATGACTTAAATGTAAATGTAAATGTAACAGGAAGCCAGTGTAGGGAGGCTAGCACTGGAGTAATATGATAAAAATGTTGGATTCTAGTCCGGATTCTAGCAGCCATATTTAGCACTAACTGAAGTTTATTTAGTGCTTTATCCGGGTAGCCGGAAAGTAGAGCATTGCAGTAGACTAACCTAGAAGTAACAAAAGCATGGATTAATTTTCTGTATAATTTTTGGACAGGAAGTTTCTGATTTTTGCAGTATTACGTAGATGGAAAAAAGCTGTCCTTGAAACAGTCTTGATATGTTTGTCAAAAGAGAGATCAGGGTCAAGAGTAACGCCGAGGTCCTTCACAGTTTTATTTGAGACGACTGTACAACCATCAAGATTAATTGTCAGATTCAACAGAAGATCTCTTTGTTTCTTGGGACCTAGAACAAGCATCTCTGTTTTGTCCAAGTTTAAAAGTAGAACGTTTGCAGCCATCCACTTCCTTATGTCTGAAACACAGGCTTCTAGCGAGGGAAATTCTGGGGCTTCACCATGTTTCATTGAAATGTACAGCTGTGTGTCATCCGCATAGCAGTGAAAGTTAACATTATGTTTTCGAATGACATCCCCAAGAGGTAAAATATATAGTGAAAACAATAGTGGGACACCGAAATGTACAGTTGATTTGTCAGAGGACAAACCATTCACAGAGACAAACTGATATCTTTCCGACAGATAAGATCTAAACCAGGCCAGAACTTGTCCGTGTAGACCAATTTGGGTTTCCAATCTCTCCAAAAGAATGTTGTGATCGATGGTATCAAAAGCAGCACTAAGTTCTAGGAGCACGAAGACAGATGCAGAGCCTCGGTCTGACGCCATTAAAAGGTAATTTACCACCTTCACAAGTGCAGTCTCAGTGCTATTATGGGGTCTAAAACCAGACTGAAGCATTTCGTATACATTGTTTGTCTTCAGGAAGGCAATGAGTTGCTGCGCAACAGCTTTTTCAAATTTTTTTGAGAGGAATGGAAGATTCGATATCGGCCGATAGTTTTTAATATTTTCTCGGTCAAGGTTTGGCTTTTTCAAGAGAGGCTTTATTACTGCCACTTTTAGTGAGTTTGGTACACATGGATAGAGAGCCGTTTATTATATTCAACATAGGAGGGCCAAGCACAGGAAGCAGCTCGTTCAGTAGTTTAGTTGGAATAGGGTCCAGTATGCAGCTTGAAGGTTTAGAGGCCATGATTATTTTCATCATTGTGTCAAGAGATATAGTACTAAAACACTTGAGTCTCTCTTGATCCTAGGTCCTAGCAGAGTTGTGCAGACTCAGGACAACTGAACTTTGGAGGAATACGCAGATTTAAAGAGATTTCCAGTGTATATTTGATAGTTGTCAAAAAAAGCTATCAAAAATAGTCACATGTTTTTCCTTTTCTGACAGATGGTAGTTTTGAAGATTACATTAATTCCACTAGGTCTATGGTAGGTGGTGTGAAGGGTGATACCATCACACTATCCTGCAGCTACACAGGCTCTGAAAACAATCTACAGTGGTATCGTTAGTATCCCAGGTCTAAACCAGAGTTTCATCACCAAATCAGGGTATGTCCAGAAAACTGTCCCTTCTCGCATGTCAGCTCAGGTTCATACCGGCAGTGTGGATCTGGAGATCTCCTCTGCTGAAGTGACAGACTCTGCTCGTCCTCACTCTACATCTTTCATTCAACTTTTTTCACCCCAGAAGGTTTACCTGGACATAATGTTACTACGTAGCTTTTTGTCTGGTGGAGGTCCTGTAGAACTGACTTTATGCCCTCTAATTGCAGTCGCTGTACTCATAAAATGCAGCAGAACAATCATCTTGTGGATTGCTTCAGACGCAATCATTAGGCAAGGGCAGTTTCAGTGTACGAAAGGATGAAACAGCATATGTGCCAAAAGTAAGTGCATATAGTAGTGTTAACCTTTTATGGCTGCAGGGCGGTGCCGGTACACTTATGACAACAGCCCGTCCAAGTGCAGGGCGCGAAATTCAAAAGATATTTTTTAGAAATATTTAACTTTCACACATTAACAAGTCCAATACAGCAAATGAAAGATAAACATCTTGTGAATCCAGCCAACATGTCCAATTTTTAAAATGTTTTACAGCGAAAACACCACGTATATTTATGTTAGCTCACCACCAAATACAAAAAAGCACAGACATTTTTCACAGCACAGGTAGCTTGCACAAAACCAACCAAACTAACCAAGAACCAACCAAACTAACCAAGAAACAACTTCATCAGATGACAGTCTTATAACATGTTATACAATAAATCTATGTTTTGTTCGAAAAATGTGCATATTTGAGGTATAAATCAGTTTTACATTGCAGCTACCATCACGGCTACCGTCACAAATAGCACCGAAGCAGCCAGAGTAATTACAGACACCAACGTGAAATACCTAAATACTCATCATAAAACATTTCTGAAAAATACATGGTGTACAGCAAATGAAAGACAAACATCTTGTGAATCCAGACAATATTTCCGAGTTTTTAAGTGTTTTACAGCGAAAACACAATATAGCGTTATATTAGCTTACTACAATAGCCAACCACACAACAGCATTGATTCAAGGCAAACGGTAGCGATAGCGACAAAACCAGCAAAATATATTAATTATTTCACTAACCTTCATAAACTTCATCAGATGACAGTCCTATAACATCATATTACACAATACATATATGGTTTGTTCGAAAATTTGCATATTTAGAGCTGATATCCGTGGTTATACATTGTGCTAACGTAGCATCTTTTTCCCAGAATGTCCGGGTATATTTATGACACTCACCTATTCTGACCAAATAACTATTCATAACCTTTACTAAAAAATACATGTTGTATAGGAAATGATAGATACACTAGTTCTTAATGCAATTGCCGTGTTAGAATTCTAAAAATAACTTCAGTACGACATCCAGCTTACGTTATAGCGAGAGAGCGCACAAAATCTGGGCGCAAACTAATAGTAAACATGTTCGACAGATATATGAAATAACATCATAAATGGGTCCTACTTTTGATGATCTTCTATCAGAATGTTGTACAAGGGGTCCTTTGTCGGGAACAATCGTTGTTTGGTTTTAGAATGGCATTTTTCCCTCTTGAATTAGCAAGCACACTAGCCAAGTGGCGTGAAGCTCTCCATCGTCAACAAACTCAGAGAACGGAACACGCCAAAACTCCCGAAAAAATTTCAATAATCTGATTAAACTATATTGAAAAAACATACTTTACGATGATATTGTCACATTTATCAAATAAAATCAAAGCCGGAGATAGTAGCCGTCTATAACGACAGCTTTTCAGAAGGCAATCCCCGGTTCCTTCTCGCGTCTTCCTGAAAACAGGAAATTGGTGTCACGTCATGCCAAGAGCTCTTATTCGACCTCAGATCAAGATATACACTCCATTTCTTCTCTCACTGCCTATTGACATCTAGTGGAAGGCGTATGAAGTGCATGTATACTAATACATATCAAGCAAATTAATAGAGATGCCCTGGAACAGAGCATCGATTTCAGATTTTCCACTTCCTGTCATGAAGTTTGCTGCAAAATGAGTTCTGTTTTACTCACAGATATAATTCAAACGGTTTTAGAAACTAGAGAGTGTTTTCTATCCAATAGTAATAATAATATGCATATTGTACGAGCAAGAATTGAGTACGAGGCAGTTTAATTTGGGCACGATTTTTTACAAAGTGTAAACAGCGCCCCCATATTGACAAGAAGTTAACTGATGTTTGTACTCCGTCATTTTTGTGTAGGTGGAGGGAGTCTGGAGGAATCTATGGGTTATCCAAGTTTTTAACGCATGGCTTTTGATAATCCTTGGTTGGGGTCTAAGCAAATAATTTTTTGCGATTGCAAACATAATAAAATGGTGGTCCGATAATGAGGAAAAACATTTCAATCCACAATATCTAGTCCACGGGACAAAACTAGATCCAGGCTATGACTGTGGCAATGTGTAGGTCCCGAGACATGTTGGATAAAATACATCGATGATGGCTACGAAAGCTGTTTGGAGTGGGTCTGTAGACTACTCCATGTGAATATTGAAGTCACCAAATATTTTTATATTATCTGCCATGACTCCAAGGTCCGATAGGAATTCATGGAACTCAGTGAGGAGATACACTAGTTTGGAATTTTCTTTTCTTTGCGTGAGGTGAAGTTGGGCACGTTTGCGCCACATGGCTAGCTATGGTTGCTAATTCGACAAGAGAAGAGGACATTCTAAAACCAAACAACGATTATTCTGGACCAAGGACTCCTTGTACAAGATTCTGATGGAGGCTCAGCAAAAGTAGGAACCATTTATGATGTTATTTCGTATTTCTGTGGAAAATGTTTAGTTCTATTTTCCGCCCTTTTTGCGGGCGCTGTCTCGCTATAACGTAAGCTGTTTGTTATGGTAAAGTTTTTTTTTTTTAATCTAACACGGCGATTGCATTAAGAACTAGTGTATCTTTCATTTGCTGTCCAACATGTATTTTTTAGTAAAGTTTATGATGAGTTATTTGGTCAGAAATATATCCGGAGATTCTGGGGAAAGTTGCTACATTTTCACAATGTATAACCACGGTTTTCAGCTCAAAATATGCACATTTTCGAACAAAACATAAGTGTATTGTATAACCTGATGTTATAGGACTGTCATCTGATGAAGTTGGTCCAGGTTAGTGAATCATTTTATATCTTTTGCTGTTTTTTTGCGATCGCTACCTTTGCGGTGAATGAATGCGGTTGTGTGTTTGGCTATTGTGGTAAGCTAATATAATGCTATATTGTGTTTTCGCTGTAAAACACTTAGAAAATCTGAAATATTGGCTAAATTCACAAGATGTTTATCTTTCATTTGCTGTACACCATGTATTTTTCATAAATGTTTTATGATGAGTATTTAGGTATTTCACGTTGCTCTCTGTAATTATTCTTGCTGCTTCGGTGCTATTGGTGATTGTAGCTGCAATGTAAAACTATGATTTTATACCTCAAATATGCACATTTTCGAACAAAACATAGATTTATTGTATAACATGTTATAAGACTGTCATCTGATGAAGTTGTTTCTTGGTTAGTGACTAATTATATCTCTATTTGGTCGGTTTTGTGATAGCTACCTATGCGGTAAAAAAATCGTGAAAATATGCGGTTGAGTCTTTGGCTATTGTGGTTAGCTAAAAGAAATACATATTGTGTTTTCGCTGTAAAACATTTTAAAAATCGGAAATGATGGCTGGATTCACAAGATGTGTATCTTTCATTTGGTGTCTTGGACTTGTGATTTCATGATATTTATATGCTAGTATTTACTTGTGGCGCTATGCTAGGCTATGCTAGTCAGCTTTTTACTGATGAGGATGCTCCCGGATCCAGGATGAGTACCAAGTAGAAGTTAAGTCACCAGGTGGTCTAGAGTTTATCTGTCTTCATATTCAATGCACTGTGAGAAATATGTATTCTTCACTCTTCAGTCAGTTGTCTTCAATTTCTCTTACCGTAGACAGATTTTTTTATATTAGCTGGATAATCACTTATGAATATGACCAAGTGCAACAACAGTATTATTTATTGTTGGCCCTATTCACAATTCACACAGCTTGGTGGTGTAGTAGGAAAGTCAACCTGATGCCCACTGTGAAAACAGGATATACTGCCTCTTACAAAACGCTGTGCTTGTGTAAAGTACTTTGTGTTGTGTGATGTTCTTTAATGGGAGGTGTTACATAATTGAGGCGGAGGAAGAGAAATGCATTTTATACTGTAGCGGACATTGAGAAACCAGGGGAGTCATTTTGTCATAATTATACCTGTGTAAGGTTCTGTATTTATTTTCTTAGTCAACCTTGTGTTCTGTTTCGTTGTGTTCTTGAACGTAGCCCTGTTTCATTGTGTTCTTGAACGTTGCCCTGTCTTTCATTTTTGTTCATTGATTTCACCTATGTTAGTTACTCACCTGGTCTCATCAGCTCCTTATTTAGTTCAGTTCATTCTGTTTGTGCCTTTGTGAGGTATTGTTCGTTTGGACTCTACTAAGCCTTTTCCTAGCTCGTTTGTGATAACCAGTTATAGCCTTCAGTCCTTGTTTTGGTTTGCCTGCCTGTGACCACGATTCCTGCCTTCTGCGAATGTGAAATAAACACCTGCTGCACTCTGCGCGTGAATCTACACCCTTTTCTCCCTGTGTATTCATTACAACTTGTGTTCAGTCTTTTCACTGTCAAATAACACTTACCAGCATGTTACTAGGATACAGTTTAATATATGCGCTAGTGGGTGAGTTTGATACTATTCTTCTTATCCAATGTAATTACTGGCGACTTGAGTAATATTACTGTGAAGGATCTTTTATACATTTTTAATACACTTCACTGAATAAAGATTTGAAATGTATGATAATTTCCTGATAATAATTCCTGTTTTCAGGTGGCAGTCATGGGAATGGCATTACTCCAACATGAGATAAGGTGTTTGGGTTGGAGGGAGAAGTCATGAAGCTGTCCTGTAACTACTCCTCTGCTAGTACTCTCCAGTGGTATCAACATCAACAGTACCCTGGATCATCTCCCATCTTCCTCCTCCCCACTGGAGTGTCCTCAAACCCCTCTGTAGTGAACGCTACTCCTCCATACCCATGACTGTCTGTTGAACTGAATGAGAGATCCCGTGTGGATCTGGAGATCTCCTCTGCTGTTGTAACAGACTCTGCTCTGTACTGCTGTGCCCTGGAGCCCACAGTGACAGGAATGGCTGTACAAAACCTGACAGCTCATGATAAACACCTCTTATAAATCTTTTAGGGCAGGGGGAGGCGTCCTACTGTAGGTTCAAGAAAATGTATCATCTTTTAAAAAACTGTTGGACTTCACTCCATCATATAACCTCAGCTACAATATGATGGTTCTCTACACAGATATTTTACTTTCTGTTCTGACAGGTTAGTAAATGACTGTATTCCTGTCCTTATTTTTACTACATTGTTTAGGCTAATGTATAGTTTATCTGCGCTATTGGATTTTAGAGTAAATACGAAGATATTTCCTAATTTTGTCTATTAAACTGAATAAGGAGAGATCCTGCCTGGATCTGGAGATCTCCTCTGCTGATGTAACAGACTCTGCTCTGTACTACTGCGCCTTGCAGCCCACAGTGACAGGAAATTGAGAAACACTGTACAAAAACCTGACAGCTCATGATCAACTCCTCTTATTCATATTTTAGGGCAGGGGTGTGGCTTACTACTGTAGGTAAAATAAAAAAAACTCCAGCAAAACAATTATTTTCCTTTGTGTACTGACATATTAGTAAATTACTGTATTCTTGTAAATCTTTTAACTAAATATTTTAGGCTAATGTATAGTTTATCTGTATTATTGGATTTTAGAGTAAATACCAAGATCATTCCTTATTTCAAATACATCTACCTTGTGATTTATCCAACACCTCTTCACATGTGTAAGTGTCAGTGTTCAGCAGACCATCCAGCCAAACCAACATGAAGTGTATGGAGAGGAGGGTAGTAATGTTCAGTTTTCCTGCAACTACTCCTCAGCATACAGTGTACTGTGGTATAAACAGTATCCAGGATCAGCTCCCCAATTCCTCCTCTTCATCCTCCATGCCTCTAGGACTGTAGTGAGAGCTAAACCTCCATACCCTCACATCCCTGTTAAACTGAACAAATAGAAGACCTGTGTTGATCTAAAGATCTCCTCTGCCGAAATGAAATACTCTGCTCTGTGCTACTGTGTTGTGACGTCCACAGTGACGAATAACTTATTGACTCAGCAGTGAGCTGAATTTTATGGATGTACAAGCATCTGCTCTCTTCTGTTAGACCACAGTGCCATCAAGTCGATTCTCTCGTGAATAAATCAAATGTATATGAAACATTTTTGTTTCTACATTGTCAGTAGGAGGAGCTAGAGTATAAAACTCAGGATTAGATTATGAATCCTCAAGATAAAACATGATACTATCACAACGATTATAGCCAGTTGATGCTGTGCTTTTCATCAGCAGCTGGTGCTTATTCTACACATCCTGACATCTACAATGTTGTTCTGTTCACTATTACTCTTCTTTAACTTGAAAGGTAAGTAATTACATTTTCATTGAAACTGAGTGTGATTATGTTAAGGTGTATTTATTTTTCAAATCAAAGACTACAAAGACAATACATGATATAAGTACGAATGTCTTTTACTTTGAAAATGTTTTCACTTAAACTGCATTTGAATTTCATTTAATCTATCATTTGATATTAAAAAACGTTTGAGATAATATATAATATAATGTTTAAAAAATATATATAAAAAAAAAAAATATATATATATATATATAATATAATGTTTTACAGGTCTCAGTTCTGAACAGGTTTTAACACCCTACACTGATGTAGAAGTGGCTTCAGAAAGGGACAGAGTTACTCTCTCTTGTAACTACACCTCTTCTGGTGACACTCTTCTATGGTATCGACAACATCCCAAATCAGCACCACAGTTACTGGTTATGGAACACGTGCCTGCAAAAACACCAGGGTTCTCACTAAATCATGACAAAAAAGCCAAACGTGTGGATCTGGAGATCTCCTCTGCTGAAGTGACAGACTCTGCTCTGTACTACTGTGCCCTGACAGCCACTGTGACAGGAAACCCAGAAACACTGCACAAAAACCTTCATATGTGATTCATACAATAATGGAGGGAATCTATTCCACCCCCCACACACCCCCCATTCCCACCAGTGGAGGGAACGAGAGATGCAGTATCACTGAAGAGAGGACAAATGAGAGGAGAGATTGAGTATCTTTAGAACAACTGCACTTTGGGGTGGAGCTTGTAGCGAAACTAAGCAGGAATGATCAACAGAAAACCTTGCAGATGAAGTTCGTTTGGAGTATTCAGGTTTTGTTGTGCTATTAGTCACTTTGACTTCCAGCCATAGCCATGTTGTTCATCTGGTCAATTATTATGTTCTCAGTAATAGGTAAGTTATGGCTTTAAAAGTAGTGTCATGTTTTCTATTAAGAAAATTACAACAATACAATTTAATTTTAATAAAATAATTACTCAATGTTCATCTCTTCCCATTTGCAGGAGGCAGTTATGAGCAGACTATCGAGCCAAACCAACATGAAGTGTATGCAGTTGTGGATAGTAATGTTCTTCTTTCCTGCAACTATTCCTCAGCAGACAATCTACTATGGTATAAACAGTCTCCAGGATCAGCTCCCCAATACCTTCTGCTCATCCTGCACTCCACTGTGACTGAACATAGAGCTGATTCTCTTGACTCTCGCTTCTCCGGTAAACTGAACAAAGTGAAGACCCGTGTGGATCTGGAGATCTCCTCTGCTGAAGTGACAGACTCTGCTCTGTACTACTGTGCCCTGACGCCCACAGTGACAGGAAACCCAGAAACACTGTAAGAAAACCTAAAACATCTGATTAAGGGGAGAAAGTTATCAACAGGAAGATGAATGAATATGTGCAAAACACTAACCCCCTCTATTCTACCCATAACCCTAACCCTAACTTCATGTCCAGATTAATTATACATGTTTAATAATTTTCTTCATAATGAAGTATAATATGAATGAAATACCACTGCATAAAATACCCTAGTTTCATACTCCTAATTATCCTTACACCTCTGAAGACTCTAGTCACTACCATGCCAGTCAGAAGAACTAGTCATTTATCTCTGAACACTCATAAGCAGCTTTATAAAAATAAGTGTACAAGATAACACAAGACATAAGTTAACAATATTCCTAATATTAACTAAAAGCATAATAAATAAATGTAACAAAATAACAAAGTTAAACTAAATTAAATACAAAAAACAACAACAATTGATTTGTCTTGTTTTCTGTTTTTTTTTACTTATGTTGCACACTTATTTTTATAATTTTTATTTCATTTGAGACGTCTGGTTATTGTTGTACTTTAAATATTTGACATTCATTAGAACACTTTTTTTCATACTTCTTTATTAAAAACAAAAAAGTTATGAAATAACAAAGTTTTTGCACTGTATTCATTTAAAACGTTTTTCTTCAAAATGCAGTATGACATGAATGGAGTATTATTGTTAAAAATGCATGACTACATCAATACTAACATTAAACAAGGATTGCATGGCACACACAAACAAAGTTGGTTGTTCACCAGCCCCTGTCTTTGGCAGTAGGTGCAGCTACAACATTTTCTCCAATCAGCAAGACTGAAAGATGTGGTGAGTGCTGTAGTCAATTTCAGCATTTTAATTCCAACTCCATAATATATTTGATATTTGTTAAAAAATCTAGCAAAACAGCAACACGTTTTTCCTTTTCTGACAGATGTCAGTTTTGAAGATTACATTAATCCCACTAGGTCTATGGTGGTTGGTGTGGCGGGTGATACCATCACACTATCCTGCAGCTACACTGGCTCTGTAAACAATCTACAGTGGTATAGTCTGTATCCTAGGTCTAAACCAGAGTTCCTGATTCTCATCACTAAATCAGGATATGTCCAGAAACCTGTCCCTCCTCGCCTTCCAGCTCAGGATCATACAGACCGTGTGGATCTAGAGATCTCTTCTGCTGAAGTGACAGATTCTGCTCTGTACTACTGTGCCCTGGCGTCCACAGTGAGAGGAAACCCAGACACACTGTGCAAAAACTTGTCAAGTGTTTTGGGAAGAAACCAATGATAAGGGGAGGAGCTACAGTAAGCAGAAATTAATTGAGATACAGCTAGGCAACAGAGCAGTAAATATTCAGAGAGCCAAGATTATGTTTCTGTAGGCAATGCTGCTGCTCTGCACATGTGTAGGTAAGTGACACTTTCCTGATAATGATGCATTAAAAAATGATATTTTTTAAGTTTAATTTTCTCTTCATTAACGTGTGCATTACAACTACCCTTTGTTTGTACAGACCACAGATTAGAGAATGCTATCGCTCCTTTAAGAAATTAAGTGCATGGCTTGGAGGGAACCACTGTCACCACATCCTACAACTACTTCTCAACTTCTACATTTGGAAATGTATTCTACTGGTATCATCAAACCAGTGCTGGGAAAATGCCACTATTCCTTCAAGACTACAAGACTTCAAGATACAGACTTCCAAGAGAATTGGTCGTCTAGTAGTCTGTTAGGTTAAATTGAAGATCTCCTCTGCTGAAGTAAAACAACTCTGCTCTGTACTACTGTGCCATGAAGACCACAGTGACAGGAAACTCAGAAACCTTTCAAGAACCATGGGAGGAAACAGACATATTGTATGACATACATAGATAACAGACTTACTGTATGTTATGGGGAGGGACGTATGGTAGAGGAAAGGGTGAACAGCAGTATAGAAACATCAAACAGAAGGAAACTTCCAGAGACTGTTGAGATCTTTCTGTCAGTTTGTCTCTGTTCATCTAGGATGGTGTTGCTGTATTCACTGTTGTTCCTGACCATATTAATTGGTAGGCAATACAATACAATAAAATTCAATACAACACATTGCCATAATTATCCATTTGAAATAAATTCAATTTCAAATACATTTTCATTAACAATTAAATGTATGTGTATTAAAACTATTCTCTATGCAGGTGTCAGTTCTGAGGACCTCACTCAACTCAAGAAAGAGTACTGTTTAGAGGAAACTCTGTTACCCTGTCTAACAACTACTCCAGAACAGCTACTGTTGGATATTAAGTATATTGGTATCACCAAGACACAGGAAAAAGGTGAAAGTTCCTCCTGTACTTCTCAGGTACAAAGTTTATAAAGAAAGCAAATCCTCTGAACACTCAAATATCTACGAAACTCAATGAAGAGTAAACCATTTGGATCTGGTGATCTCCTCTGCTGAAATGAAAGATTCTGCTCTGTACTACTGTGTTCGAGACCCACAGTGAGAGGAAACCCAGAAACACTACAAAAACCTTACTGCAATAAATTCCTACTAGTAAACACCATGTAATAGGCAATAATCTGCATACAAATGATCAGAGATCATGTTCATGGTAATCCATCAATTAAGCCATATTTGTTCATCACAGATGATAATGTTGATGTAATGTGGGTCAATAAGCAGTGTTACACTGTCTTGCAACTACTCTGGCTCAGTAGTAAATCGTCTATGGTATCTCCAATATCCCAGATCAGCCCCCCCAATTCCTCTACTACACTACAGTCACCTCAAAGCCCTCTGTAGTTAAAGGTGATCCTCCTTACCCTTGACGGTCTGTTGTTGCGTGGAGTGGAACCGGGGTACCCAAGAGCAGACTCAGACGAGGAGACTGGCATGAAGTAACCAAGGTATTTTTTGAAACACAGGGGGAGATGGAGTTCAGGTCAGGGGAAGCTCGGGCGGGTTGCTGGAAACCAGGTGCGGAGGCTGAGGCTGGAGAGAGAAGGGTTGAGACAGGGTAAGCAGGTCCGGAGGGGAATCCAAAGGAGTAGTAGAGTGGGGAATCCAGGACAGAGTAGCAGGATGACGAGACGTGGGACTGGAGACAGGGACCAGAGTCAGAGCTGGCAGAACTGTAGCGGAGAGGAAAACAGCATCAGGCAAGGAAAACAGGCACAACAAGATAACAGGATCTGAATAGTAACAAACGGCTAGAACCGTAGACTGACTGAGCAGTGATTATGATCTGGCAGGGTGGAAGTGGCAGGGCTGAGTATTTCTAG
The DNA here is from genome assembly GCF_016432855.1 of Salvelinus namaycush. NCBI lineage: Eukaryota > Metazoa > Chordata > Actinopteri > Salmoniformes > Salmonidae > Salvelinus > Salvelinus namaycush. The sequence continues at coordinate 21,667,052 of NC_052317.1, read as the reverse complement.
AGGTCTTGAGTATGGAACAGGTTTCAGCTGGTGGGGATCTGCTCTGACTCCAGCACACCTGTCTCCGCCCACACAATCACACACACACACAGAGAGAGGGAGAGACAACAGGGAGAGTGACGGCACGTCAAGGAGACACAGGATGAGCAGTAGAGGGTGTTGCAGGAGCAGATGTGACACTGTTAATCTGAATAAACAGAGAATCTGTGTGGATCTGGAGATCTCCTCTGCTGAAGTAACAGATTGTGCTCTGTACTACAGTACTACAGTAAATATTTGCAGATTAAGTTGGTTTGGACTATTCAGCTTCTGTTGATCTATTAGTCAGTTTGACTTCCAACCATGTTGGTCATTTGTTCAATTATTATGTTCTCAGTAATAGGTGTGTTATACAGTGGGGCTAAAGTATTTAGTCAGCCACCAATTGTGCAAGTTCTCCCACTTAAAAAGATGAGAGAGGCCTGTAATTGTCAACATAGGTACACTTCAACTATGACAGTCAAAATGAGAAAAAAAATCCAGAAAATCACATTGTAGGATTTTTAATGAATTTATTTGCAAATTATGGTGGAAAATAAGTATTTGATCACCTACAAACAAGCAAGATTTCTGGCTCTCACAGACCTGTAACTTCTTCTTTAAGAGGCTCCTCTTGTCCTCCACTCGTTACCTGTATTAATGGCACCTGTTTGAACTTGTTATCAGTATAAAAGACACCTGTTGTCACGTCCTGACCATAGTGCTTATGTGTTTTGTTTGTTTTAGTGTTGGTCAGGACGTGAGCTGGGTGGGCATTCTATGTTGTGTGTCTAGTTTGTCTGTTTCTGTGTTCAGCCTAATATGGTTCTCAATCAGAGGCAGCTGTCAATCCTTGTCCCTGATTGACAATCATATATAGGTGGCTTGTTTTGTGTTGGGATTTTGTGGGTGGTTGTTTCCTGTGTCAGTGTTTGTGCCACACGGGACTGTGACGGTTAGTTTGTTTGTTATTTTGTATAGTGTCTTGTTTTCGTGTATATTAAATAATGGAAACTTACCCCGCTGCACACTCGTCCTCCGATCCTTCTCGCCTCTCCTCGTCTGAGGAGGAGGAAGAGCTAGACTGCCGTTACAGAACCACCCACCAATATCGGACCACGCACCAGGCTTCCAGTGCGTCTCCAGAGCCCTGTTCCTCCTCCACGCACTCTCCCTGTGGTGCGTGTCTCCAGCCCAGTACCTCCAGTTCCGGCACCACGCACCAAGCCTCCAGAGCCCTGTACGCACTGTTCCTTCTCCCCGCACTCGCCCTGAGGTGCGTGCCCTCAGCCCGGTACCACCAGTGCCGGTACCACGCACCAGGCCTATAGTGCGCCTCGAGAGTCAAGTGTGCCCTGTTCCTGCTCCCCGCACTCGCCCTGAGGTGCGTGCCCTCAGCCCGGTACCACCAGTGCCGGTACCACGCACCAGGCCTATAGTGCGCCTCGAGAGTCCAGTGTGCCCTGTTCCTGCTCCCCGCACTAGCCTTGAGGTGCGTGTCTCCAGTCCGGTACCACCAGTTCCGGCACCACGCACCAGGTCTACTGTGCGCCTCAGCAGGTCAGAGTCGGCTGTCTGCCCAGCGCCGTCTGAACTGCCTGCCTGCCCAGCGCCGTCTGAGCTGCTTGCCTGCCCAGCGCCGTCTGAGCTACCTGTCTGCCCAGCGCCGTCTGAGCCATCCGTCTGCCCAGCGCCATCTGAGCCATCCGTCTGCCCAGCGCCATCTGAGCCGTCCGCCAGTCAGGAGCCGCTAGAGCCGTCCGTCAGTCAGGAGCCGCCAGAGCCGCCAGCCAGTCAGGAGCCGCCAGAGCCGCCAGCCAGTCAGGAGCTGCCAGAGCCGCCAGCCATTCAGGAGCTGCCAGAGCCGCCAGCCAGTCATGAGCTGCCCTCCAGTCATGAGCTGCCTTCCAGTCATGAGCTGCCCTCCAGTCATGAGCTGCCCTCCAGTCATGAGCTGCCTTCCAGTCATGAGCTGCCCTTCAGCCCGGAGCTGCCCTTCAGCCCGGAGCTGCCCCTCAGTCCGGAGCTGCCATTAGTCCGGAGCTGCCTTCCAGTCATGAGCTGCCTCTCTGTCCGGAGTTGCCCTTCAGTCCGGAGCTGCCCCTCTGTCTTGAGCTACCTCTCTGTCTTGAGCTACCTCTCTGTCTTGAGCTACCTCTCTGTCTTGAGCTACCTCTCTGTCCTGAGCTACCTCTCTGTCCTGAGCTGTCTCCTCAATGTAGTGGGGACCTTGGTGAGGAGTCCTAGGCCAAGGTCGGGGGCGAGGGTCGCCACTCAAAGGACGCTAAGGAGGGGGACAAAGACAATGGTGGAGTGGTGGCCTCGTCCTGCGCCGGAGCCACCACCGCGGACAGATGCCCACCCAGACCCTCCCCTTGAGTTTTAGGGTTGCGTTCGGAGTCCGCACCTCAGGAGGGGGGTACTGTCACGTCCTGACCATAGTGCTTATGTGTTTTGCTTGTTTTAGTGTTGGTCAGGACGTGAGCTGGGTGGGCATTCTATGTTGTGTGTCTAGTTTGTCTGTTTCTGTGTTCAGCCTAATATGGTTCTGTACGGAAGTACAGTTCATGTTTGGGTTCTAAAAAAATATCTGAAACTTTGAACATCCCACGGAGCACCATTAAATCCATTATTAAAAAATGGAAACAATGTACTGTATGCATACATTTTCTTATCAGATGTACAAAGTACTGTTTCAGCTATAAGAGTTGCACATTTGATGGCAGTGATCGTGTACTGGGCCGTGCGTGTGTGTGTGCGGTGTGTGTTTGCTGCAAGCACCAGCTCTCTCTTAACACCCCTATTTTAGACAGGCCAGTAATTGGTGTAACATTAAACAGACAATGGCAAATCTGCTGTCCTTCCCTCATTAAATAATTGTACTTCTAATTCAGTTGCCAACTTCAAGACTTGTTGACAGTATTCTGTGTGTCTTTTTAGAATATGTTTCATTATGAAGTAACAGCAGTTACATGAGAAGGCTTGGATTTATTATTTTTGTAGTTTTGATTGATATACAGAAAGTGTTCAGGGTATTGGCAGATGGACACAATGGAAAGTGGCCCAGAGGCTATGTTTTGTCCAGCCCCGAGACCCAGAGGCTATGTTTTGTCCAGCCCCCCAAAGCAAGAAGGCTCGGATTGAATTAAAAACCAAACTTTGTCATCGTCACTGTCTGAGTCACATTGACTAGAGAATTTATTTGGACCAAAATGTCCTGTAATGTCCTGGACATAGTGAATAGACTCAAGAAATTGATAAGTCTGACACTCTCATGTTTCCTTATGTAGTGGATGGTCACTCTTGGCGTTGACGGTGGTATTGACAGTGATCTTGATGGTGATTTTTGAGTGCTTCTTGAGTACCTTGTGTTTCAGTGTGGAGGGTTGTGTATCTGTCGTTGCAACACTTCCACTCTGTCACAGTGGAGCACATGAGAATCAGGAGGTCAAAGGGAGATGGATGTAGCGGATGAATCTGCAATTATGAGCAACAAATAAATAAGAAAAGGGTATGAAACAAATATGAACCATAATCACAGCAATGGCTGGGCTTTGTAAGACTTACTGCAATTATCTTACATTTTGAGACATGTCACTTGACATAGCTAATATTAAAGAATGTTCCGGAGAAATCATTTTTGTTATTACCCACCGTGTTGAGGTGCTGGTGGATAACTGTATGTAAGATAATTGCAGTAAGTCTTACAAAATTATTTATCCTCTTAGGTGTTTTTCCTATTTTGTTGCATTACAACCTATCATTTAAATGAATTTTTATTTGGATTTCATGTAATGGACATACATAAAATAGTCCAAATTGGTGAAGTGAAATTGAAAAAATAACCAATTACCCTCAGAAGTCACATAATTAGTTAAATAAAGTCCACCTGTGTGCAATCTAAGAGTCACATGATCTGTCACATGATCTCAGTATATATACACCCATTCTGAAAGGCCCCAGTGTCTGCAACACCCCTAAGCAAGTGGCACCACCAAGCAAGCGGAACCATGAAGACCAAGGAGCTCTCCAAACAGGTCAGGGACAAAGTTGTGGCGAAATACAGATCAGGGTTGGGTTATAAAAAAAATATCCCAAACTTTGAACATCCCACGGAGCACCATTAAATCCATTATTAAAAATTTGAAAGAATATGGCACCACAACAAACCTGCCAAGAGAGAGCAGCCCACCAAAACTCACAGACCAGGCAAGGAGGGCATTAATCAGAGAGGCAACAAAGAGACCAAAGATAACCCTGAAGGAGCTGCAAAGCTCCACAGCGGAGATTGGAGTATCTGTCACAGAGCTGGGCTTTACGGAAGAGTGGCCAGAAAAAAAGCCATTGCTTAATTAAAGAAAAAAATAAGCAAACATTTGGTGTTTGGTGTTTGCCAAAAGGCATGTGGGAGACTCCCCAAACATATGGAAGAAGGTACTCTGGTCAGATGAGACAAAAATTGAGCTTTTTGGCCATCAAGGAAAACGCTATGTCTGGCGCAAACCCAACACCTCTCGTCACCCCGAGAACACCATCTCCACAGTGAAGCATGGTGGTGGCAGCATCATGCTGTGGGTATGTTTTTCACTGGCAGTGACTGGGAAACTGGTCAGAATTGAAGGAATGATGGATGGCGCTAAATACAGGGAAATTCTTGATGGAAACCTGTTTCAGTCTTCCAGATATTTGAGACTGGGATGAAGGTTCACCTTCCAGCAGGACAATGATCTTAAGCATACTGCTAAAGCAACACTTGAGTTGTTTAAGGGAAAACATTTAGATGTATTTGGATGGCCTAGTCAAAGCTCAGACTTCAATCTAATTTAGAATCTGTGGTATGGCTTAAAGATTGCTGTACACCAGTGGAACCCATCCAACTTGAAGGAGCTGGAGCTGTTTTGCCTTGAAGAATGGGCAACAATCCCGGTGGCTAGATGTGCCAAGCTTATAGAGACATACCCCAAGAGACTTGCAGCTGTAATTGCCACAAAAGGTGGCTCTACCAAGTATTGACTTTGGGGGTGGGGGGTGAATAGTTATGCACGCTCAAGTTTTCTGTTTGTTTAACAATAAAAAATATTTAGCATCTTCAAAGTGGTAGGCATGTTGTGTAAATCAAATAACCCTAACCCTAACCCCCAAAAATCTATTTTAATTCCAGGTTGTAAGGCAACAAAATAGGACAAATGCCAAGGGGGTGAATACTTTAGCAAGCCACTGCAGTTATCACTACTGTCTCTGATCTGGTCGGACTCATTAAACACAAATGCATCTTATGTAAAACATGTCTGAGCTTTGGAGTGTGCCTCTGGCTATATGTAATTTGAAAAAATGGTGCCTTTTTGCTTAATGTAAAGAATTTGAAATCATTTGTACTTTTACTTATGATACTTAAGTATATTTTAGCAATTTAATTTACTTTTGATACCGAAGTATATTTAAAACCAAACACTTTTATACTTTTTCTCATGTAGTATTTTACTTGGTGACTTTCACTTTTACCCAAAGCACACACATCCCTGGGTTTCTCATCTTTTCAGTTCGCTACAGCTAGCGACTGGAAAGAGCTGTAACAAACACTCAATCTGGACAGTTTATCTCAATCTCTTCATTCAAAGACTCAATCATGGACACTCTTACTGACAGTTGCTGCTTTGTGTGATGTATATTGTCTCTACCTTCTTGCCCTTTGTACTGTTGTCTGTGCCCAATAATGTTTGTACCACATTTTGTGCTGCTACCATGTTTTGTTGCTACCATGCTGTTATGTTATGGTGCTACTATGCTGTGTTGTCATGTGTTGCTGCCTTGCTATGTTGTTGTCTTTAGGTCTCTCTTTATGAAGTGTTGACCCTCTTGTTTTGTGTGTGTTTTGTCCTATATTTATATTGTATTTTTCTTTCTTTTTTATCCCAGGCCCCCGTCCCCGCAGGAGGCCTTTTGCTTTTTGGTAGGCCGTCATTGAAAATAAGAATTTGTTTATTAACTGACTTGCCTAGTTAAATAAAATATATAAAATAAAATACCTTTTCAACCCCTTATTTTCAATTTTCACCTAAAATGACATACTCAAATCTAACTGCCTATATCTCAGGACCTGTAGCAAGGATATGCATATTCTTGATACCATTTGAAAGGAAACACTTTGAAGTTTGTGGAAATTTGAAATTAATGTAGGAGAATATAACACATTAGATATGGTAAAAGGTAATACAAAGAAAAAAACGTGTTTTTTGTTCATCATATTTGAAATGCAAGAGAAATGTATTATTGCAGTATAGGTGCAATTTAGATTTTGGCCACTAGATGGCAGCATTGTACGTGCAACGTTTTAGACTGATCCAATGAACCATTGCATTACTGTTTAAAATGTTGTATCAAGTCTGCCCAAATGTGCCTAATTGGTTTATTGATACATTTTCTGTGCACTCTCCTCAAACAATAGCATGGTATTGTTTCACTGTAATAGCTATTGTAAATTGGACAGTGCAGTTAGATTAACAAGAATTTAAGCTGTCTGCCCATATTAGACATGTCTATGTCCTGGGAAATGTTCTTGTCACTTACTACGTCATGCTAATCACATTAGCGCACGTTAGCTCAACCGTCCTGCGGGGAGGACACAGATCCTATAGAAATTAATTAATTAGTTGGTCCAGCATATACAGTAGAATAATATTAATTGAATGTGTGTACATTTCCAAACATTTCTTTTCAAATAAGTTAATCATACTCACTTCATAAAACATTCATGCCATTGTCAATACTTATTATTTGAGCTAGACGTAGGCGTTTCACTTAGTACTGCAAAGAGTGCTAATATAATACTGAGGAGGTAATATTGACCAATACATTTCCAAACAGTCTTTCCTCTTTCTGAACAGGCTTCTCCTTCATGTCTGTCCGTTGATGGTGATATTGTGTTATTGACTGTACGTTTATTTATTCCATGTGTAACTCTGTGTTGTTTGTGTCGCACTGCTTTGCTTTATCTTGGCCAGGTCACCGTTGTAAATGAGAACTTGTTCTCAACTGGCCTACCTGGTTAAATAAAGGGAAAATAAAAAATATATACCTCTGTCTTACTCTGGATTATCGATCCCTGCCTGCATTGACCTGTCTTTGCCTGCCCCTGCTGCTAAAATAAACATTGTTACTTCAACAGTCTGCATCTGGGTCTTACCTTGGTTCTGGTAGTACAAACTGGCCATGACTGACCCAGCAGACGTGGATCAGCTCCGCTACGCCATCTCCTCCCAAGGAGCCATCATTGGTATGCACGAGGAGTTGCTTCGCGGTCTGATGGAGTGGTTCCGGGCCACAGCCGAACGTCACAATCTAGCATTGGACATTTTGCGGGAGAAAGTCTGTGGGTTGCCTATGAGGCAGCCTACCATGCGGTAACCACCCAGCAGGGATGTTACGGATCTTGACTCGCTTTAACCATCCGGACCGATGGTTGGCTACGGGAACGTAGGAGGGAGAAGAGGTCCGATTGCGGTCCCAATCGCTCACTCAGGGATGCCACCTTGCAGCTGAGGAACTCCGGAAGGGAGTACAGGAGGGGATTGAACACACACCCCTGAGGGGCCCTTGTGTTGAGGATCAGCGTGGCGGATGTGTTGTTACCTACCGTTATCACCTGGGGGCAGCCCATCAGGAGGTCCAGGATCCAGTTGCAGATGGAGGTGTTTAGTCCCAGGGTCCTTAGCTTATTGATGAGCTTTGAGGGCACTATTGTGTTGAACACTGAGCTGTAGTCAATGAATAGCATTCTCACGTAGGTGTTACTTTATTCCAGGCAGGAAAGGGCAGTGTGAAGTGCAATAGATATTGCATCATCTGTGGATCTATTGGGGTGGTTAGCAAATTGGAGTCGGCCTTGGGTTTCTGGGATAATGGTGTTGATGTGAGCCATGACCAGCCTTTCAAAGTTCTTCATGGCTACAGACGTGAGTGCTACGGGTCGGTAGTCATTTAGGCAGGTTACCTTAGTGTTCTTGGGCACCGGCACTATGGTGGTCTGCTTAAAACATGTGGGTATTACGGACTTAGACAGGGAGAGGTTGAAAATGTCAGTAAAGACACTTGCCAGTTGGACAGCGCATGCTCACAGTACACGTCCTGGTTATTCTTCTGGCCCTGCAGTGTTTATTGTAATTTTTCCAGTACATATGTGGCAATTATTTATTTCAGAAGGAGCCAGCAAAACTAGTGCACTCTATATGTGCTCTGGGTCATTAGACACAATTAGACATGCACATGTCTGGGGTTGAACACAACTGGTTATTCCTGTAACTGTGTTATGGCCTACTATGTACTGTTGCTATGGTTACACCTCTTGGGTTTTTTCCAGAGTTAGCAGGATGACATGTCTGGTTATTTTTGTAAAGTACCAAGGACAGTGGCTAGGGTCCTTCATGTATGAACCTGTCTTAGTCGAAAATATGTCTGTCTATTTTAACTATTTCTGTGGCTCTACGGGTTCCATGCCCTAATATGAAACCAAATTAAACTTAGTGCAAGGCAATAAGATAACTGTGGCTAAATGCCAGAGGGGATGAGTTAAGAGGAGTTACTATGAATAATGTATAAAACATGTGTGCCAAGACTGGAAAGGGAGTTGTATTCATGAACCAGCTCGGCTTTTATGTTGTAATAAAAGTATATTTGAACTCACAGGCTCCGGTGTTTGTGAAATATGTTTGACTGAATATTTCCACAACACCTTTTAAATGTTGACATGTTTAAAAGGTCTTACTCACATTGGCTGTGGAGAGCGTGATCACTCAGTCTTCCGCAACAGCTGGCGCTGTCATGCATGTTTCAGTGTTATTTGCCTCGAAGCGAGCATAGATGTAGTTTAGCTCGTCTGGTAGGCTCATATCAATGGGCAGCTCTCGGCTGTGCTTCCCTTTGTAGTCTGTAAATGGTTTGCAAGCCCTGCCACATCCGACGAGCGTCAGAGCCGGTGTAGTACAATTAGATCTTAGTCCTGTATTGATGCTTTCCTGTTTGATGGTTCATTGGAGGGCATAGCGGGATTTCTTATAATCCCGCTCCTTGAAACGGGCAGCTCTAGCCTTTCGCTCAGTGTGGATGTTGCCTGTAATCCATGGCTTCTGGTTGGGATATGTACGTACGGTCACTTTAGGGACAACGTCATCAATGCACTTATTGATGAAGCCAATGACTGATGTGGTGTACTCCTCAATGCCCTTCAGCAAAACGGCAAAACGGTCCTGTAGCTTAGCATCTTCTTCATCTGACCACTTTTTTATTGATCTAGTCACTGGTGCTTCCTGCTTTAATTGTTGCTTGTAAGCAGGAATCAGGAGGATAGAATTATGGTCAGATTTGCCAAATGGAGGGCGAGGGAGAGCTTTATATGCTCCTCTGTGTGGAGTTAAGGTGATCCAGTGTTTTTTCCCCTTCTGGTTGCACATTTAACATGTGATAGAAATTTGGTGAAATGGATTTAAGTTTCCCTGCATTAAAGTCCCCGGCTACTAGGAGCACCGCCTCTGGGTGAGCGTTTTCTTGTTTGCTTATGGCGGAATACAGCTCATTCAATGCTGTCTTTGTGCCAGCTTCTGACAGTGGTGGTACGTAAACAGCTATGAAAAATACAGATGAAAACTCTCACGTAGCAGTGCTAGTGTAGAGAAAAAAACAATATTTAACCTCTTTAGTGGATGTGACATTAGTCTGTAAGCAGAGTGACACATAGTGATACACAGAGAAACTTCAGAGAGTGAACGCATGCGAACATTAGTCTGAAAATGGAGATATCAATCAGTGTATTGATCATTCTGATTATGATGACAGGTAAACAATACTTAAACATTTTTTATGTCAATGCATCCATTCAGATTATTCAATTAATATATTTCTAATCATTTAAATTTGAATAATTAATTTAAAAAATAATGCATTTTTAATTGGCTATATTCCCTTTTCTTCCTGCGGGAATGGTATCTGGAGATAGTGTGACTCCTGACAAAGAGGAGTACACCCCCACTGAGGGATCATCAGTGTCTCTCTCTGAGCTGTACATATGAAACCAGCAGCAGTAACATCTACCTTTACTTGTACCAACAATACCCTAACCAGGCACCTCAGTTTCTACTGTATAAAGGTGCAAGAGCAAATAGTGTTGACCATATCTCTAATCATCTAAATGAAACTACAACGTACCAAACGTCAACTACACTCATGATGAACCAAGTAACTGGCAGACACAGCTTCTACTACTGTGCCCTGAAGGGTGCCCAGTGATACAGAGTCTCTGAGAGGATGTACTTAAACTAAAACACTGATAAAGGACTTGTTTTAGATGAGCTTGTTAGTCATTTCAAGACCACAGTTCATTATCAGACTCATAGCAACAGTGTGTCTGTAAATAACATTATTGTGGTTGTACCTGTTGTTTGAGTAAGTGAAAACACATGTAGCATAGGGAAACAAACAAAAAATATTTTTCTTCCTGTTATTCATTCACTTTAGAAGATCCTCTGAAAATGAGTTGTGTTGTGTTTAGAGGAGGAGCTAGTATGACAATGAAAAGGAGACACTCTAAATGTCATGAAGGCCTTTCCTCAGTGCATTGTAAGCTTGTCTCTCTAACAATAACCATGCTGTGATGTTTTACCTTGTTATTTTTAACATTTGTGGTTAAGTAAAATACATTTATCAGTAATGATGATGTGTAATGATTTCCTCACAAGCTTGGAAAAACAACACACAAGCTTTGACCAGGCAAAGATAACTAAGACTGAAATTTTCAGTCTTAAGGAGGATGTGATACATGATGGCAGTGTCAAGCTTTCCTGCAACTACACTTTATCTGGAGGAGGCAGTGTCTTATGGTATCCCCAATATAGCACATCTGCTCCCCAATGCATCCTCCTCCTCTCAGTGTATTCATCATCTGCTGAAACAACAGTTACTGCAGATCCACAGTATCCACAACTGTCAGTTAACTTTGACAAAGTGGCCGAACGTGTGGATCTGATCTTCTCCTCTGCTGAAGTGACAGACTCTGCTCTGTATTACTGTGCACTGAGGACCACAGAGACAGGAAATGCAGACACACTGTACAACAACTGTACAGAAGCAGCGGATAACAATGATTACTGTGAACTGTTTCAGATCTTTTTATTATCTGTCAGTTCCAACTCTGGATTACAATACCTTAAAGCTTAAAAAAATCTATTCCATTTAAATCAACAAGATATACATTATAACTCCCTATCTTCTGTAGAGCACCTCATCTCAGCTCTAGATAAACTTATATATCTCTGAGCAGATGGCTCCTCCTCCTGACAGTGGAGGTAGTTGCAGGCCAGACAGACAGCAGCCATACATTACATATCACATCCTGCAGATCACAGTACACTGCATATCACATATAACTGCATATCACATATCACAGTACAGTGGTTCCTCCTTTAACCTCTCTAGGGTTATCAACAGCCAGTGATACTGCAGGGCGCCAAATTCAAAACAACAGAAATCCCATAATTTAAATTCCTCAAACATACAAGTATTTTACACCATTTTAAAGCTACACTTGTTGTAAATCCAGCCAAAGTGTCCGATTTCAAAAAGGTTTTACGACGAAAGCACACCAAACGATTATGTTAGGTATGAGCCAAGTCACAGAAAAAGACAGCCGTTTTTCCAGCTAAAGAGAGCAGTAACAAAAAGCAGAAATAGAGATACAATTAATCACTAACCTTTGATCATCTTCATCAGATGACACTCATAGGACTTCATGTTACACAATACATGCATTTTATGTTCGGTAAAGTTCATATTTATATCCAAAAATATGAGTTTAGGCAAGACGCTACTGTATCACTTGGCAAAAAGCCTGAGAAAATGCATAGCGCCACATTAAAATGAATGACTATGAAAATTACTATAAAATCAAACTTTCATTAAATCACACATGAAAGATATCAAATTAAAGCTACACCGGTTGTGAATCCAGCCAACATGTCAGAATGCAAATAGGCTTTTCAGCGAAAGCATACGATGCTATTATCTGAGCATAGCACCATTGTAAACAAAAGAGAGAAAACATTTCAACCCTGCAGGAGCGACACAAAACACAGAATAAAAATATAATTCATGCCTTACCTTTGACGAGCTTCTGTTGTTGGCACTCCAATATGTCCCATAAACATCACAAATGGTCCTTTTGTTCGATTAATTCCGTCGATATATGTCCAAAATGTCCATTTATTTGGCGCGTTTGATCCAGAAAAACACTGGTTCCAACTTGCTCAACTATAACGATAATTTATTGCTAGTTTGACCACCAGAGGGCATCTTTGAAAAGAATTTGATAGTATTCCGTCCATATTGGCATTACCAGAGAATTTTAAACCTTTTTTTAATAACATAGTATATGAGTTTGATTAAGAAATTTGTCTTAATTAATTTGATTAATATTATGGTGTTTCTATTCAGAGAAAAATGAAAAACGAAACCCTCAGGGTTTCCGTTAGGAAACAACCTGATTGTCGGGAGTAGGCTACAGGATTGGAGGATTCTAAATTGTTTCCCTTCATTCGACAACTTTGTTCCAATATTTCTGGAAATCAGTGATATTTATTTCCATAGTAATTCATTATGATCCATAACTAAATCAACATCTGCATTTTGAAAGAGTTTTTTTATCATTATTTTATTGACAAAATGTGTTTATTTGTTTATTAGGCTACTGTGCAGTCTACAATACATACTGTAGTAAACATGGGAGAGTGCTTAATTCCTTACACAAGGGAGAGCAGGTCATGTCTGTACTACAGAATGCAGGGCATGTGGGAGACCGGGGTTCAAGTATAATGGTCCGGGTGCACCTTGCTGTGCCTGGTGAGCAGTTGGTCAATTTCTGTTGTCAGAAAAGGAATGGAAATGTCAGGGTGAACTGGAAACCTGACGAACCCGCCACGTATGTTGCCTCTGCCTGTCGGAGGTGGAGATCCACAGCTCACAGGTGTGCCTGGCATGGATTGTGACTCCACCTCGTTCCTCACCCTTTTCAACGCGTGAGTGAGTCAATGACTGTTCAAGCCATTGACTCACTGATGAATGAAGATGATGAGCGATCGGCAAAGGCAATCTGTAATCTGCGGGCATCAGGGCTTGATAAGAAAGGTTTGATATATATATATATATATAGACATTTAGGAAATAATATCTAGAGGTTGAATATCCCAAAACATATTTATATCACCTCCCCTGTCTGATATCTTAACTTTGTCTATGCCACAAAATCTAAAGGTAGAAATATCATGTTTTAGGTCATTAAAATGCACTGCGACTGGATAATCTCAGGCCCAGATTTCTCAGGCCCCAGATGCTAGAATATGCATATAATTGACAGATTAGGATAGAAAACATTCTAAAGTTTCCACTGTCAAAATATTGTCTGTGAGTATAACAGAACTGATTTTGCAGGCGAAAACCTGAGGAAATCCTACCCGGAAGTGCCTCTTATCTCGAAAAATCCCTGTTCCATTGCCTACCTATCCTCCATTTAAAGGGATATCAACCAGATTCCTTTTCCAATGGCTTCCACAGGTTGTGAACAGGCTTTAGACATAGTTTCAAGCTTTTATTCTGAAAAATGAGCGAGATTTATCAAAATGTGTCAGTGGATGGCCAGGTGTCCTTTGATTAGTTCATACGCGCGAATGTTGTAGCTCAACATTTTCTTTCTTGAATAGTTTACCGTCCGGCTGAAATATTATCGATTATTTATGTTAAAAACAACCTGAGGATTGATTATAAAAAACGTTTGACATGTTTCTACGTACTTTAAGGGTACTATTTGGAATTTTCATCTTCCCTTCATGACTGCTCTCCACCTGTTGATTTCTGAACATAACGCACCAACCAAATTGAGGTTTTTGGATATAAAAATTATATTTATTGAACAAAAGGAACATTTATTGTGTAACTGGGAGTCTCGTGAGTGCAAACATCCAAAGATCATCAAAGGTAAGCGATTCATTTTATTGCTTTTCTGACTTTCGTGACCAATCTACATTGCTGCTAGCTGTTCGCAATGTTTTGTCTAGTGATCGATAACCTCACAAACGCTTGGATTGCTTTCGCTGTAAAGCATATTTTCTAAATCTGACACGATAGGTCGATTAACAACAAGCTAAGCTGTGTTTTGGTATATTTCACTTGTAAATTCATGAAAATAAATATTTGTAGTAATTTTTTTTAAATTTGCCACTCTGCAATTCAGCGGTTGTTTACGAAAATGATCCCGTTAAAGGGAGCTGTGCGCCAAGAATTAAGAGCTTCATCCACACATTGTGGAGAATAGACTCCAATTAGAAACCTATTGCGCATCTCCTCTGCTTTTTTTCCAGACAGTACTCTGGAGCAGATCTCCAACTCCTTTATATAGTAACAACTAACAATAATCCATATAAGGTGAGAGGTGATCCACAATACTTTCAACTGTCTGTTATATGAATGAAGAGAGAACCTGTGTGGATCTGGAGATCTCCTCTGCTGAAGTGACAGACTCTGCTCTGTACTACTTCAACACCACCCAATGGAGGGAATGAGAGATGCAGTATCACAGAAGAGAGGACAAATGAGAGGAGAGGGGAGGGAAGGAGAGATGCAGTATCACTGAAAAGAGGACAAATGAGAGGAGAGGGGAGGGAAGGAGAGGCCAGTAGAGGTGGGGAGAGGAGAGGAGAGATTGAGAATCGTTAAAGCAACTTTACTTTGGGGAGGAGTTTGTAGGTAAACTAAGCAGAAATGATCAACTGAAAACCTTGCAGATGAAGTTAGTTTGTAGTATTCAGCTTCTGTTGTACTATTAGCCAGTTTGACTTCCAACCCCAGTCATGTGGTTCATCTGGTCATTTATTATGTTCTCAGTAATAGGTAAGTTATGGCTTTCAAAGTAGTGTCATGTTTTCTGCTTAGAAAATTACAACAATACATGTTTATTTCAATAAAAAAATTACTCAATCTTAATTTCTTCAAATTTGCAGGTGACACCTATGAGCAGACAATAGAGCCAAACCAACATGAAGTGTATGCAGAAGTGGGTAGTAATGTTCTTCTTTCCTGCAACTACTCCTCAGCAAACAGTCTACTATGGTATAAACAGTCTCCAGGATCAGCTCCCCAATACCTTCTGCTCATCCCGCACTACAGTGGGATTGAACAGCGACCTGATTCTCTTGACTCTCGCTTCTCCGGTAAACTGAACAAAGAGAAGACCCGTGTGGATCTGGAGATCTCCTCTGCTGAAGTGACAGACTCTGCTCTGTTCTACTGTGCTCTGACGCCCACAGTGACAGGAAACCCAGAAACACTGTACAAAAACCTAACATTGCCTGAGAGAGTATTTCTTCTCTGTAGTTCAAGGTTTTATTTGACAATAATGCCATCAAGTGGAGTCAACATGCACCCATTCTATTGTGTCAAGAGGAGGAGCTTAGTGTTACACATAACATGTAATGAGTGGAACTGATTCACCCAGAGAGTGAATGTTCCAAGAGAAGATCATTTTATAGAGAAGTTTTGTCTAACACCCAGTGGCTATGATGCTGCTCTATTCAGTCTTGTTTTGTGTGCACTTGTAGGTAAGAATTCCCTCTCATCAACTGAATGTGTACTAACAGAATGTACACTGTTTAGTATTCATTACATTATGGTATTATCAATATCAAGTGGTAATACTGTCACGTTCGTCGTATAGAGGAGACCAAGGCGCAGCGTGATATGTATACATTATCTTTAATATAAGACGAATGAACACAAAGAACACTTAACAAACTAACAAAATAACAAAACGAACGTGAAGCTAATAATAACGAGTGCTGACATGCATTTACACATAGACAATAACCAACAAAACCGAAATGGAAAATGGCAACCTAAATAGGATCCCCAATCAGAGACAACAATAAACAGCTGCCTCTGTTTGGGAACCAACTCAGGCCACCATAGACCTACAATAACCTAGACTACAAAAACCCCATAGATCTACACAAAACCCTAGACCACACAAAACACGCATACCCACCCACGTCACACCCTGACCTGACCAAAATAATACAGAAAACATATGTAACTAAGGTCAGGGCATGACAAATACACTTTGAGTGTGGATATACTGAACACTGTCTACATTGACTCAGTAATACATGTTTTTCTTTTTTACAGGTACAAGTGTTGAAGACATAATTAGTGCAGACAGAGATGTAGTGGATGTTATGGAGGGTAGTAGCATTAAACTTTCCTGTAGATACAACAGCTCATTAACCAACAGTCTGTTATGGTACCTCCAGCACCCTGGATCCTCTCCACAGCTCCTCATAGTGGACTACTCTGGGATCATAACCAACACTGATAGTGCAAAATGGACCATCATACATGAAAAAGAGAACAACCGTGTGGATCTGGAGATCACTGCTGCTGAAGTGACAGACTCTGCTCTGTACTACTGTTCCCTGAGGCCCACAGTGGCAGGAAACCTCAGAAAAACAATTCAAAAACTGATCCTGACAATAGAAACACATAACCTGAATCTGAGATCCCTAGAACCCCTGGAAACTGAGTCTGAATAGATCTTGTCTTCCATCCATTATATTCCCTTCTTTTAATATGAAAGTTATTTGCATGTTCAACTACCAGTGACCAGACTTTATATTTGGAAATTAAATGAATATGTCAAGAATATTATAATATTTACATATGACTAGACATGTTAACATTATCTCATATAAATACCATTGATTCCATCTTTACAGTGATTTATTAAACCAACTCATCATTGAATGGGTTTTATGTCATAGAGAGGAGATACAAATGATCCTGTTCAAACTGTACATATGATGATGTGATATATTTCAGTTAGTTAGTTGGTCCAACATATAGTAGATGAATGATGATATTACTTGGTTTGATCTGGATGTTCTCTACGTTTTGTACAGGTCAACCTTACAACATTTTGTAAGTGAGCCTGTAATGTTGACGGTAGTTACTTATTTTTACTTCTGTCAAATTATTTTGTTTCTATATTCTCTTAACAGGACAGCTTGCTGGGGATCACATTCCTCCTGTAAATAATGAGTCATCAGTACAGAATACCTGTGACTCAGAGCTGCTCATTCGATATAAGCAGAAAAAATATATTTACCTTTACTGGTACCGGCATTATTCTAACCAGGCGCCTCAGTTTCTACTGTATAACAACCTGGTCTCAGAGAATTTGGTATTATTCTGAATGTAAATCCGAGATACCAATTTTGTATGATATGTTATGAATTACAATTTGTATTATATGTTACAAATTTAACAAACATATGATATGTTACGAATTTGCAAAACATACTATAAGGTGCAAATTCACAAAACGTATGATATTATACAAATTCTATTTAAGTGGCTAGCTAGGTTAGGGCTAGGGATTAGGGTTAAGTTTAGGAGTTAGGTTATAGGGTTAAGGTAAGTTTTAGGGGAAGGGTTAGCTAAGTCATTGCAAAGTCCCTAAAAAGTAGTAAGTAGATAAAAATGTGTTAATTAGGTCAAATGCTAAAGTTGTCCCTGATGTGATTCGAACTCACAACTTTTGGGTTGTTAGGCATTCATGTTATACGCCCAACCATCCACTCGACCAACCACCCTACATTCATTTTTGCCTTAATTAAGTAATCATCTGTCTTCTGTAACCATACCAAACATAACATCATACTTTTTTCACTGTCCCGGACTAACATTTACTATGTTATGTCTAGTCTATGAGACCAGGCTGTGTATAAAGCTGCAATACCAGGTGGTGATTGCACAGGTGGTGATATGGAATATGACAAAGTGCAACAATATTACTGTTTGTAGTTACTCCTCACAATTTATACCACTTGGTGGTGTAGTATGAAAGTCAACCTGAAGGGGGCAACCTAACAAAGCACAAACACCCCTGAATCAGAGGATGCCATACAGACAGACACCTCCCCATGGTCTACTACTGCATGTAATACAGAACAACATGAAGCATCAACAGTAGGACAGAGGGTGTCAAAGCTCTGTGATAGATAGATCAACATTGTTCTGCTCCTTACCTTGTCCACTTCAAACTGACTGACTAGTCATGAGAAATTGTCTGATCCTGCATGTTCTGGCTGCATGCTGCTTTGGTATAACATCACTCTGTTCATCTGTCTCTTTCTGTGCATTTTTTCATTTTTATTTATATACATTATTATTATATGTTGTGAAAATATATTTATCTTAATTTTCAGTGTGCAGAGCAGAAGAGAATGTAAGACAGCCAACCGAAGATGTAGTGGTCGTAGAAGGACACCCAACAACACTCATCTGTCTATTTGATAAAACTTCTCAATCACCATATATCTTCTGGTACAAACAAATAGCAAATGGCAAGCCCATGTTTATGCTGAGAAGGGATACATTTTCACCTGGGGAAACTGCTACTGAGTTCAAGGACAGATTTGATGCCCGTCTGAATGTCACAGCAAAATCAGTCCCCTTGACGATCCAGAGGGTGCAGCTGTCTGACTCTGCTGTGTACTACTGTGCTCTGAGGCCCACTGTGACAACAGTATATTCAGCCCCCTTACAGAAACTATAGTTTTCACGTGTCCATACAAACATACAGTACCACTGAAAGGTTGGGACCAAAGCACAAAATGTATTTCAATATACTTTGTGTATAGTAGTAGACCTGAATTAGATACTCTGTAGATTACATTAGTGTTTATACATGAATAATAACAGAATATCTGTAGGTTTTTTAACATAGAAAAATGAATCATACTAACTTCATGGAACATTTAAGTCATTGTCAATTCCTTTAGGCTGCTTTCTATGTCAGTTAAGCTAGACGTGTAGGCTTTACACTTTGTCTATTGTACTGGAAAGAGTGCTAATGTAATATTGACAAAGTAAAATTGTCTCATACATTTCTTTACAACCTTACCTCTCTCTGAACAGGCTCCTCCTTCATGTCTGTCAGTTGATGTTGATATACAGGCTGAGATGGACATGGAAGAGAGAAAGAGGATCATTACCTCTTACTCTAACTCACAGTCACTCTCATTGTGTTCCAGATGATGTCTGATCATCTGGCTGGTTCTTCATGTATTCTGCTTCGGTATGATGGAACCTTTTTTCTCATTGGTTAATGTCTGATCTGTAACATAGACCATTATGCTACTCTGTTATAATCTACTGATTTCAGCCCTTGTAGGTAATACTTTAGAGGATGATATTACTCCAACCAGTCCTGAGGAGTATTATTTAGAGGTTAGCAGAGTTAAGATCTCCTGTAACTATACAGTAAAATCAGATATTCTGCTGTGGTACAGACAGTACTCTGGATCATCCTAGACCCACTTTACAAAAACCTGACAGCTCATGATAAACTCCTCGTATGCATCTTTAAGAGCATGGGGGGCATCCTAGAGTAGGTTCATGAAAATAAATTCTTCATGTGATCTCAGCATGATTCTGTGGGCCATATTTAATCAGGTCGCTGGCCACAAACGGCCCCGGGGCCGGCCTTTGCCCAGGCCTGACGTAGATCATAGCCAGTTGATGCTGTGCTTTTCATCTGCGCTAGTGCTTATTCTACACATCGTGCCATCTACAATGTTGTTCTGTTCACTATTAGCAAAGGGCACTTCCTATTATTAGCAAACAACTAGCAAATGTCAACTCCATGTTTATGCTGAGAAGGGATGTTCACCTGCAGACACTACTACTGAGTTCAAGGACAGATTTGATGCCCTTCTGAATGTCACACGCAAACGTCCCACCGGCCAATAGCCAGGGAAAATACAGCGAGCCATATTCAAATAACATGATATAAAAATCTAACTTTCATTAAATCACACATGTAAGATACCAAATTAAAGCTACACTCGTTGTGAATCCAGCCAACATGTCAGATTTCAAAAAAGCTTTTCGGCGAAAGCAGAAGATGCTATTATCTGATGATAGCACAAAAGTAAACAAAGAGAGAAGCATATTTCATCACTGCTGTAAAGGTTTTCTTCCTGGGGTGAAGGAGAGGACCAAAATGCAGCGTAGCCAGTGCTCAACATGTTTAATTATAAGAACAAGTGAACACTACAAACAACTTACAAAATAACAAACGTGCAAAACCGATACAGACCTATCTGGTGCAGAACACAAACACAGAGACAGGTAACAACCACCCACAACGAACACAGTGAAACAACCTACCTAAATATGACTCTTAATTAGAGGAACGCAAAACACCTGCCTCTAATTAAGAGCCATACCAGGCAACCCTAAACCAACATAGAAACACACAACATAGAATGCCCACCCAAAACTCACGCCCTGACCATCACACACATACAAAACAACAGAAAACAGGTCAGGAACGTGACAACTGCAAGCACGACACAAAACGCAGAAATAAAATATAAATCATGCCTTACCTTTGACGAAAATCTTTTGTTGGCACTCCAATATGTCCCATAAACATCACAAATGGTCCTTTTGTTCGATTAATTCCGTCGATATATATCCAAAATGTCAATTTATTTGGACCGTTTCATCCAGAAAAACACAGCTTCCAACTTTCGCCAAGTCACTACAAAATATATCAAAAGTTACATGTAAACTTTACCAAAACATTTCAAACTACTTTGGTAATACAACGTTAGGTATTTTTAAACGTTAATAATCGATCAATTTGAAGACGGAATGATCTGTGTTCAATACAAAAAGAAAACAATCTGACGCAACTTTTTTCGTAACGTGACCCTACTTCTTCACTACACAAAGGAATTGTTGTACAAAAGCTCTTGTTCGGCCTCAGATCAAGCTAGACACCCCATTCCACCTTCCACTGCCTGTTGACATCTAGTGGAAGGCGTATGAAGTGCATGCATATCGATAAATATAAGGCAATTGAATTGGCAGGCCCTGAAACAGAGCCTCGTTTTCAGATTTTTCACTTCCTCCGTGGAAGTTTGCTGCAAAATGAGTTCTGTTTTACTCACAGACATAATTCAAACAGTTTTAGAAACTTCTGAGTGTTTTCTATCCAATAGTAATAATAATATGCATATTGTATGATCTAGAAAAGAGTAAGAGGCCGTTTCATTTGGGCACGATTTTTTCCAAAGTGAAAACAGCGCCCCCCTATTGACAAGAAGTTTTAATACAACCGCTGTGTTAGATTTTTTTAAATAACTTTACCACAACATACAGCTTGGGTTATTGTGAGACAGTGCTCACCAACACGGCGGAGAATAGACATCAACATATTACACAGAAATACGAAATAACATCATAAATGTTGTCTTACTTTTGCTGAGCTTCCATCAGAATGTTGTACAAGGAGTCCTATTTCCAGAATAAATTGTTGTTTGGTTTTAGAATGTCCATTTCTTCTGTCGAATTCGCGCCACAATGCTAGCCAAGGTTGCTAACATTCCCATCCTCTCTTGACGCAAAGAACGGAAAACTCCAAAAGTCCCAATAAACGTTGAATAAACTGATAAAACTCGGTTGAAAAAAACTACTTTATGATGTTATGATCATATGTATCAAATAAAATCAGAGCCGGAGATATTCGCCGTGTATACCGAACGCTTTTCTGAAGACAATGTCGAGGTCCCTCGCGCGTCGTCGAAGACAAAGAAAATACCGGACCTGTCACTCCAAAAGCTCTTGTTCGGCCTCAGATCAAGCTAGACACCCCATTCTACCTTCCACTGCCTGTTGACGTCTAGTGGAATGGGGAAAGAAGTGCATGCATATCGATAAATAAAAGCCAGTTGAATAGGCAGGCCCTGAAACAGAGCCTCGTTTTCAGATTATTCACTTCCTGTATGGAAGTTTGCTGCCAAATGAGTTCTGTTTTACTCACAGATATAATTCAAACAGTTTTAGAAACTTGAGAGTGTTTTCTATCCAATAGTAATAATAATATGCATATGATCTAGAACAGAGTACGAGGCCGTTTTATTTGGGCACGATTTTTTCCAAAGTGAAAACAGCGTCCCCGTATTGACAAGAAGTTAATTAAATCTTCCATGTGGGTTTCAAGTATTAAATATGATCTGTTTTATAGGTCTCAGTTATGAACAGGGACAGAGTAATTATCTATTGTAACTACACCTCCTCTGGTAACACTCTTCTATGGTATCGACAACATCCCAATTCAGCACCACAGTTACTGGTTAAAACTTCTTAAGACTAGGCAGCGATATTTTCGTTTTTGGCTAAAAACACATACCCATTTGAAACTGCCTATTTCTCAGCCCCCGAAACTAGAATATGCATATAATTGTCAGATTAGAATAGAAAACACTCTGAAGTTTCCAAAACTGTAAAAACTTTGTCTGTGAGTTAAACAGAACTGATATTGCAGGCTAAAAGCTGAGGAAGATCCAATCAGGAAGTGCCCCTGTTCTTGAAACCTCTCTATTCCTATGCATCCCTATTGCCCATATAAAGGGATATCCATCAGACTTCTTTTTCTATGGCTTCCCTAAGGCCTTTAGACATAGTTTCAGGCTTTTATTTTGAAGAATGAGTGTGAACGACCACATTGCGTAAGTGGATAGGTGGGGGCTCTCAGAGTGAATTGTGCGCAAAAGAGAAAGGCAGCCATTGTTACTCCCGGTCCTAGTGAAAAGCCAACTATCCCGGTTGATATATTATCGAGTAGATATTTGAAAAGCACCCTGAGGATGGATTATTAAAAACGTTTGACATGTTTCTGTGGACATTATGGATATAATTTGGAATTTTTGTCGCCGTTGTCGCAACCGCTCTTTCCGGTGGATTCCTGGGCATAACGCATCAAACTAACGGAGGTATTTGGATATAAAAAATATCTTTATTGAACAAAAGGAACATTTGTTGTCTAACTGGGAGTCTCGTGAGTGAAAACATCCAAAGAACATCAAGGGTAAACGATTAATTTGATTGCTTTTCTGATTTTCGTGACCAAGTTACCTGATGCTTGGTGTACTTATTGTTTTGTCGAGCAATCGATAAACTTACACAAACGCTTCTATTGCTTTCGCTGTAAAGCATAATTTCAAAATCTGAGACGACAGATGGATTAACAAAAGGCTAAACTGTGTTTTGCAATATTGCACTTGATTTCATGAAATTATATTATATTATATACCTGTGGCGCTAGGCTAGGCTATGCTAGTCAGACAATTATCCCGGATCCGGGATGGGTGGTTCAGAAAGGAATAGGCCATGGTGACGAAGTAATTACAATATAGCAATTAAACACTGGAATGGTAGATGTGCAGAAGATGAATGTGCAAGTGGAGATACTGGGGTGCAAAGGAGCAAGATAAATAAAAAAATGCAGTATGGGGATGAGGTAATTGGATGGGCTGTTTACAGATGGGCTATGTACAGATGCAGTGATCTGTGAGCTGCTCTGACAGCTGGTGCTTAAAGCTAGTGAGGGAGATATGAGTCTCCAGCTTCAGTGATTTTTGCAGTTCTTTCCAGTCATTGGCAGCAGAGAACTGGAAGGAAAGGCAGCCAAACGAGGAAATGGCTTTGATGGTGACCAGTGAGATATACCTGCTGGAGCGCGTGCTACGGGTGGGTGCTGCTATGGTGACCAGTGAGCTGAGATAAGGTGGGGCTTTGCCTAGCAGAGACTTGTAGATGACCTGGAGCCAGTGGGTTTGGCGACGAGTATGAAGCGATGAACAGCGTACAGGTCGTAGTGGTGGGTAATATATTGGGCTTTGGTGACAAAACGGATGGCACTGTGATAGACTGCATCCAGTTTGTTAACCATTCTAGCCCCGGGGTTCCGCTAGCGGAACACCCACAACATTCCACTGAAAAGGCAGCGTGCGAAATTCAAAAATATATTTTTTGAAATATTTAACTTTCACACATTAACAAGTCCAATACAGCAAATGAAAGATAAACATCTTGTTAATCTACCCATGGTGTCCGATTTAAAAAAAATGATTTACAGTGAAAGCACAACATATGATTATGTTAGGTCAGAGCCAAGTCAAAAACACACACAGACATTTTTTCAGCCAACAATAGGAGTTAGAAAAAGCAGAAATATAGTTAAAATGAATCACTAACCTTCGATTATCTTCATCAGATGACAGTCATAGGACATCATGTTATACATGTATTGTGTGTTTTGTTCGATAATGTGCATATATATATTAAAACAAATCTCAGTTTATATTGCCGCGTTATGTGCAGTAATGTTTTGATTCCAAAACATCCGGTGATTTTGCAGAAATACTCATAATAAACATTGATAAAAGATGCAAGTGTTATTCACAAAATTAAAGATAAACTTATCCTCTATGCAACCGCTGAGTCAGATTTCAAAATAAACTTTACGGAAAAATAATTATCTGAGAACGGCGTTCAGAGCACAATCCAGCCAAAGAAATAGTCGCCATTTTGGCGTCAACAGAAGCTACAAAAACACTATAAATATGCACTTACCTTCGAATAACTTCATCAGAAGGCACTCCCAGGATTCCCAGTTCAACAGAAATGACTGAAAAGTTCCATAAAGCCCATCATTTAGCCACTTGTTGTTAGCATGTTCAGCCCACGAATCCATTTTCATGACGCACGAGCAATCCCTCCAGACAAAAACTCAAAAAGTTCCGTTACAGGTCATAAAAACAAGTCAAATGATGTATGCAATCCATATTTAGGATGTTTTTAACATTAATCATCAATAAGGATCCAACCGGAGAATTTCATTGTCTGAAGAAAGAGCATTGGAACGAGAGCACTCTCTCTCTCGCGCGCGCAAACGAGACTGAGATTTCTGACGACCACTCACTAAAATAGCTCCTATGAGCCCCTCCTTTATAGTAGAATCATATAACTAAAATCTAAAGACGGTGACATCTAGTGGAAGCCCTAGGAAGTGTTTGCTTATCAATAACTAGAAGGGGTATAATTTGGCACTGTTTTGAAAATCGAGTTCTCACTTCCTGTGTGGAAGTCTTCTCAGGTTTTTGTCTGACAAATGAGTTCCGTTCTACTTACAGACATAATTCAAACAGTTTTAGAAACTTCAGAGTGTTTTCTATACAATAGTAATAATAATATGCATGTATTACCTTCTGGGGCAGAGTAGGAGGAAATTCCGTTTGGGTACGCAATTCGTTCAAAGTGGAAACACTCCCCCCTGTCCATAACAGGTTTTAAGAACAAGTGTATCTTTAATTCTATGTAAAACATGTATCTTTCATCAAAGTTTATGATGAGTATTTCTGTTATTTGATGTGGCTCTCTGCAATTTCTCAGGATATTTTGGAGGCATTTCTGAACATGGCGCCAATGTAAACTGAGATTTGTGGATATAAATATGCACATTATCGAACAAAACATACATGTATTGTGTAACATGATGTCCTATGAGTGTCATCTGATGAAGATCATCATCATCAAAGGTTAGTGATTCATTTTATCTCTATTTCTGCTTTTTGTGACTCCTATCTTTGGCTGGGAAAATGGCTGTGTTTTTCTCTGGCTATGTACTGACCTAACATAATCGTTTGGTTTGCATTCGCCGTAATTCCTTTTTGAAATCAGACATGTTGGCTGGATTCACAACAAGTGTAGCTTTAATTTGGTGTCTTTGTGGTGTGATTTCATGAAATATTTATTTTTATAGTCATTTATTTGAATTTGGCACTCTGCATTTTTACTGTCTTTTGGCCAATTGGGACGTTAGCGTCCCACATATCCCAGAGAAGTTAATACCTTCAGTTTTGGTTTGCCTGCCTGTAACCACGATTCCTGCCTTCTGCAAATGTGAAATTAACACCTGCCGCACTCTGCGCGTGAATCTACACCTTTTTCTCCCTGTGTATTCATTACAACTTGTGTTCAGTCTTTTCACTCTGTCAAATAACACTTACCAGCATGTTGCTAGGATACAGTTTAACTTCTCTAGTTATATATAGAATCCTATATACAATAAGTGGTGGATTCTTAAATTCAGCAGGCAAAGCTGGGTCCGATGATAAAACATGCCAGTGTTTCTTGATGTAGTTGTGAACATTACAGAGTGTTCCTTAGCTTTAGCGGGTCTTTTTTGTAGCAGTTCATCTTGTGTTTTCCTCAAAGCAAAATTAAGAGCTTCATCCACACATTGTGGAGAATAGACTCCAATTAGAAACCTATTGCGCATACCCGCTGCTTTTTCCCCAGACAGTACTCTGGAGCAGGTCTCCAATTCCTTTATATAGTAACAACTAACAATAATCCATATAAGGTGAGAGGTGATCCACAATACTTTCAACTGTTATTTGAATGAAGAGAGAACCTGTGTGGATCTGGAGATCTCCTCTGCTGAAGTGACAGACTCTGCTCTGTACTACTCCAACACCACCCAGTGGAGGGAATGAGAGATGCAGTATCACTGAAAAGAGGACAAATGAGAGGAGAGGGGAGGGAAGGATAGGCCAGTAGAGGTGGGGAGAGGAGAGGAGAGATTGAGAATCGTTAAAGCAACTTTACTTTGGGGAGGAGTTTGTAGGTAAACTATGCAGAAATTATCAACTGAAAACCTTGCAGATGAAGTTAGTTTGTAGTATTCCGCTTCTGTTGTACTATTAGCCAGTTTGACTTCCAACCCCAGCCATGTTGTTCATCTGGTCAATTATTATGTCCTCAGTAATAGGTAAGTTATGGCTTTCAAAGTAGTGTCATGTTTTCTGCTTAGAAAATTACAACAATACATGTTATTTAAATAAAAAAGATTCTCAATCTTAATTTCTTCAAATTTGCAGGTGACACCTATGAGCAGAATATCGAGCCAAACCAACATGAAGTGTATGCAGAAGTGGGTAGTAATGTTCTTCTTTCCTGCAACTACTCCTCAGCAGACAGTCTACTATGGTATAAACAGTCTCCAGGATCAGCTCCCCAATACCTTCTGCTCATCCTGCACTACAGTGGGATTGAACAGCGACCTGATTCTCTTGACTCTCGCTTCTCTGGTAAACTGAACAAAGATAAGACCCGTGTGGATCTGGAGATCTCCTCTGCTGAAGTAACAGACTCTGCTCTGTACTACTGTGCTCTGAGGCCCACAGTGACAGGAAACCCAGAAACACTGTACAAAAACCTAACATCGCCTGAGAGTGTATTTCTACTCTGTAGTTCCAAGTTTCATTTGGCAATAATGCCATCAAGTGGAGTCAACATGCACCCATTCTATTGTGTCAAGAGGAGGAGCTTAGTGTTACACATAACATGTAATGAGAGGAACTGATTCATCCAGAGAGTGAATGTTCCAAGAGAAGATCATTTTACAGAGAAGTCTCTGTCTTTCACCCAGTGGCTATGATGCTGCTCTATTCAGTCCTGTTTTTGTGCACTTGTAGGTCAAAAATGCACTTTCCATTAAGTGAATGTGTACTAACAGAATGTTCACTGTTCAGTATTCATTACAATATGGTATTATCAATATCAAGTGGTAATACAATTTGAAACACCAAATGTGGATATACTGTACACTGACTACATTGACTCTGTAATACATGTTGTTCTTTTTTACAGGTACAAGTGTTGAAGACATAATTACTCCAGACAGAGATGTAGTGGATGTTACGGAAGTTAGTAGTGTTCAACTCTCCTGTAGATACAAGAGCTCATTAAACAACAGTCTGTTATGGTACCTCCAGCACCCTGGATCCTCTCCACAGTTCCTCATAGTGGACTACTCTGGGATCATGACCAACACTGATAGTACAAAATGGACCCTAACACGTGAAAAACAGGATAATCGTGTGGATCTGGAGATCTCATCTTCTGAAGTGACAGACTCTGCTCTGTACTACTAAGTAGCAATTCTGAAGATGACAAACCAACTAGACTTATGGTGGGTGGTGTGGAGGGTGATACCATCACATCATCCTGCGGCTACACTGGCTCAGTAAACAATCTACATTGGTATCATTAGTATCCCAGGTCTAAACTAGAGTTCCTGATTCTCGCCTTCCAGCTCAGGTTAATATAGACCGTGTGGATCTGGAGATCTCCTCTGCTGAGGTAACAGACTCTGCTCTGTACTACTGTGCCATGGAGCCCACAGTGACAGGAAACACTTCCTCATACAAAAAACTGACAGTCTGACAAAAATTTGTGAATGGTGTATATAGTATAGCATGGTATATTATTGTGGATCATTGAGAAAAAAAGACTACAGCAAAAACTAGACATTTCCAGATAGAAATGAAGTCTAAAAGAAACTGAGGAGGAGGCCAATAGGAACAGAAAACCCTTAACCCCAAACCACAGAAGAAGAGTTACATATCCAATTATCAGAGGAGGGGCCTCATAGTCAAACACTGGTATAGGCTGGGTATACCTGCAACCATGAGGATGTCTCTGTAGAGGATCTACTCAGCTCTCTCACTGTCTTATCTCTCAGTTGGTTTATCTAGTCTGTGTCAGGATGTCACTCATGTTACTGTTGCTCCTCTCAGCATTTGTAGGTGAGTGCTGAATTCTCATCTGCAACCAAATAACATTTTGAATACAGTGACATTGCTTTTTTTCAGTGAATGATTGCATTATAAACTAAGTGGTATTTTACTGGAAAGTTTCAATTCTTTCCCTTGTCATACTTTATGGGCACCTAATCCATGCCTTTTTTTCTCTTTAGAAATAAACATTAACACAATCCCAATATGTATGTTGTTGCAGGTGATAGCATGGAGCAGGAAACAATAACTCCAGTGAAACCTGAAGTCAATGTCCTCCAAGGAACAGACATCACTCTCTCCTGCAACTACAAGGGCAATGTTAACTATCTCCAATGGTACCGTCAATACCCCGGATCCAGACCAGAATGTCTACTTTTGATCCAACAAATCAGCATGTATGTACAGAATACATCCATTACGACTCCACGACACACTGGTAGACTGAATGAAGAGAAGACCCGTGTTGACTTGATGATCTCCTCTGTTGAATTGGAAGACTCTGCTCTGTACCACTGTGCCTTGCAGCCCACAGTGACAGGAAACCCAGACACACTGTACAAAAACCTGTCAAGACCCTTGGTGGTGAACAGTGCATTGTGTTCTGATCAATCAGATATTAATGAGAGTACATTAATACATATCTTTTTACCTGCATCTCCACAATAAAACACATTTAATATAAATATTATTCAGGAACTACTAATTTATATTGTCTGCATCTTCCTGTTCTGATATAACATGATCAAAGATACTAGTCTGAATAAATACAGAATGAAGAACATTTGTGGTGTTGTTTTGCTTCCTTTTAGCAGGGGTTCCCAAACATTTTCACTCGGAGACCCCATTCCAGCATTGTGGAACATCACACCATGTTTATTCATGTGATATTTGAGTGATACATTTTTTTACAATATCAATAGAGGGCAGTCATGAGCTGAAATGTCTCTATTAAGAACTACAGCAAAATCATGAAGATGACATCTAGCAGCAATCCAACCCAGAAATACCAGACTATGTTTAATGTAGAGAGGTGGAGCTACAAAGTCAATGAGTGTTTTAACATTACAGTATGTAGTCTACAATATGTTTGAAGAGAGGATAGTGATACACTCTTACTTGACCGTGCATGAAGCCAGTCACTCAGACGCCATGAATTTGTTTTTACGCAATTCTGCTTTTTTCAATGTTCATTGGTAAGTGCATAGGTTTTGCATTGCAGTTTTGGATTGCACACATATGTCTATATAGCATTTATGGTACATGAATTGCAATATGATTCATTCAAAACATGTTTAACATTATTTATTTCAGGTTGCAGTAATGAGGAGGAAATAATATCAGCCACAACTGAAGAGCTTGTATTTGAGGGTGAAGGTATTACTTTATCCTGCAACTATACTGGCTCCTACAGTACTGACACTTTACTGTGGTACCAACAATACCCCAGATCAAAACCAGAATTCCTGCTTTTACTCACTGAAGGAGGGTTAAAGACACATAATGAATCGACCCACCCTCGCCTGTCTGTTAAACTGAATGAAGATAAGACCCATGTGGATCTGGAGATCTCCTCTGTTGAAGTGACAGACTCTGCTCTGTACTACTGTGCCATGCAGTCCACAGTGACAGGAAACCCAGAAACACTGTAGAAAAACCTGACAACACACAATATACTGTCGAAAGAAATCCATAACAGAAAACATTTCACGTTAGTGTCAAGAGGAGGGGCAGTATAATCAAAGATCCACATGAAGCTTATGGATGTTATTGGTCAGGAAGTAGTTAGTCCGTCAGATCTCTCTGTTTGTCTGTCTGTGTCTCAAAGGTCTAGCAAGATGTTGCTCTTCTCATTTGTTCTCTTTTCTGCTTTTTTAGGTCATTTATTGTATGATTAAAATCCTTGTTGTCATCTTTGAATTAAATATTAGTGAATGAACAAATAATGATAAAATGCAAATTAATTACTTAAAAATCATACAATCATACAACGGCTCTTTTGGTCTGGGTCACTAGACAGGAAACTTAACTAAAGTGTGTACATGTATAATGATTCATTATGAATTTGAGGATTTAGTGGAAAATGTACATAAGTACATAAGAATTCAGATCCTTTGCTATGAGCATCGGAATTGAGATCAGGTGCATCATGTTTCCATTATCCTTGAGATGTTTCTACAACTTGATTGGAGTCCACCTCTGGTAAATTCAATTGATTGGAAATTATTTGAAAAGGCACACAACTGTCTATATAAGGTCCCACAGTTGACAGTGCATGTCAGAGCAAAAACCAAGCCATGAGGTGGAAGGAATTGTCCGTAGAGCTCAGAGACAGGATTGTGTCGAGGCACAGATCTGGGGATGGGTGCTACAATATTTCTGCAGCATTTAAGTCCCCAAGAACTCAATGGCCTCCATTATTCTTAAATGTAAGAAGTTTGGAACCACCAAGACTCTTCCTGGAGCTGGCCTTCCGGCAAAACTGAGCAATCGGGGGAGAAGGGCCTTGGTCAGGGAGGTGACCAAGAACCCGATGGTCCGTCTGATAAAGCTCCAGAGTTCCTCTGTGGAGATGGGAGACCTTTCCAGATGGACAACCATCTGGCTCCTTTCCAACCTTCCTTGACCCCACCATAAACATTCCTCCTACAGATACCCATTAACTTGTGGTGTATAAACCAGACTCATGTCTCTAGTATAACTGCTGATTAACAATATTTAAAGCTTAGAAATCCAAACCCATCAGGCGTTTATGGTCGTGTGGCCAGACGGAAGCCTTTCCTCAGTAAAAGGCACGCCAGCCCACGTGGAGTTTGCCAATAGGAACCTAAAGACTCTCAGACCATGAGAAACAAGATTTTGATGAATCCAAGATTGAACTCTTTGGCCTGAATGCCAAGCATCACGTCTGGAGGAACCCTGGCACCATCATACTGTAGGGATGTTTTTCAGCAGCAGGGACTATAAGATTAGTCAGGATTGAGGGAAAGATGAACAGAGCAAAGTATAGAGAGATCCTTGATGAAAACCTGCTCCAGAGCGCTCGGGACCTCAGACTGGGGCGAAGGTTCACCTTCCAACAGGACAACAACCCTAAGCACACAGCCAAGACAACACAGGAGTCTCAATGTCCTTGAGTGGCCCAGCCAAAGCCCGGACTTGAACCCGATCTAACATCTCGGGTGAGACCTGAAAATAGATAATAGGCAGCGACGCTCCCCATCCAAACTGACAGAGCTTGAGAGGATCTGCAGAGAAGAATGGGAGAAACTCCCCAAAATAGAGTGTGCCGAGCTTGTAGCATTGTACCCAAGAAGACTCGAGGCTGTAATCTCTGCCAAAGGTGCTTCAACAAAGTATTGAGTAAAGTTTGTGAATACTTATGTAAATGTGAATTCTTTAAACCTGTTTATGTTTTGTCATTATGGGGTATGGTGTGTAGATTGTGGGGTATTATGGGGTATGGTGTGTAGATTTTTTGAAACATTTTAGAATAAGTCTGTAAAGTATCAAATTGTGGAAAAGGTCCAGGGGACTGAATACTTTCTGAATGCATTGTATGACATATCTTCTTTGTCTGTGCTCCTCCTATAGACTGCCCTCCACAGTTATGAAGTCCAGTGACAAGGTTTTTCTATGTATATGTAACAGGACTCTTCTTGCGCTGTGTACAGTCAATCATCGACACGAACTCCAACTTGTAGCAACAGTCATGGAGATTTATTCTGATAAAAACAGCCCAAAATTGCACGTCATGCAATGCATGGCTCACCATCCAACTCTGCACTCACGCACTGTACAAAATATACGAACCCCAGACACAGTAAGTTACTAGAGAGCATTAGCTGGAATTCTCTACAACAAAATGCACAAAAATATGCACAAAAAAACACTGCATCTTACATGTGGTGTTCTAATAACATTTACAAACAAATTGATATAAATTGTACATTCAAAGTATCACTTGGGAGTATAAAAATCACGTTTGACGTACAGTGCATTACAACAAACAATTTACCTCTGGTTTGGTGCTTGTTCACTGGGACAATTCTAACTGAAACATCCTCCCTCGTAACCAAGCCACGCAAACCAGCCAATAAGATGCCATGTTGAGTAGGTGAAGGCAAGACCAAACTAAAACCAAAAACCCATTGGCTTAACAATAAGGTGGCAAGGGGAATCACCAATATAACCCTGTTACATATAATAATGATAAAATAGTTCCATCTACTGTTCAACATTCTGCCCAACAAGGTGAAACCTTGACATTGCTTGGGCAAGTTTTCAAGGTCAAGTTACTAGTGAGAATCAATAGGTGCCAGTAAAGACCAATTTGCTACTATTCCTTTAAAATGCATGCAGCATGTCAACACTACAAGTGTCTGTGATGTAGAAAAATGTCTCCCACCAAACACATTCATTAGGTTTTCATCCTTTCTTGTCACAATTGCATATTCTGTTTGTGCTACTTTTATTAACAATTTGCATTTATTTTATATGAACAGACTGTGGTTTTCCAAAGTGCATGCAGCCAGAATCAACTGTATTTATGACTAAATTACGCAGAACAATATATAATATAGGGCTAATAAACAATTGAATATGTTTCCTTGAGGCATTTACTTTAAAGGCTGAAGCAGTGCATCAGACACATACGACACACAGACACTTTAATAAAATCAACACTAGAAATGTAATTAACTGTAAGAGTGCATTTAATAACTATAATAGTATAAAAACAGTGCCAAGGGTTGGTCAACGTTAAGGTCGGCTCTAGTTCAATTCTAACCCTGGCTTCTTGTCAAATTACTGAATTGACCATGATCCTAGAATGAACCCTAACCCTAGCTTCAGTTGGCACAAATAATGAAACACATTAGGAGAAGCAGGATTATGCTGCAGGCAGTTTTCTACTTGATTAACTCCAGGCAGGAATGAGAGGTTTATTTTATGGACCAAATGGAGAGACTACAACCCATGTGTAATAGGATACATGGTGATGCCATTGACCATCATTAATGTTAATGTGCGGTGAAATGACAGGGATGATGATCATGACTGTATCCTGTGTCAATCAATAGTTTTATAGTAAAGTGAACTCTTTGTGGCATTGGGCAGCATAACCCACGTTTATATTGGACTGGTCGTAGGCTACTGTATTCTATGTGTTTCTTTCATATTTTGTTGCAAACACTCAGTGTACATATGATTTTTTTGTATTTGTCAGATGAGCTCAATTTGCCCCTAACATAACATATACAGTATTCCTCCAAGGCCCATAAGTACAGCTTAATTAGACTCAGAGAAGAAAATAACATTCTGTAAAATGAACATTTCATGCTTCCAAATATACTATCATATCAAAGTTAACAAGGAATCCCTCTTGAAGTAAAAAATTGTATAATGGAATATACATTAAGCTCCCCCCTACTGCAGAGCCCCACAATTATGAGACTTCTCAGCTACAGTGGATGGAACATAAAGTCTATAAGAGTCTATTCTTCCTCTACACATGAATCATAATGGCACATTGGCTTAGGAATACTTTACTTATCCTGGCTGCTTTCTACATTCTCATTCTCTGAACCTTAGCCTATTATGTATTATAAAACCCCAAAATATAAATTTTTCAGATTGCAAAGGTGAAGAGGATGTTGACCAGCAGAGTGGACATGTTACTGCCCTATAAGGAGGACTGGTAACACTCAGCTGTAACTACACTATTACCAGTAGTACATCTCCTGATATATTCTGGTACATCCAGTTAACTAGAGACTCTCCTCAGTATGTCCTGAGAAGAGATCGTTATTCAGAAGGGAGCAATAGTAATGCGTTTAAGAAGAGGTTTGATTCCAGGCTGAATTTCACTTCTAGCTCTGTCCCCTTGACGATCCAGAGGTTGCAGCAGTCTGATTCTGCTGTGTACTACTGTGCTCTGAGGCCCACTGTGACAACAGGATATACAGCCCCCCTGCCAACGACTGTATCCTTGGCACTAATGTAGAAAAAATGCAAGCCTTCTGTGGTGGGTGTGATGTTAGCAGGGCTGTACACCTCACACAGAGACACACAGAAGAGCATTTCAGAGGAGAGTGAATGCATCCAAACATCAGTCTGAAGATGGAGAAATCAACCAGTGTATTGATCATTCTGATTATCACTACAGGTTAACAACACCTAAACATTTGAACTCCTTGCATCCTTATAATTGGATTATTCAATTATGGTATTGGTAGTAAAACATATTTTGATGAAGTAAAGTAATTTAAATATGTTTTCAATCAGATTTATTATGTATTTTTCCTCTGCAGGAATGGTATCTGGAGACAGTGTGACTCCTGAAAAAAAGGAGTACACCCGCACTGAGGGATCATCAGTGTCTCTGAACTGTAAATATGAAACAAGCAGCAATGATATTCTACTTTACTGGTACCGGCATTATCCTAACCAGGCTCCTCAGTTTCTACTGTATAAAGGTGCCAAATCATGGAGCTCTTATGAACACATCCCTGATAAGAGATATAAATCCACAACATCCTCGACATCAACTGAACTGGTCATAACAAGCCTAACGCTGGCAGACACAGCTCTCTACTACTGTGCTCTCAGAATTATACCCAGTGATACAGTGTGTATAAGACCCTGTACAAAAACCTGCAGACCAAAATGCTTTGTTGAAGTGGAAATCATAATTAAACATCAACCACATTTGATATGATAATGGCAGAGGTTGAGATCAGAGAACTGTGGTCACACCTGTGCTGTGTTAAGTCACAAGGTGATCTAGTGTTTCTCTGTCTTCCTATTCAATGTACTGTGAGAAAAATGTGTTCTTCACCATTCAATAATTAATATTCAATTCCACTTAGACAGTTATGTTGATATTGGTTGGATAATAACCTGGGAATATGACAAAGTGCAACAATATTATTGTTCGTAGTGACTCCTATTCACAATTCTGACTGGCTTGGTGGTGTAGTATGAAAGTCAACCTGAAGGGGGCAACCTAACAAAGCACAAACACCCCTGAATCAGAAGATGCCAAACAGACAGACACCTCCCCATGGTCTACTATTGCATGTAATACAGAACAACATGAAGCATCAACAGTAGGACAGAGGGTGTCAAAGCTCTGTGATAGATAGATCAACATTGTTCTGCTCCTTACCTTGTCCACTTCAAACTGACTGACTAGTCATGAGAAATTGGCTGATCCTGCATGTTCTGGCTGCATGCTGCTTTGGTATAACATCACTCTGTTCATCTGTCTCTTTCTGTGCATTTGTTCATTTATTTATATACATTATTATTATATGTTGTGAAGATGTATGTATCTTTCTTTTCAGGGTGCAGAGCAGGAGAGCACGTAACACAGCCAACAGAAGATGTAATGGTCGTAGAAGGACAACCAACAACACTTAGTTGTCTATTTGATAAAACTTCTCAATCACCATATCTCTTCTGGTATAAACAACTAGCAAATGGCAAGCCCATGTTTATGCTGAGAAGGGATACATTTTCACCTGGGGAAGCTGCTACTGAGTTCAAGGACCGATTTGATGCCCGTCTGAATGTCACAGCAAAATCAGTCCCCTTGACAATCCAGAGGCTGCAGCTGTCTGACTCTGCTGTGTACTACTGTGCTCTGAGGCCCACTGTGACAACAGTATATTCAGCCACCTTACAAAAACTGTAGGTTTCACGTGTCCATAGAAACATACAGTACCACTGAAAAGTTGGGACCAAAGCAAAAAATGTATTTCAATATACTTCATGTACAGTAGTAGACCTGAATTAGTTAGTCTGTAGAGTACATTAGTGTTGATACATGAATAATAACAGAATATCTGTAGGTTTTTTAACTTAATTTTTTTTTTTTTTTCAATTCACAGAACATTTAAGCCATGTCAATTCCTTTAGGCTACTTTCCATATCAATTAAGCTAGACGCGTAGGCTTTATACTTTTTCTATTGTACTGGAAAGAGTGCTACTGTAATATTGACAAGGTAATATTGACCCATTCATTTACATTCAATCTCTCCTCTCTCTGAACAGGCTCCTCCTTCATGTCTGTCAGTTGATGGTGATTTACATGCTGAGATGGACATGGAAGAGAGAGAGATGGTCTCTACCTCTTACTGTAACTCACAGTCACTCTCAGTGTGTTCTGCATAACCATGGTACTCTGTCTGATCATCTGGCTGGATCTTGATGTATTCTGCTTCGGTATGATGAAAACTTTTGTCTCATTTATTTATTTCATCGTAATCTATCTTTTTATTATCACTCAATGTACTTTTTTTTTTATCTTCCAGAGTGTACAGGAGACCATATTCAACATCAACAAGGAAGTGTGATTGCTAAAGAAGGAGGACTGGTAACACTGAGTTGTCAATATAACACCAGTGCTAATAATCCATATCTATTTTGGTTCAAACAAAAAGCAAATGACTTCCCTAAATATATGCTGAGCTGTTTTTCTATTGGATCTGGAGACAATGCTGCAGGGTTCAAGGAGAGATTCAATGCAAGTCTAAATGCCAAGACACAATCAGTCCCCTTGATGATCCAGAGGTTGCAGCTGTCTGACTCCGCTGTGTACTACTGTGCTCTGAAGCCCACTGTGAAACCAGGATATACAGCCCCCTTACAAAAACAATGCGTAAGTCAAGGGGAGGTGTTATTTAACTGAGGTAAAGGAAAGGAAATGCTTTTTATGGCAGACAGTGAGAAACCAGGGGAGTCATTCTGTCATAACTATACTTGTGTGTAAATAATACTTACCAGCATGTTACTAGGATAGATTTTAATATATGCGCTAGTGGGTGAGTTTGGTAATATTCTTTCTATCCAATCAGTGTGAATGTAGTTACTGAAGACGGACGTTTTGTGAAGGATCTTTTGTCCATTTTTAATACTTGACTGAATGAGTTGAATTTTATAATAATTTCCTGTTGCAGTGGGAGGT
Organism: Salvelinus namaycush; assembly: GCF_016432855.1. Classification (NCBI taxonomy): domain Eukaryota; kingdom Metazoa; phylum Chordata; class Actinopteri; order Salmoniformes; family Salmonidae; genus Salvelinus; species Salvelinus namaycush. The sequence goes on along the minus strand of NC_052317.1, from coordinate 21,629,545 downwards.
GTTTAGTCCCAGGGTCCTTAGCTTAGTGAAGAGCTTTGTGGGCACAATGGTGTTGAACGCTGAGCTGTAATCAACGGACAGCATTCTCACATAGGTCCTACACATCCTGGTAATACATATGGCCCTGCGACCTTGTGAATGTTGACCTGTTTAACTTCTCTAGGGTAGGGGGCGGCATTCGGAGTTTTGGATGAAATGCATGCCCAGATTAAACTGCCTGCATCTCGGGCCCAGCATATATGATATGCATACAACTGGTATATTTGGATAGAAAACACTCTAAAGTTTCCAAAACTGTTAAAATAGTGTCTGTGAGTATAACAGAACTGATTTGGCAGGCAAAAACCTGAGAAAAATCCATTCAGGAAGTCGTTTTTTGGGGGGTTTTGTAGTTTTCTTTTCAATGCCAATACAATATCCATTGACTTAGGACTCAAAATGCAGTTTCTATGCCTTCCACTAGATGTCAACAGTCTTCAGAAAATGTTTCAGGCTTGTATTCTGAAAAATTAAGAAGTAAGAGCAGTCTGAATGAGTGGACCCTGCCGTGTCACAGAGCTTTTTCCTGCTCAAGACTGAGAGAGTGCGTTTCTTGTTTACATTTTATATTGACGACGTTATTGTCCGGTTGAAATATTACTGATTATTTAGCCTAAAAACAACCTGAGGTTTGAATATAAACATCGTTTGACATGTTTCTATGAACTTTACGGATACAATTTGGATTTTTTTGTCTTTCCGTTTTTACTTTGTTTGAGCCTGTCGATTACTGAAGAGAATGCGCGAACAAACTGAGGTTTTTGGGTATAAAGAGACTTCATCGAACAAAAATAACATTTATTGAGTAAATGAATGACTGCTGAATGCAACCACATGTAGATCATCAAAGGTAAGGGATTCATTTTATCTCTATTTCTAAATTGTGTAACTGTTCTACCTGGCTGACTAGTGTTTGTAATGATTTGTCTAGTGGGCTATGTTCTCATAATCGTAATGTATGCTTTCGCCGTAAAGCATTTTTTAAATCTGACACCGTGGTTGGATTCACAAGCAGTTAATCTTTAAACCTATGTAAAATATGTTTTATTTTCTGAGTTTTTATAATGAGTATTTCTGTATTTGAATTTGGCGCCCAGCAGTTTCACTGGCTGCTGTAGAGGTGGGACGCTACCGTCTCACGTGCCCAAGAGAGGTTAAAGGTCTTGCTCACAGCGGCTACAGAGAGCGTGATCACACAGTCGTCCGGAACAGCTGGTGCTCTCATGCATTCTTCAGTTTTGCTTGCCTCGAAGCGAGGCATTTAGGCATCTAGCCTGTCTAGTAGGCTAGCGTCACTGGGCAGGCTGGGTTTCCCTTTATAGTCCGTAATAGTCTGCAAGCCCTGCCAAAAACGACAAGCGTCAATGCCGGTGTAGTAGGATTCAATCTTAGTCCTGTACTGACGCTTTGCCTGTTTGATGGTTTGTCTAAGCGCATAACGGGATATCTTATAAGCGTCCGGATTAGTGTCGCGCTACTTGAAAGCGGCAGCTCTAGCTTTTAGCTCGATGCGGATGTTGCCAGTAATCCATGGCTTCTGGTTGGGATATGTACGCACGGTCACTGTGGGGACGACTTCGTCGATGCACTTAATAATGAAGCCGGTGACTGAGGTGGTATACTCCTCAATGCCATTTGATGAATCGCGAAACATATTCCAGTCTGTGCTAGCAAAACAGTCCTGTAGCGTAGCTTCCGCGTCATCCGACCGGTTCCGTGTTGAGCGAGTCACTGGTACTTCCTACTTTAGATTTTTCTTTTAAGCAGGAATCAGGAGGATAGAATTATGGTCAGATTTTCCAAATGGAGAGCAAGGGAGAGTGAGGGAGAGCTTTGTACGCATCTCTGTGTGTGGAGTAAAGGTGGTCTAGAGTTTTTTTTACCTCTGTTTGCACATGTGACATGCTGGTAGAAATGACGTAAAACGGATGTAACTTTAACTGCATTAAAGTCCCCAGCCACATGGAGCGCCGCTTCAGGATTAGCATTTTCTTGTTTGCTCATGGCCGTATACAGCTCATGAGTGTGGTCTTAGAGCCAAAGTCGGTTTGTGGTCCTAAATAGACAGCTAAGAAAAATATAGATGAAAACTCTCTTGGTAGATAGTGTGGTCTACAGCTTATCATGCGTTACTCTACCTCAGGCGAGCAGTACCTCCTCAGATCCTGCATGGTTTTGGGTCTCCGTCACAGGCTCCAGGTCTGGATCCTCCACTGTCAGTGAATCTAAATGATGAAAAGACCCGTGCGGATCTGGGTAGCTCTTCTGCTGAAGTGACAGACTTGTCTCTGTACTATTGTGCTGTGGAGCCCAGAGTGACAGTGAGAGGGTACCCAGAAACACTGTACAAAAACCTGTTTCTGTATGGCTGTGCTGTGACAACTCACTGACTCAGCAATCAGCAGAATACATACTTGTCTGTTTGTGGTTTAAGAAGCACCGGCTGTCTACTGTTTGACAGCATCGCCATCAAGTGGAGTCTGTAGTACATAAGTCATTTGTGGTAAATGTTTTCAAATGTACAAATAACATTTAATTGTTTTAATATTGTCAGTTGGGGGAGCGAAAACTAAATATTAGATTATGAATCCTTGTGATAAGACATTATTCTACCTACATTAATAAAATCGATCTAAGCAGGAGGAGGAGCAGCAACAACCATAGCAACAGCAACAACAGTAGAACACTCTTGGAAAGAACAGGGATCAGTCTGATTTGCCGCCTTTACTGTCAGTTTGTCTCTCTTACAAAGACCATTATGTTACTTTTTTCTATTTTACTGTTAACAACAATTAAAGGTAAGAGACAGCATTTGTTGTACAATATGTTTTTTTATTGTATATTATGTATGTATATATATATACATATATAGACAATTAAACAAACGCTATCCAAGAAAATAATATAATATCAATCTTATCAATCTTTACGGTATTACTTTTTACAGGTTTCAATTCTGAAGAGGTAATTGCACCCTATACTGATGCAGTGCTGGCTTTGGACACAAACAGAGTTACACTCTCTTGTAACTACACCGCTGGTGACACTCTTCAATGGTATCGACAATATCCCAAATCACCACCACAGTTACTGGTTATGGAACATATGATTGCAAAAACTCCAGGTTTTACTCTAAATCATGACAAAAAATCCAAACGTGTGGATCTGGAGATCTCATCTGCTGAAGTGACAGACTCTGCTCTGTACTACTGTGCTGTGAGGCCCACAGTGACAGGAAACCCAGAAATACTGTACAAAAACCTGACAATATATACTATAGAAAGAGAGCCAGAACAGAAAACATTTCAAGTTGGAGTCAAGAGGAGGCACTGTAAAATCAAAGATCCACACATAGCTTATGGATGTTATTGTTCAGCAAATAGTGAGTTATTATATGGATTGAAATCCTTGCTCTCATCTGTGAATTTTTTCATACAGTGAATGAATAACATATTTTACATCCCTTTCAGGGAGCATTTCTCCTTTGCCAAGATAATCCATCCACCTGACAGGTGTGTCATATCAAGAAGCTGATTAAACAGCATAACCATTACACATGTGCACCTTGTGCTGGGGACAATACAAGGCTACTCTAAAATATGCAATTTTGTCACACAACACAATGCCACAGAAGTTTTGAGGGAGTGTGCAATTGGCATGCTTACTGCTGGAATGTCAACCATAGCTGTTGCCAGGGAATTGAATGTTCATTTCTTTACCATAAGCCGAGAATTTGGCAGTACGTCCAACAGGCCTCACAACCAGAGACCACGTGTATGCTGTTGTTTGGGCGAGCAGTTTGCTGATTTCAATGTTGTGAAAAGAGTTCCCCATGCTGGCGGTGGGGTTATGGTATGGGCAGGCATAAGCTACTTACAACAAACACATGTGCATTTTATCGAAGGCAATTTTAATGCACATAAATACCATGACAAGATCCTGAGGCCCATTGTGAGGCCAATTATTTTTATGGTATCTGTGACCAACAGATGCATATCTGTATTGTTAAACGTCAGTTACAACTACACTTTTTACTGTTACTTGTTTTGCAGGAAACAGTTTTGGTGAGGGAAGGAATGTCCATCTCTCCTGCAAACATGATGGCACTGTCTACAATCTACAGTGGTATCCCCAATATCCCAGAGAAGGGGAGGAGCTACAGGAAGCAGAAATAAACTAAGATATATCTAGGCAACAGAAAAGTAAATATTCAAAGACAGCAAATATGATGTTTCTGAATACAGCGCTACTGCTATGCACATTTCTAGGTACAGTAAGTGACACCTGAAAATGATGGTTTTTTTTTTTATGATGTTTTATATTACATTTTCTTTTCATTAACATAAGCATTACAAGTACTTAAAAAAACAGATTACTTTTTTGAGAATGCTATTGCTCCTTTATTAAGAAATGAAGTGCTTGGCTTGGAGGGAACCACTGTCACTGTGTCCGACAACTACTCCTCAACTTCTACAACTGGAAATAGATTCTACTGGTATCATCAAACCAGTGCTAGGAAAATGCCACTATTCCTTCTATGGATAATAGATATAGACTTACAAGAGAATTGGTCGCCTGGTAGTCTGTTAGGTTAAATTGAAGATCTCCTCTGCTGAAGTAAAATATTCTGTTCTTTACTACTGTGCCATGAAGACCACAGTGACAGGAAACTCAGAAACCTGTCAAGAACCATGGGAGGAAACAGATATCCTGTATGACATACATATGTAACATACCTACTGTATGTCAATGGGAGGGACTTATGGTAAAGGAAGGGCTGAACAACAGTATAGAAACATAAAAACAGGAGGAAACTTTCAGAGACTGCTGAAATCTTTCTGTCAGTTTGTCTCTGTTTATCTAAGATGGTGTTGCTGGATTCACTGTTGTTCCTGACTATATTTATTGGTAAGCAATATTCAGGTGTCAGTTGTGAGGACCTCACTCTAATCAAGAAAGAATAGTACTGACCAGTGGTGTAAAGTACTACTTAAGTATTTTTGGGGGGTATCCGTACTTCACCTTACTATTTATATTTTTGACAACTTTGACTTTTACTCCACTACATTCCTAAAGAAATAATGTACTTTCTACTCCATACATTTTCCATGACACCCAAAAGTACTTGTTACATTTTGAATGCTTAGCAAGACAGTAAAATGGTGAAATGCACAAACTTATCAAGAGAACATCCCTGGTCATCCCTACTGTATCTGATCTGGCGGACTCATATGGTGGAAAATTGAAAAATGATGTTATAATACATTTACTGCATCAAATGGTTGTTTTATGCAACAGAATAGAGGATTATTATTTATTTTATTTTATTTATTTACCGTTATTTTACCAGGTAAGTTGACTGAGAACACGTTCTCATTTGCAGCAACGACCTGGGGAATAGTTACAGGGGAGAGGAGGGGGATGAATGAGCCAATTGTAAACTGGGGATTATTAGGTGACCATGATGGTTTGAGGGCCAGATTGGGAATTTAGCCAGGACACCAGGGTTAACACCCCTACTCTTACGATAAGTGCCATGGGATCTTTAATGACCTCAGAGAGTCAGGACACCCGTTTAACATCCCATCCGAAAGACGGCACCCTACACAGGGCAGTGTCCCCAATCACTGCCCTGGGGCATTGGGATATTTTTTAGACCAGAGGAAAGAGTGCCTCCTACTGGCCCTCCAACACCACTTCCAGCAGCATCTGGTCTCCCATCCAGGGACTGACCAGGACCAACCCTGCTTAGCTTCAGAAGCAAGCCAGTAGTGGTATGCAGGGTGGTATGCTGCTGGCTTGCTTGAGAATGAATTATAACTATTGTGTGTGTGTTCTACTGAGGATGGGCCTCTGGGAGATAACACTGACAGGAGATTTACGATGTCTTTTCCGTGATAAAACCTAAAGAGATCGCATTCCAGAGCATGAGTTAATGGTTCTGTTCTATACGGTACCAGGGAGACATGGCTCCAGTATGGAGTTGGGGGCCAAACACTGGTCTCTACACAATGTCTTGACACTGTCTGCTGTGAATTATAGGTATCTGCATACAAATCTTAACATTGTGACCCATTCTATACATCTGTTGTTCGTCATGTAGGTTGAAAGGGTGTATCTTGGCTATAAAATACCTTTGTACTTTTGTCTCGGGGCTCTCAACGAATCATCTGAGCGTGATTTGTCGACCAGCCATCAATAGAAATAGACCACTCAATCGATTTACTTAATTTGTGTGCGTTGTATTGACCTGCTCCCTTATTAATATATATTTTTTTATATTTCATCTTTATTTAACCAGATAGGCCAGTTGAGAACAAGTTCTCATTTACAACTGCGACCTGGCCAAGATAAAGCAAAGCAGTGCGACAAAAACAACACAGAGTTGCACATGGGATAAACAAACGTACAGTCAATAACACAATAGAAAAATCTGTATAGTGTGTGCAAATGAAGTAAGGAGGTAAGGCAATAAATAGGCCAATAGTGGCAAAGTAATAACAATTTAGCAATTTACACTGGAGTGATATATGTGCAGATGAGAATGTGCAAGTAGAAGTACTTGTGTGCAAAAGAGCATAAAAACTAAAACAAATATGGGGATGAGGTAGGTAGTTGGTGGATGGGCTATTTAGAGATGGGCTGTGTACAGCTGCAGCGATTGGTTAGCTGCTCAGATAGCTGATGTTTAAAGTTAGTGAGGGAGATATAAGTCTCCAACTTCAGTGATTTTTGCAATTCGTTCCAGTCATTGGCAGCAGAGAACTGGAAGGAAAGGTGGCCAAACGAGGTGTTGGCTTTGGGTTGACCAGTGAAATATTCCTGCTGGAGCGCGTGCTTTGGGTGGGTGTTGCTATGGTGACCAGTGAGCTGAGATAAGGCGGAGCTTTACCTAGCAAAGACTTATAGATGACCTGGAGCCAGTGGGTTTGGTGACGAATATGTAGCGAGGACCAGCCAACGAGAGCATACAGGTCGCAGTGGTGGGTAGTATATTGGGCTTTGGTGACAAAACGGATGGCACTGTGATAGACTGCATCCAATTTGCATCCAATCAATAAGTGATTAAAGATTTAGCTTAAGTATAACTCTGACTTGTGTAATACGTTTGTCTCTCCTCATTTGATAGTAAAGAAATTAATCCCCACATTTGGCGACTTGGATGGTGATGTGAATCTTCACTTGGTGACCGCTCCTGACGACCTGGGTAAACCGTGCACGAGGAATCCCTCAAACTTGGGATCTCAGGGAGACCACACTTTGGGAACGAAGCAGATGGACCCACCTTTGATCTGAGAGGCAGTGAGCCGAGTGGATACCACATCTCAAACTTAGTTAAAAAAAGAGAGAGGTGATTGAAAAACGCAAAGTCAGGTTTTTAGAAAAGCCTCTGTTACGTAGGCTCTGAGTGTGTATTCCTGTGTGAGGGGGGCACCTTGGAGGCGTAACAGGGCTGAGTCAGTGGAGGATGATCTGAGAGTCAGTCGACTCAAAGACACCTATCATTGGTCGGTTGCGGGCGACCTAGAGCCGTCCTGACACTGAATTGATCACGGTGGGGATTGGTGTGGTCTGTAGGGGTGAGGGGCCAGGGTGACTGTGGTTTCTGTGTGAAGCATGGTATCTGGTGAAACCCTATTGGAAGAAGGACCTCATTCTGAAAAGTGTCTGTGTGACCATCTATGAGACCCTCAGAAGGGGTGAATTCCAATTATTTTAAATGTGCTAGCCAGGTATGTCCTGGGTTTGGTCATTTAGCGTTAAATATCGAGAATCTGTGTGAACTAGTTTTGGCCATTTAACATTAAAACATCTAGAATCTGTTAAGTTAAGACCGTTTACAATATAACGTCTTTCGTCGGTGGAAGGAGAGGAGGACCAAAGCGCAGCGTGGTGCGTATCCATATTTATTAGAATACTTCTCAATTATGAACAAAAACAATAAACATACGAAAAACCAACGAAGCTACAGTCCCGAACTAGTGAACACAGACAAACCAGGAACACACGAACAGGAACAATCACCCACAAACCAACAGTGAAAACAGGCTACCTTAATATGGTTCCCAATCAGAGACAATGCAAAACACCTGCCTCTGATTGAGAACCATATCAGGCCAAATGACAAACCTCAACATAGAAACACATAACATAGCCTGCCCACCCCAACTCACGCCCTGACCATACTAACTAAAGACAAAAACAAAGGAAAATAAAGGTCAGAACGTGACAAGTAAGGTGTGCCTGTAATTGTTTTAAACCTTTTGAAGTATTGAAAGATGTAAATGTATGACATGCATTATCCTAGGAGTTAGAGAATATTCCTGCAGGTTCAAATATTGTCGAAAAACAACTAACTGATTAGATATGTTTGGGAATAGCATTGTGTGACTGTAATATGAGAGTTGTGTGAATGTGGAAATGGCTAGCTAAGGTTGCTAATTCGACAGGAGAGAAGGACCTTCTAAAACCAAACAACAATTTATTCTGGACAAAGGACTCCTTGTACAAGATTCTGATGGAAGCTCAGCAAAAGTAGGAACAATTTATGATGTTATTTCGTATTTCTGTGGAAAATTTTTTGTCCTATTTTCCACCCTTTTGCGGGCGCTGTCTCGCTATAACGTAAGCTGTTTGTTATGGTAAAGTTATTTTTAAAAATCTAACACGGCGGTTGCATTAACTTCTTTGGGCTGCAGGGGCAGTATTGAGTAACTTGGATGAAAGGTGCCCATTTCAAACGGCCTCGTACTCAATTCTTGCTCGTACAATATGCATATTATTATTACTATTGGATAGAAAACACTCTCTAGTTTCTAAAACCGTTTGAATTATATCTGTGAGTAAAACAGAACTCATTTTGCAGCAAACTTCCTGACAGGAAGTGGAAAATCTGAAAACGATGCTCTGTTCCAGGGCATCCCTATTCATTTGCTTGATATGTATTAGTATACATGCACTTCATACGCCTTCCACTAGATGTCAACAGGCAGTGAGAGAAGAAATGGAGTGTATATCTTGATCTGAGGTCGAATAAGAGCTCTTGGCATGACGTGACACCAATTTCCTGTTTTCTGGAAGGCGCGAGAAGGAACCGGGTATTGCCTTCTGAAAAGCTGTCGTTATAGACGGCTACTATCTCCGGCTTTGATTTTATTTGATAAATGTGACAATATCATCGTAAAGTATGTTTTCTCAATATAGTTTTATCATATTATTGAAGTTTTTTCGGGAGGTTAGGCGTGTTGCGTTCTCTGCGTTTGTTCAGGAAGGAGAGCTTCGCGCCACTTGGCTAGTGTGCTAGCTAATTCAAGAGGGAAAAATGCCATTCTTAAACCAAACAACGATTGTTCCCGACAAAGGACCCCTTGTACAACATTCTGATGGAAGATCATCAAAAGAAGGACCCATTTATGATGTTATTTCATATATCTGTCGAACATGTGTACTATTAGTTTGCGCCCAGATTTTGGGTGCTCTCTCGCCATAACGTAAGCTGCATGTCGTAATGAAGTTATTTTTAGAATTCTAACACGGCGATTGCATTAATAACTAAGCTATCTTTAATTTGCTGTCCAACATGTATTTTTTAGTAACGTTTATGAATAGTTATTTGATTAGATTAGGTGCCTCTCCAAGATTTCTCCGGACATTGTTATTGCATTTTGCCTAGTATTCACATTGTATAACCACGATTTGTGCCGCTAAATATGCACATTTTCGAACAAACAATATATGTTTTGTGTAATATGATGTTATAGGACTGTCATCTGATGGATTTTGAGAAGGTTAGTGAAAAAAATAATATATTTTGCTGGTTTATTCGTTATCGCTACTGTTGGCTTGAATCAATGCTGTTGTGTTTTTGGCTATTGTGGTAAGCTAATATAATGCTATATTGTGTTTTCGCTGTAAAACACTTAAAGAATCGGAAATATTGGCTGGATTCTTTAATTTGCTGTACACCATGTATTTTTCATAAATGTTTTATGATGAGTATTTAGGTATTTCAATTTGGTCTCTGTAATTGTTCTAGCTGCTTCGGCGCTATTTCCGATTGTAGCTGCAATGTAAAACTATGATTTATACCTCAAATATGCACATTTTTCGAACAAAACATCGATTTATTGTATAACATGTTATAAGACTGTCATCTGATGAAGTTGTTTCTTGGTTAGTTTGGTTGGTTCTTGGTTAGTTAGGTTGGTCTTGTGCACGCTACCTGTGCTGTGAAAAATGTCTGTGCTTTTTCTATTTGGTGGTGAGCTAACATAAATATACGTGGTGTTTTCGCTGTAAAACATTTTAAAAATCGGACATGTTGGCTGGATTCACAAGATGTGTATCTTTCATTTGCTGTATTGGACTTGTTAATGTGTGAAAGTTAAATATTTCTAAAAAAATTACTTTTGAATTTCGCGCCCTGCACTTGGACGGGCTGTTGTCATATTGAGCCCGACACCGCCCTGCAGCCATAAGAAGTTAAGAACTAGTTTATCTTTCATTTGCTGTCCAGCATGTATTTGTTAGTAAAGTTTATGATGAGTTCTTTGGTCAGATTAGGTGAGTGTCCAAAATATCTCCGGACAATTTGTTGAATCGATGCTACATATTCACAATGCATAACCACGGTTTGCAGCTCAAAATATGCAAATTTTCGAACAAAACATAAGTGTATTGTATAACCTGATGTTATAAGACTGTCATCTGATGAAGTTTGTCAAGGTTAGTGTTACGGGATTTTTGTGTTTAAGAAGCCCTCCTGTTCTCCACTCATTACCTGTATTAACTGCACCTGTTTGAACTCGTTACCTGTATAAAAGACACCTGTCCACACACTCAATCAAACAGACTCCAACCTCTCCACAATGGCCAAGACCAGAGAGCTGTGTAAGGACATCAGGGATAAAATTGTAGACCTGCACAAGGCTGGGATGGGCTACAGGACAATAGGCAAGCAGCTTGGTGGGAAGGCAACAACTGTTGGCGCAATTATTAGAAAATGGAAGAAGTTCAAGATGACGGTCAATCACCCTCGGTCTGGGGCTCCATGCAAGATCTCACCTCGTGGGGCATCAATGATCATGAGGAAGGTGAGGGATCAGCCCAGAACTACACGGCATGACCTGGTCAATGACCTGAAGAGAGCTGGGACCACAGTCTCAAAGAAAACCATTAGTAACACACTACGCCATCATGGATTAAAATCCTGCAGCGCACGCAAGGTCCCCCTGCTCAAGCCAGCGCATGTCCAGGCCCGTCTGAAGTTTGCCAATGACCATCTGGATGATCCAGAGGAGGAATGGGAGAAGGTCATGTGGTCTGATGAAACAAAAATAGAGCTTTATGGTCTAAACTCCACTCGCCGTGTTTGGAGGAAGAAGAAGGATGAGTACAACCCCAAGAACACCATCCAAATGTGAAGCATGGAGGTGGAAACATCATTCTTTGGGGAAGCTTTTCTGCAAAGGGGACAGGACGACTGCACCGTATTGAGGGGAGGATGGATGGGGCCATGTATCGCGAGATCTTGGCCAACAACCTCCTTCCCTCAGTAAGAGCATTGAAGATGGGTCGTGGCTGGGTCTTCCAGCATGACAACGACCCAAAACACACAGCCAGGGCAACTAAGGAGTGGCTCCGTAAGAAGCATCTCAAGGTCCTGGAGTGGCCTAGCCAGTCTCCAGACCTGAACCCAATAGAACATCTTTGGAGGGAGCTGAAAGTCTGTATTGCCCAGCGACAGCCCCGAAACCTGAAGGATCTGGAGAAGGTCTGTATGGAGGAGTGGGCCAAAATCCCTGCTGCAGTGTGTGCAAACCTGGTCAAGAACTACAGGAAACGTATGATCTCTGTAATTGCAAACAAAGGTTTCTGTACCAAATATTAAGTTCTGCTTTTCTGATGTATCTAATACTTATGTCATGCAATAAAATGCAAATTAATTACTTAAAAATCATACAATGTGATTTTCTGGATTTTTGTTTTTAAATTCCGTCTCTCACAGTTGAAGTGTACCTATGATAAAAATGACAGACCTCTACATGTTTTGTAAGTAGGAAAACCTGCAAAATCGTCAGTGTCTCAAATACTTGTTCTCCCCACTGTATATACCGGCCTGTTTTTTAACCTCAATTCAGAGGCCAGGACTTTAAATAACGGGTCCAGACCCGCCCGTGCACGGTTTTCGGCGTAATATCTTCGGATGACAGAGGCAAAGTTTGGAAATCTACTCGAAGGACCAATTGTTGAGGGAATTAAATAATTCCTCTAATGTACTCATGAATTAAAATCAATCTGTCTATTTATAAGAATTTGTAAGATACTTATTAACCTCTTGAGAATACAGGGGGTGCTGTTTCAACTTCGACATTTTGCGTTCCCAAATTAAACTGCCTCGTACTCAATTCTTGCTTGTACAATATGCATATTATTATTACTATTGGATAGAAAACAATCTCTAGTTTCTAAAACCGTTTGAATTATGTCTGTGGGTGAACCGGAAGTCTTTCTGCAGCGAAAATCATGACAGGAACTGCGAAGGTCTGAAAACTAGGCTCTGATCTCGGATCAGTTTAAAGCTCTGTATGTGTCCTATGGGTCGAAATGAACTGCACCCGCCTTCCCCTGGATGTCAGTAACCAATGAGAAGTGGAATGGAGTCTCTACGTATTTCTCAGACTTTATAAAAGGCCATGGAGTGGAAGGTCCGTTCTTTTCGACGCTCGTCAAGACGCAAGAGAGGACATCAGAATGGCATGCTCAAAAGCTCTCGTTATCGCCTAAGATATATCCGTCTGTGATTTAATTCGATGTAGGTGTTAGAAACATCATAACGAAGTTATTTTAAACCGATTTATATCAGTTTATGCGAGTATATTGCTATTTTCTGAATTTTCGTAGTATTGCGTTTTGAGGATTTGGACATGTGTGTGCGACGTAGCTATTGTTAGCTGCTAATTCCGAAGTTGAAGAGGACGTTTTACAACAAAGCAACGATTCTTTTGGACAAAGGACACCTTGCCCAAGATTCTGATGGAAGCTCAATTAATAGTAAGAACTATTTATGATGTTAATTCGTTGTTCTGTGGAAAAATGTAAAAGTATTTTTCGGCCATTATTGCGGCACTGGTCTGGCTGTAACGCACACTGTATGTCTAGTAACGTTAATTTTAAAAATCTAACACAGCGGTTGCATTAATAACTAATGCATCTTTCAATTGCTGTCCAACCTGTATTTTTTAGTCAAGTTTTCGATTATTTATTGATTAGATTAGGTGCCTTTCCAAGATGGCGCCGGCCAGAATGCATGCCATGTTTTTACTGATTACATTGCATAACCACGATTTGTGCTGCTAAATATGCACATTTTCGAACAAAAGCTATATGCATTGTGTAATATGATGTTACAGGACTGTCATCTGATGAAGTATATCAAGGTTAGTAAAATTATATATCTTTTGCTGGGTTGTTACGATCGCTAACCTGTGCTGCTGGTAAATTGCTTGTGTTTCTGGCTATTGTGCTAAGCTCATATAATGCTATATTGTGTTTTCGCTGTAAAACACTTAAAAAATCTGACATATTGGCTGGATTCACAAGATGTTGGGCTTTCATTTGCTGTACGCTGTGTATTTTTCAGAAATGTTTTAAGATGAGTAATTAGTTATTTGACGTTGGTCTCTGTAATTAAAAAAACATATGCTATACCATAAATATGTTATCAGACTGTCATCTTATGAAGTTGTTTCTTGGTTAGTGGCTATATATATCTTTATTTAGTCGAATTAGTGATAGCTACCCATGCAGGAAAAAAATGGTGGGGAAAAAAAAGTTGTGTCTTTTGCTATCGTGGTTAGCTAATAGATTTACATATTGTGTCTTCCCTGTAAAACATTTTAAAAATCAGAAATGATGGCTGGATTCACAAGATGTGTATCTTTCATCTGGTGTCTTGGACTTGTGATTTAATGATATTTAGATGCTAGTATTTACTTGTGACGCTATGCTAGGCTATGCTAGTCAGCTTTTTTACTGTGGGGGGTGCTCCCGGAACCGGGATGGTGACTCGTGAGAAGTTAACATAAAATAGACAGGATACAGTCTTATTAAAATTAGATAATAGTATTTATTCTCGGAGCACGCTCCCATTTGACCATAAACAACAGTTTATATACAAGATATGACGTCATAGGTTACAGAATAAATCTCCTCATCCTGACCAATATAAAACAGGTTCAAAAGTTCATTCCAACTTCCCAGCGCACACACATGACACACAATATAATCTATTCTCCTGAAGGCTCACTATAATTTATTACCACTTTAGCAGACAACTCAAGATAATGGAAGACCTAAAAAGTTACTCACTGTCTTATCTAAACATCTCAGGGCTAAGTTGGGTCAGTTCAACCATAGTTTAACGACCCTTTCTACTTACTTTATAACCCACAGCACAAATCTCTTCTCACTAGGCGTGCAGAGTTCAATTAGTTATAGTTTTATCTAAATCTAGAAATTGTTTTAGTTATTATTAACAAAATTCCTAACAGTAAACCAGGTCTAAACCAGGTCTAAACCAGAATTCCTGATTCTCATCACGAAACCAGGATATGTCCAGAAACTTGTCAATCCTCGCCTTCCAGCTCAGGTTCATACAGACCGCGTGGATCTGGAGATCTCCTCTACTGAAGTGACATATTCTGTTCTGTATCAAATCAAATCAAGTTTATTTTTTATATAGCCCTTCGTACATCAGCTAATATCTCGAAGTGCTGTACAGAAAACCAGCCTAAAACCCCAAACAGCAAGCAATGCAGGTGTAGAAGCACGGCGGCTAGGAAAAACTCCCTAGAAATGCCAAAACCTAGGAAAGAAACCTAGAGAGGAACCAGGCTATGAGGGGTGGCCAGTCCTCTTCTGGCTGTGCCGGGTGGAGATTATAACAGAACATGGCCAAGATGTTCAAATGTTCATAAATGACCAGCATGGTCAAATAATAATCAGGAGTAAATGTCAATTGGCTTTTCATAGCCGATCATTAAGAGTATCTCTACCGCTCCTGCGGTCTCTAGAGAGTTGAAAACAGCAGGTCTGGGACAGGTAGCACGTCCGGTGGACAGGTCAGGGTTCCATAACCGCGGGCAGAACAGTTGAAACTGGAACACCAGCAAGGCCAGGTTGGACTGGGGACAGCAAGGAGTCATCATGCCCGGTAGTCCTGACGCATGGTCCTAGGGCTCAGGTCCTCCGAGAGAGAGAAAGAAAGAGAGAAGGAGAGAATTAGAGAGAGCATACTTAAATTCACACAGGACACCGGATAAGACAGGAGAAGTACTCCAGATATAACCAACTGACCCTAGCCCCCCGACACATAAACTACTGCAGCATAAATACTGGAGGCTGAGACAGGAGGAGACAGGAGGAGACACTGTGGCCCCATCCGATGATACCCCCGGACAGGGCCAAATAGGAAGGATATAACACCACCCACTTTGCCAAAGCACAGCCCCCGCACCACTAGAGGGATATCTTCAACCACCAACTTACAATCCTGAGACAAGGCCGAGTATAGCCCACAAAGATCTCCGCCACAGCACAAACCAAGGGGGGGCGCCAACCCAGACAGGAAGA
Organism: Salvelinus namaycush; assembly: GCF_016432855.1. NCBI lineage: Eukaryota > Metazoa > Chordata > Actinopteri > Salmoniformes > Salmonidae > Salvelinus > Salvelinus namaycush. The sequence goes on along the minus strand of NC_052317.1, from coordinate 21,613,873 downwards.
TCACGTCAGTGACTCAACCCACTCATGTGACGCACCCCTCCTAGGGACGGCATGAAAGAGCACCAGTAAGCCAGTGACTCAGCCCCTGTAATGGGTTAGAGGCAGAGAATCCCAGTGGAGAGAGGGGAACCGGCCAGGCAGAGACAGCAAGGGCGGTTCGTTGCTCCAGAGCCTTTCCGTTCACCTTCACACTCCTGGGCCAGACTACACTCAATCATATGACCTACTGAAGAGATGAGTTTTCAGTAAAGACTTAAAGGTTGAGACCGAGTCTGCATCTCTCACATGGGTAGGCAGACCATTCCATAAAAATGGAGATCTATAGGAGAAAGCCCTGCCTCCAGCTGTTTGCTTAGAAATTCTAGGGACAATTAGGAGGCCTGCGTCTTGTGACCGTAGCGTACGTGTAGGTATGTACGGCAGGACCAACTCGGAAAGATAGGTAGGAGCAAGCCCATGTAACGCTTTATAGGTTAACAGTAAAACATTGAAATCAGCCCTTGCCTTAACAGGAAGCCAGTGTAGGGAAGCTAGCACTGGAGTAATATGATCAAATTTCTTGGATCTAGTCAGGATTCTAGCAGCCGTATTTAGCACTAACTGAAGTTTATTTAGTGCTTTATCCGGGTAGCCGGAAAGTAGAGCATTGCAGTAGTCTAACCTAGAAGTAACAAAAGCATGGATTAATTTTTCTGCATAATTTTTGGACAGAAATTTTCTGATTTTTGCAATGTTACGTTAGGACAGCTAAGCCTGACCTCATACATAAAGCTGACAGTCTTACACAAATGTGCATATGGAATATATAGTATAGCATAGTATAGTATTGTGGATATATTGAAAAAGCAAACAAACAAAGAATAAAGCAAAACCTAGACATTTCCAGATATAAATTAAATCTAAAATAATCTAAGGAGGAGGCCAATAGGAACTAAAAACCCTTAACCACAAACCACAGAACAAGAGTTACATATCCAGTTATCAGAGGAGGGGCCTCATAGTCAAACACTGGTATAGGCTGGGTATACCTGCAACCATGAGGATGTCTCTGTAGAGGAGCTACTCAGCTCTCTCACTGTCTTATCTCTCAGTTGGTTTATCTGGTCTGTGTCAGGATGTCACTCATATTACTGTTGCTCCTCTCTGCATTTGTAGGTGAGTGCTGAGTTCTCATCTTAAACCAAATATCATTTTGAATACAGTGACATTGCTTTGTTCAATGAATGATTCAATCAATCAATCAATCAATTTTATTTTATATAGCCCTTCGTACATCAGCTAATATCTCGAAGTGCTGTACAGACACCCAGCCTAAAACCCCAAACAGCTAGTAATGCAGGTGTAGAAGCATGGTGGCTAGGAAAAACTCCCTAGAAAGGCCAAAACCTAGGAAGAAACCTAGAGAGGAACCAGGCTATGAGGGGTGGCCAGTCCTCTTCTGGCTGTGCCGGGTGGAGATTATAACAGAACTATGCCAAGATGTTCAAAAATGTTCATAAGTGACAAGCATGGTCAAATAATAATCATGAATAATTTTCAGTTGGCTTTTCATAGCCGATCATCAAGAGTTGAAAAACAACAGGTCTGGGACAGGTGGCGGTTCCATAACCGCAGGCAGAACAGCTGAAACTGGAATAGCAGCAAGGCCAGGCGGACTGGGGACAGCAAGGAGTCACCACGGGCGGCAGTCCCGACGCATGGTCCTAGGGCCCAGGTCCTCCGAGAGAAAGAAAGAGAGAAGGAGAAAATTAGAGAGAGCCAAGATTTTCAAAATTTCCATAAATGACAAGCATGGTCAAATAATAATCAGGAATAAATCTCAGTTGGCTTTTCATAGCCGATCATTAAGAGTTGAAAACAGCAGGTCTGGGACAGGTAGGGGTTCCATAACCGCAGGCAGAACAGTTGAAACTGGAATAGCAGCAAGGCCAGGCGGACTGGGGACAGCAAGGAGTCACCACGGCCGGTAGTCCCGACGTATGGTCCTAGGGCTCAGGTCCTCCGAGAGAAAGAAAGAGAGAAGGAGAAAATTAGAGAGAGCCAAGATTCTCAAAATGTTCATAAATGACAAGCATGGTCAAATAATAATCAGGAATAAATCTCAGTTGGCTTTTCATAGCCGATCATTAAGAGTTGAAAACAGCAGGTCTGGGACAGGTAGGGGTTCCGTAACCACAGGCAGAACAGTTGAAACTGGAATAGCAGCAAGGCCAGGCGGACTGGGGACAGCAAGGTGTCATCATGCCCGGTAGTCCTGACGTATGGTCCTAGGGCTCAGGTTCTCAGAGAGAAAGAGAGAACGAGAGAATTAGAGAGAGCATACTTAAATTCACACAGGACACTGGATAAGACAGGAGAAGTACTCCAGGTAACCAACTGACCCTAGCCCCCCGACACAAGCTACTGCAGCATAAATACTGGAGGCTGAGACAGGAGCGGTCAGGAGTAAATGCAATCATTTGTAATGATTGCATTACAAACTAAGTGGTATTTTACTGGAAAGTTTCAATTCTATCTCTGTCATACTTTATGGACACCTAACCCATGTATTGTTTCTCATTTGGAATAAACATTAACACAATGACAATACTTACGTTGTTGCAGGTACTAGTATGGAGCAGGAAACAATAACTACAGTGAAGCCTGAAGTCAATGTCCTCCAAGGAACAGACATCACTCTCTCCTGCAACTACAAGGGCAATGTTAACAATCTACAATGGTACCGTCAATACCCCGGATCCAGACCAGAATGTCTTCTTTGGATCCTACAAATCAGCATATATGTACAAAATACATCCATTACAACTCCACGACACACTGGTAGACTGAATGAAGAGAAGACCCGTGTTGACTTGATGATCTCCTCTGTTGAATTGGAAGACTCTGCTCTGTACCACTGTGCCTTGCAGCCCACAGTGACAGGAAACCCAGACACACTGTACAAAAACCTGTCAAGACCCTTGGGGGTGAACAGTGCATTGTATTCTGATCAATCAGTTATTATTTAGAGTACATTAATACATACATTTTTCCTGAATATCCACATGAATTGAAAAAGAAGCAAGAAAACACATTTAATATAAATATTATTGAGGAAATAATAATTTATATTGTCTGCATCTCCCTGTTCTGATATTACATGATCAAAGATACTAGTCTGAATAAATACAGAATGAAGAACATTTGTGGTGTTGTTTTGCTTCCTTTTAGCAGGGGTTCCCAAACATTTTCACCCGGTGACCCCATTCCAGCATTGTGGAACATCACACCATGTAAATTAATGTGATATTTGAGTGACAAAAAAATTAACAATATCTATGGGCTAAAAAACATAATTAAAAAACTTTAGCTGACATGGGCTAGTTGATCTGTTCATTGCTGACAAGTTATAAATAGCTCTCTAAGGTATGCAATGACTAACATGACAAGAGGAACTGATGATGCACTACCCAATTTCGACATTGCACCTTGTGCATTCTACTATTACAACTTTCAAGAATAAGTTTAAAGCCGGACTGGCCGACCCCTCGCCCCACAGTTTGGGAACCACTGCCTTAGAGGATTCAGGGCAGTAATTGTCTTATTCTTCTTATTTTGGTCAACAGCATACATTTTGAGACAATATCAATAGAGGGCAGTTATGAGCTGAAATCTCTATTTAGAACTACAGCAAAACCATGAAGGTGACATTTAGCAGCAATCCAACCCAGAAAGACAGTTGAACTCAAATACCTAACCACCTTTAGTGTAGAGAGGAGGAGCTACAAAGTCAATGAGTGCTTTGACAGTACAGTATGTAGTCTACAATATGTTTGAAGAGAGGATAGTGATACACTCTTACTTGACAGCGCATGAAGCCAGTCACTCAGACCCCATGAAGATGTTTTACACAATTCAGCTTTTTTCAATGTTCATTGGTAAGTGCATAGGTTTGCATTGCAGTTTTGGATTGCACACATATGTCGATATAGCATTTACGGTACATGAATTGCAATATGATTTATTCAAAACATGTTTAACATTATTTATTTCAGGTAGCAGTTATGGGGAGGAAATAATATCAGCCACAACTGAAGAGCTTGTATTTGAGGGTGAAGGTGTTACTTTATCCTGCAACTATACTGGCTCCTACAGTTCTGATACTTTACTGTGGTACCAACAATACCCCAGATCAAAACCAGAATTCCTGCTTTTACTCACTGAAGGAGGGTTAAAGACACATAATGAATCGACCCACCCTCGCCTGTCTGTTAAACTAAATGAAGATAAGACCCATGTGGATTTGGATATCACCTCTGCTGAAGTGACAGACTCTGCTCTGTACTACTGTGTACTGAAGCCCACAGTGACAGGAAACCCATAAACACAGTGCAAAAACCTGACAACATACTGTTCCAGAACAGCTACTACTGGAGATGAATTCTATTGGAATCACCAACACACAGCACAAAGGCCAGAGTTCCTCCTGTACATCTCAGGTTCAGAGTTTATAAAGAAAGCAGATCTTTTGAACACATGAAAATCTGTCAAACTGAATGAAGAGAAAAACCATTTGGATCTGGAGATCTCCTCTGCTGAAGTGACAGTGACTGTATAAAGAAAGCCATAACATAAACATTTCATGTTGGTGTGAAGAGGAGGGGCTGTATAATCAAAGATCCACATGTAGTTTATGGATGTTATTGTTCAGAAAGTAGCTAGTTAGTCAGGTCTCTCAGTGCTGTCTGTCGGTTTCTCAAAGGTCTACAAGATGTTTTCCTTCTCATTTGTTCTCTTTTCAGCTTTTTTAGGGGAGTTGTTATATGAATTGAAATCTTTTAATTTAATCGTACAGTGAACGAACAGCACAAAAACATGGTAATTCCACATTCATAATTTTTAAATGTCAGTTACAACTGCACAGTTGTACAGTTACAGAAGTTATTTGACCAAATATTTTTGCGGAAAACAGTTTTGGGGATTCAATAAACCCTTAGACTCCAGAAGAGCTTGTTCAGGAGGGAAGGAATGTCCATCTCTCCTGCAAATATTATGGCATTGTCTACAATCTACAGTGGTTCCGCCAATATCCCAGATCCCAACCAGAATTCCTCTTGTACATCACACCAAAGGGGTCTCTTCTGACAGTTTCCATTGACAAAGTGGAACAACGTATGGATCTCCTCTGCTGATGTGACAGACTGCTGTTTACTACTGTGCCATGAAGACCACAGTGACAGGAAACTCTGACACACTGTACAAAAACCTGTCAAGAACCATGGGAGGAAACAGAAGTCCTGTATGACATACTTAAGTAACATACCTACCGTATGTTAAGTTATGTGACATATCTTCTGTGTCTGTGCTCCTCCTATAGACTGCCATCCACAGTTATGAAGTCCAGTGACAAGTCTTTTCTATGTATAATAATGATACAATAGTTCCATCCAGTGTTCAACATTCTGCCCAACAAGGTGAAACCTTGACATTGTATTTTCAAAGGCAAGTTACTAGTGAAAGTCAATATGTGTCAGTGGAGTCTCATAGTTTGCTTCTATTCCTTTCAGCTAGAGATATCAGTTTTTTTCATGGGATGCATCTCAATCCACCACATCAGCCTATGGCGGTCTTCTGCATCTGCGGTGGAAGGTGGCCGAGCTGCAGCGGTGTTTGTCAGACCATGAGACGTCCTGAAAATCGATCTTCTCACAAATATGTCTGTAGCGTTAGAACGGTTTGGCCAAAAAAATGTATATGACCACTCTATGGAAAGATGAGACTCTCTGTCGATGTGCCAACTTCTGTTTGTAGCGTACCACTAATGTGACCCCACTGTGGAAAGGGTAGATTCTAATGAACACAATAGAGAATTTAAGGGGTTAAATATGTGGGGGGGAAATATATATATATATTATTTTTTTTCCTGAGATTTCTTATATTTCATAGCTAAACCCATGTATAACACTTGTATGTTTCATTAATTTTTATAATTAATATTTCTGTTTTTGAATGTGGCGCTCTGCAATTTCACTGGATGTTGGCCAGGTTGGACGCTAGCGTCCCACACCCCCTAGTGAGGTTAAAGGACAGACACTTCATTTTTTGCCATTTATGAATGTGTTATTACATCTGTTTCTATGGGATTTTGGTAGTATAGTGCAAATTCTATATTTTATCAATTAATCTTGTTATATACGTTTTATACCTAAAGGTGTTCTAAAATTCCAAATCAAGTAGCTGAATGATCCATTCAGCATGTCCTGAGAAGAGATCGTTATTCCGAAGGGAGCAATAGTGATGAGTTCAAGAAGAGGTTTGATTCCAGGCTGAATTTCACATCTAGCTCTGTCCCCTTGATGATCCAGAGGTTGCAGCTGTCTGACTCTGTTGTGTACTACTCTGCTCTGAGGCCCACTGTGACAACAGGATGTACAGATCTCTTACAAAAACGAGTGTATCCTTGGCACCAGAGTAGAAAAAATGCAAGCCTTACATCTGTGGTGGGTGTGACATTAGCAGGGCTGTACACCTCACACAGTGTCACACAGAATGATATTTCAGAGGAGAGTGAATGCATCCAAACATCAGTCTGAAGATGGAGAAATCAATCAGTGTATTGATCATTCTGATTATGACTACAGGTAAACAATACCTAAACATTTGAACTCCTTGCATCCTTATAATCAGATTATTACATTATGTTATTTTCAGTAAAACATATTTTGTTGGAGTAAAGTAATTTAAATGTGAATAAGTTAGTTGATTTCTAAAAAGTCTTAAAAATAAGCATGTGTTTCAATCACTTTTATTATTTTATTTCCTCTGCAGGAATGGTATCTGGAGAAAGTGTGACTCCTGAAAAAGAGGAGTACACCCGCACTGAGGGAATATCAGTGTCTCTGAGATGTACATATGAAACAACCAGCGATTATGTTTCCCTTTACTGGTACAAACATTATCCTAACCAAGCTCCTCAGTTTCTACTGCATAAAGGTGCTAGATCAAGGAGCAGTCAACACATCCCTGATGAGAGATATACATCCACAACATCCCAGACATCAACTGAACTGGTGATAACAAAGCTAACCCTGGCAGACACAGCTCTCTACTACTGTGCTCTCAGGGAATATACACAGTGATACAAAGTGCATAGTACACCATACAGAAACATGCAGACCAAAATGCTTTGATGAAGTGGAAATCATAATTAAACAGCAACCACATTTTATGTCATAATGGCAGAAGTTGAGATCAGAGAACTGTGGTCACACCTGTGCTGTGTTCAATCACCAGGTGGTCTAGAGTTTATCTGTCTTCATATTTAATGAACTGTGAGAAATATGTATTCTTCACTCTTCAGTCAGTTGTCTTCAATTTCACTTACCGTAGGCAGTTTTTTAAATATTGGTTGGACAATCACTTGGGAATATGACAAAGTGCAAAAATATTATTATTTATTGTTGGCCCTATTCAAAATTCACACAGCTTGGTAATGTAGTATGAAAGTCAACCTGAAGGGGGCAACCTAACAAAGCTCACACACCCCTGAATCAGAGGATGCCATACAGACAGACACCTCCCCATGGTCTACTACTGCATGTAATACAGAACAACATGAAGCATCAACAGTAGGACAGAGGGTGTCAAAGCTCTGTGATAGATAGATCAACATTGTTCTGCTCCTTACCTTGTCCACTTCAAACTAACTGACTAGTCATGAGAAATTGGCTGATCCTGTATGTTCTGGCTGCATGCTGCTTTGGTATAACATCACTCTGTCCATTTGTCTTTCTGTGCATTTGTTCATTTTTATTTATATACAATATTATTATATGTTGTGAATATATATTTCTCTTTCTTTTCAGTGTGCAGAGCAGAAGAGAATGTAATACAGCCAACAGAAGATGTAATTGTCGTAGAAGGACAACCTACAACATTCACTTGTCTGATTGATACAACTTCTCAGTCACCATATCTCTTCTGGTACAAACAAGTAGCAAATATTAACTCCATGTTTATGATGAGAAGGGATGTTCACCTGCAGACACTACTACTGAGTTCAAGGAGAGATTGGATGCCCTTCTGAATGTCACAGCAAAATCATTCCCCTTAAAGATCCAGAGGTTACAGCTGTCTGGATTTTAGAGTAAATACGAAGATATTTCCTCATTTCAAATACAACAATCTTGTAATTCATCTGTCACCTATTCATATTTTTTGGTGGCAGTTATCAGCAGACCATCCAGACAAACTAACAAAGTTTATGAAGAGGAGGGTAGTTTTGCTTTCCTGAAACTACTCCTCAGCATACAGTGTACTGTGGTATAAACAGTATCCAGGATCAGCTCCCCAATTCCTCCTCTTCATCCTCCATGCCTCTAGGACTGTAGTGAGAGCTAAACCTCCATACTCTCACCTCACTGTTAAACTGAACAAAGATCTTGAGATCTCCTCTGCTGAAGTGAGAGACTTTACTCTGTACGACTGTGCTGTAGAGCCCACATTGACATCAAACAGAGAAACACTGTATACAAAACCATACGACACTCTGCACTGTACTGCTGTGCTGTGACATCCACAGTGCCGCAAAACTTATTGACTCATTAGTGCGCTGAATTTCATGGTTTTCCAAGCATCTGCTGTCTCCTGTTAGACCACAGCGCCATCAAGTGGATTCTCTAGGGAATAAATCAAATGTATATGAAACGTCTTTGATTCTACATTGTCAATAGGAGGAGCTGGAATATACAACTCAGGATTAGATTATGAATCCTCAAGATAAGACATGATTCTACCATGAAGATCATAGCCAGTTGATGCTGTGCTTTTCATCAGCAGCTGGTGCTTATTCTACACATCCTGCCATCTACAATGTTGTTCTGTTCACTATTACTCTTCTTTAACTTGATAGGTAAGTAATGATATTTTCATTCAAACTGAGTGTGATTATGTTGAGAGGTATTTATTTTTCAAATCAAAGATCATGAAGGTAATGCATGACCTGAGGATACATGTTTTTTTACTTTGAATACTTTTTATCTTTACACTGCATTTGGAAAATATTAATTATTCCATGTGGGTTTAAAGTAATAAATATAATATCATGTTTTTACAGGTGTCAGTTCTGAACAGGTATTAACACACTACACTGATGTAGAAGTGGCTTCAGAAAGGGACAGAGTTACTCTCTCTTGTAACTACACCTCTTCTGGTAACACTCTTCTATGGTATCGACAATATCCTAAATCAGCACCACAGTTACTGGTTATGGAGTACACAGACATTACGCCAGGGTTCACTCTAAATCATGACAAAAAGACCAAACATATGGATCTGGAGATCTCTTCTGCTGAACTAACAGTCTCTGCTCTGTACTACTGGGCTCTGAAGCCCCCAGTGACAGGAAACGCAGACACACTGTACAAAACCTAACATCGCCTGAGAGAGTATTTCTGCTCTGTAGCTCCAGGTTTCATTTGACAATAGTTCCATCAAGTGGAGTCAACATGCACCCATTATATTGTGTCAAGTGGAGGAGCATAGTGTTACACACAACATGTAATGACTGGAACTGATTCACCCAGAGAGTGAATGTTCCAAGAGAAGATCATTCTACAGAGAAGTCTCTGTCTAACACCCAGTGACTATGATGCTGCTCTATTCAGTCTTGTTTTTGTGCACTTGTTGGTAAGGATTCACTCTCCATTAACTGAATGTGTACTGACAGAATGTACACTGTTCAGTACTCATTACAATATGATATTATCAATATCAAGTGGTAATACACTTTGAAACACCAAGTGTGGATATACTGAACACTGTCTACATTGACTCAGTAATACATGTTGTTATTTTTTACAGGTACAAGTGTTGAAGACATAATTACTCCAGACAGAGATGTAGTGGATGTTATAGAGGGTAGTAGTGTTCGACTTTCCTGTAGATACAACAGCTCATTAACTTCTTGTCAATAGGGGGGCGCTGTTTTCACTTTGGAAAAAATCGTGCCCAAATTAAATGGCCTCGTACTCTGTTCTAGATCATACAATATGCATATTATTATTGCTATTGGATAGAAAACACTCTGAAGTTTCTAAAACTGTTTGAATTATATCTGTGAGTAAAACAGAACTCATTTGGCAGCAAACTTCCATACAGGAAGTGAAAAATCTGAAAACGAGGCTCTGTTTCAGGGCCTCTGTTTCAGGGCCTTATTTATCGATATGTATGCACTTCATACGCCTTCCACTAGATGTCAACAGGCAGTGGAAGGTTGAATGGGGTGTCTAGCTTGATTTGAGGCCGAATAAGAGCTTTTGGAGTGACAGGTCTGGTATTTTCTTTGTCTTCGACGGCGCGCGGGGGACCTCGACATTGTCTTCTGAAAAGCGTTCGGTATACACGGCGAATATCTCCGGCTCTGATTTTATTTGATACATATGAGAAAAACATCATAAAGTAGGTTTTTTCAACAGAGTTTTATCAGTTTATTCAACATTTAATGGGACTTTTGGAATTTCCTTTCTTTGCGTCGAGAGATGATGGGAATGTTCACGCCACAATGCTAGCCAAGGTTGCTAATTCGACAGAAGAAATGGACATTCTAAAACCAAATAACGATTTATTCTGGAAATAGGACTCCTTGTACAACATTCTGATGGAAGCTCAGCAAAAGTAAGACAACATTTATGATGTTATTTCGTATTTCTGTGTAATATGTTGATGCCTATTCTCCGCCGTGTTGGTGAGCGCTGTCTCACAATAACCCAAGCTGTATGTTGTGGTAAAGTTATTTTAAAAAATCTAACACAGCGGTTGCATTAACCAACAGTCTGTTATGGTACCTCCAGCACCCTGGATCTTCTCCACAGTTCCTCATAGTGGACTACTCTTGGATCATAACCAACACTGATAGTACAAAATGGACCATCATACATGAAGAAGAGAACAACCGTGTGGATCTGGATATCTCTTCCACTGAAGTGACAGACTCTGCTCTGTACTACTGTACCCCGCAGCCCACAGTGACAGGAAACTCAGAGACACTACAAAGACCTAGAACATCTGATTACGGGGAGAAAGTTAGCAACAGGCAGGTTAATGAATATGTCCTAAACACCTCTATTCTAGCCCTAACCCGAACTTCATTTTCAGATCAACTATAAATGTTTTACTATTTTCTTCATAATTAAATATAATATGAATGAAGTACCACTGTGTCAAATACCCTATTTTCATACTCCTAATTATCCTTACACCTCTGAAGACTCTAGTCACTTCCATGCCAGTCAGAAGATCTACAGTATTTTATTTCTGAACACTCAAAAGCAGCTTTATAAAAAGAAGAGTAGAAAATAACAAAAGACATTAAAACTTCTTCTTAATAGGGGCGCTGTTTTCACTTTGGGGAAAAATCGTTCCCAAATTTAACGGCCTCGTACTCTGTTCTAGATCATACGATATCCATATTATTATTACTATTGGATAGAAAACACTCTTAAGTTTCTAAAACTGTTTGAATTATATTTGTGAGTAAAACAGAACTCATTTGGCAGCAAACTTCCAAATAGGAAGTGAAAATTCTGAAAACGGGTCTCTGTGGGTCGCCATGGGTCGCCTTGCCTATTCAATTGCCTTGTAGTTATGGATCTGTATGCACTTCATACGCCTTCCACTAGATGTCAACAGGCTGTAGAACGTTGAATGAGGTGTCTAGCCTGATGTGGGACCGAATGAGAGCTTTTGGAGTGACAGGTCAGCCATATTGGCAGTATTTTGCTACGCAGTTGGGAACGCCATATCTTTGTCTGCAATGCGTTAGGTAGACACGAATAAATGCTCCATCTGGGCCGTTATTGGATACATATGAGAAAAACATCATAAAGATGGATTTTCAACTGAGTTTGACCAGTTTATTCGACTTTTATTATGACTTTTGGAATTTTTCGTTCCATGCGCCAAGCTTTCATGGACACGTGAGCACCATTATGCTAGCCAAAGTTGCTAATTCGACAGAAGAAATGGACATTCTAAAACAAAACAACGATTTATTGTGGAACTAGGACTCCTTGCACTGCATTCTGATGAAAGATCATCAAAGGTAAGAGAATATTTATGATGTTATTTCGTATTTTTGTGGAATATGTTGACTCCAACATGGCGGAGAATGGCTGAGCGCTGTCTCAGATTATTGCATGCTATGCTTTGTACTAAAGTTATTTTTTTTAATCTAACACAGCGGTTGCATTAAGAACAAGTGTATCTTTAATTTGCTGTACAACATGTATTTTTCAGCAAAGTTTATGATGAGTTTTTTGGTTAGATTACGTCGCTGTGTAAAATTTCTCCGGACAATTTGGTGTTATTTGTGACGATGGCTGCGTTGTAAAACCCAGATTTGTAGCTATAAATATGCACATTTTCGAACAAAACATAAATGTATTGTATAACATGATGTCATAAGACTGTCATCTGATGAAGTTGTTCAAAGGTTAGTGATTAATTCTATCCCTATTTGTGGGTTTTGTGAAAGCTATGTTTGCGGTGAAAAAATGGCGTTGTGTGTTTGGCTATTGTGGTGAGCTAACATAAATATATATTGTGTTTTCGCTGTAAAACATTTTAAAAATCGGAAATGTTGGCTGGATTCACAAGATGTTTATCTTTCATTTCCTGTATTGGACTTGTGATTTCATGAAATTATATTATATGATATCCCTGTGGCGCTAGGCTAGGCTATGCTAGTCAGCTTTTCTGATGAGGATGATCCCGGATCCGGGAGGGTGATTAAGTAGAGTAAGTAAAAAATATTCCCAAACCTCCTTTCAATAAATAATAAGTAACAGAAAGTATAAAAAATGTATGTAGCAAAATAAAATGAATAAAAAAACTAAAAACAACAATTTATTTGTATTGTTTAATGTTTGAATAACTTGTGTTTTATATTATGTTGTATGCTTCTTTTTATAATTTTATTTCATTTGAGACTTGTTATTGTTGTATTTTATTTTTGACATTCAATACTTATTTTTTGAAAAATATATATAATGAAATTACAAAGGTAAATGAAATAAAATACAAAAAACAGCTGTATTCATTTCAAACTTTTTTCTTCATAATGCAGTGTAATATGAATGGAATAGCATTGTTAAAATTAAACGAATGCATCAATACAAACGTTAAACAAGGATTGCATGGCACACACAGAAACAACACATTTGGTTGTTCAACAGCCCCTGTCTTTGGAGGTAGGTGGAGCTACAACATTTTTTCAAATCAGCAAGACAATTATTTCAGAGAGAGATATTCAACTCTGCCTATGTTGTGTCAGAGTATTTTTGATACTGTGTCTATTAGCTGTGTTGCTGCTTTAATATTTTCTCATTCTCCTAGTCCTTGTTGGTGAGTACTGTATTCAATTTGACAGTTTTAATTTAAAACCCAGAATGTATTTCAAAGTTGTCAAAAATACAATTATACTTCAGATTTGAGTATCACTAAATTGTATTATGATAATGAGAAGGGGAAAGGCATCATCAAAAACAGCAGCATGTTTTTACTTTCTTGACAAGTAGCAGTTTTGAAGATGAAAAACCCACTAGTTCTATGGTGGGTGGTGTGGAAGGTGATACCATCACACTATCCTGCAGATACACTGGCTATGTAGACAATCTACAGTGGTATCGTTAGTATACCAGCTCTAAACCAGTGTTCCTGATTCTCATCACGAAATCAGGATATGTCCAGAAACTTGTCACTCCTCGCCTTCCAGCTCAGGTTCATACAGACTGTGTGGAAAAACAAACAAACAAAGACTACAGCAAAAACTAGACATTTTCAGATAGAAATGGAGTCTAAAATAAACTGAGGAGGAGGCCAATAGGAACTAAAAACCCTTAAGCACAAACCACAGAAGAAGAGTTACATATCCAGTTATCAGAGGAGGGGCCTCATAGTCAAACACTGGTATAGGCTGGGTATACCTGCAACCATGAGGATGTCTCTGTAGAGGAGCTACTCAGCTCTCTCACTGTCTTATCTCTCAGTTGGTTTATCTGGTCTGTGTCAGGATGTCACTCATATTACTGTTGCTCCTCTCTGCATTTGTAGGTGAGTGCTGAGTTCTCATCTTAAACCAAATATCATTTTGAATACAGTGACATTGCTTTTTTCAATGAATGATTGCATTAAACACTAAGTGGCATTTTACTGGAAAGTTTCAATTCTTTCTCTTGTCATACTTTATGGGCACCTAATCCATGTATTGTTTCTCATTTGGAATAAACATTAACACAATGACAATACTTACGTTGTTGCAGGTACTAGTATGGAGCAGGAAACAATAACTCCAGTGAAGCCTGAAGTCAATGTCCTCCAAGGAACAGACATCACTCTCTCCTGCAACTACAAGGGCAACATTATCAATCTACAATGGTACCGTCAATACCCCGGATCCAGACCAGAATGTCTACTTTTGATCCAACAAAGCAGCATGTATGTACAGAATACATCCATTACGACTCCACGACACACTGGTAGACTGAATGAAGAGAAGACCCGTGTTGACTTGATGATCTCCTCTGTTGAATTGGAAGACTCTGCTCTGTACCACTGTGCCTTGCAGCCCACAGTGACAGGAAACCCAGACACACTGTACAAAAACCTGTCAAGACCCTTGGTGGTGAACAGTGCATTGTGTTCTGATCAATCAGATATTAATGAGAGTACATTAATACATATCTTTTTACCTGCATCTCCACAATAAAACACATTTAATATAAATATTATTCAGGAACTACTAATTTATATTGTCTGCATCTTCCTGTTCTGATATAACATGATCAAAGATACTAGTCTGAATAAATGCAGAATGAAGAACATTTGTGGTGTTGTTTTGCTTCCTTGTAGCAGGGGTTCCCAAATCTTTTCACCCGGAGACCACATTCCAGCATTGTGGAACATCACACCATGTTTATTCATGTGATATTGAGTGACAAAAAAATTACAATATCTATGTGCTAAAAGAACATCATAAAAAAAACTTGATCTGTACATTGCTGACAAGTTATAAATAGCTCTCTAACGTATGCAATGAATAACATGACAAGAGGAACTGATGATGCACTACCCATTTTCGACATTGCACCTTGTTTATTCTACTATTACAACTTTCAAGAATACGTTTAATGGCTGACCCCTCGCCCCACAGATTAGGAACCACTTCTTAAAGGATTACGGGGGGTAGTTGTCTTTTTCTTCTTCTTTTTGTGAACAGCATACATTTTGAGACAATACCAATAGAGGGCAGTCAATAGCTGACATATCTCTA
The DNA here is from genome assembly GCF_016432855.1 of Salvelinus namaycush. Classification (NCBI taxonomy): domain Eukaryota; kingdom Metazoa; phylum Chordata; class Actinopteri; order Salmoniformes; family Salmonidae; genus Salvelinus; species Salvelinus namaycush. Next base: position 21,598,566 of record NC_052317.1, on the reverse strand, counting down.
CTCAGAACTCCAGCGAAATCATGAAGATGACATTGAGCAGATTTCCAACCCAGAAATACAGTTGAACTGAAATACCCAACCAACTTTAGTGTAGAGAGGTGGAGCTACAAAGTCAATGAGTGTTTTAACATTACAGTATGTAGTCTACAATATGTTTGAAGAGAGGATAGTGATACACTCTTACTTGACCGTGCATGAAGCCAGTCACTCAGACATCATGAAGATGTTTTATGCAAATCTACTATTTTGAAAAAGTGCATTTTGAAGGATGTTAAAGACACCTAATGAATTGACCCACACTCGAATATCTGTTAAACTAAATGACGATAAGACCCATGTGGATCTGGAGATCTCTGCTGAGGTGACAGACTCTGCTCTGTACTACTGTGCCCTGCAGCCGACAGTGACAGGAAACCCATAAAAACTGTAGAAAGAAAGCCATAACAGAAATTATTTCAAGTTGGTGTCAAGAGGAGGCGCTGTATAATCAAAGATCCACATGTAGCTTATGGGATGTTATTGTTCAGGAAGTAGCTAGTTAGTCAGGTCTCTCAGTGCTGTCTATTGGTTTCTCAAAGGTCTAGCAAGATGTTTTTCTTCTCATTTGTTCTCTTTTTATCTTTCTTAGGCAAGTTATTATACGGATTTAAATATTTTAATGTAATCTTATTGTGAATGAACAGCACAATAATCATAATAATTCTACATTCATCATTTTTTTACGTCAGTTACAACTGCGCAGTTGTACAGTTACAGAAGTCATTTTACCAAATCTTTTTGCAGGAAACAGTTTTGGGGATTCAATAAACCCTGTGACTACAGAAGAGCTTGTTCAGGAGGGAAGGAATGTCCATCTCTCCTGCAAATATGATGGCACTGTCTACAATCTACAGTGGTACTGCCAATATACCAGATCCAAACCAGAATTCCTATTGTAAGTCACACCAGAGGGGTCTATATTTAAAGCTACTCCCTCACCTTCTCGTCTGACAGTTACCATTGACAAAGTGGACAAACTTGTGGATCTGAAGATCTCTTCTGCTGATGTGACAGACTCTGCTCTGTACAACCATGCCATGAAGACCACAGTGACAGGACACGGTGACACTGTACAGTAAACCTGTCAAGAACCATGGGAGGAAACAGACATCCTGTATGACATCCTACCTCTTGACGCTAGGGCTCAGAATTGTTTTATTTTATTTTAAATAACGTTCCCAAGGTAAACGGGCTATTCTCAGGTCCAGGTCGTAGAATATGCATATGATTTACAGATTAGGATAGACAACACTCCAAAGTTTCCAAAACTGTCAAAATATTGTCTGTGAGTATAACAAAACTGATTCTGCAGGCGAAAACCTGAGAAAATCTAACCCGGAAGTGTTTTTATTTATTTTTATCTGTGTTTCATGGCCCGTCTTTCTTCCATTTAAAGGGGTATCAACCAGATTCCGTTTCCAATGGCTTCCTCAGGCTTTGATCAGGCTTTAGACATAGTTTCAGGCTTTTATTTTGAAAAATTTGTGAGATTTTTCAAAACGAGTCAGGTGTCCTCTGATTAATTCCTGCGCGCGAGAGAGGTAGCTCTCTATTTTCTTTTTCTCTCTTATTGAATAGGTTACGGTCCGGTTGAAATATTATCGATTATGTTTGTTAAAAACAACCTGAGGATTGATTATAAAAAACATTTGACATGTTTCTACGACCATTACGGATACTTTTTGGAATTTTCGTTGAACGGAACGAGGCTTTGGTTTTCTGAACATAACGCGCAAACCAAATGGCGTGTTTTTGTTATAAAAGTAATATTTATCGAACAAAAATAACATTTGTTGTTTAACTGGGAGTCTCGTGAGTGCAAACATCCGGAGATTATCAAAGGTAAGTGATTAATTTTATTGCTTTTCTGACTTTCGTGACCATGCTAATTTGGGGTTAGCTGTTGTAGCATTGATTGATAAACTCTCAAAAGTGTGGATTGCTTTCGCTGCAAAGCATATTTTCAAAATCTGACACGATAGGTGGATTAACAACAAGCTAAGATGTGTTTTGGAATATTTCACTTGTGATTGCATGATTATAAATATTTTTAGTAATATTTTTGAATTTGGCGCCCTGCAATTCAGCGGTTGTTTAGGAAAATGATCCCGCTAAAGGGTTCTGTAGCGCAGAGAAGTAGCATACCTACTGTATGTTAAGCTATGTGACATACAGTGAGGGAAAAAAGTATTTGATCCCCTGCTGATTTTGCCCACTGACAAAGAAATGATCAGTCTATAATTTTAATGCTTGGTTTATTTGAACAGTGAGAGACAGAATAACAACAAGAAAATCCAGAAAAATGCATGTCAAAAATGTTATAAATTGATTTGCATTTAAATACTTGTTTTCCCTCACTGTATCTTCTTTGTCTGTCCTCCTCCTATAGACTGCCCTCCACAGTTATGACGTCCAGTGACAAGGTTTTTCTATGTATAATAATGATACAATAGTTTCATCTAGTGTTCAACATTCTGCCCAACAAGGGTGAAACCCTTGAGATTGCTTGTATTTTCAAGGGCAAGATAATAGTGAGAGTCAATAGGTGTCCGTGGTGTCTCATAGTTTGCTTCGGTTCCTTTAAGCGAGAGATACACATGTTTGCGTCTCAATCCACCACATCAGCCTATGGCGGTCTTCGGCCTCTGCGGTGGAAAGTGGCCGAGCTGCAGCGGTGTTTGTCAGACCATGAGACGTCCTGAAAATCGATCTTCTCACAAATATGTCTGTAGTGTCCGAACTGTTTTGCATAAAAAATGTATGTGACCACTCTATGGAAAGATGAGACTCTCGCTGTCGATGTGCCAACTTCTGTTTGTAGGGTACCATTTGGGCTATCAAATCATCTTGTTATTTTTTTTTTATACCTAAAGGGGTCCTAAAATTCCAAATCAGATAGCTTAATGATCCATGGTGTGACCCACCCCCAAAGTTAAATGATGCACGCGGCATGCCTTTGCAGGTTTCGGTGTGGTATGATTTCCCCCCAACATTTCAACTAAACAATTTAATATACAATAAGCTCCTTCCCTACTGCAGAGCCCCACAATAATGAGACTTCTCAGCTACAGTGGATGGAACATAAAGTCTATAAGAGTCTATTCTTCCTCGATACATACAGTTGAAGTCGGAAGTTTACATACACCTTAGCCAAATACATTTAAACTCAGTTTTTCACAATTCCTGACAATAAATCCAAGTAAATATTCCCTGTCTTAGGTCAGTTAGGATCAGCACTTTATTTTAAGATTGTGAAATTTCAGAATAATAGTAGAGAGAATTATTTATTTCAGCTCTTATTTCTTTCATCACATTCCCAGTGGGTCAGTAGTTTACATACACTCAATTAGTATTTGGTAGCATTGCCTTTCAGTTGTTTAACTTGGGTCAAACATTTCGGGTAGCCTTCCACAAGCTTCCCACAATAAGTTGGGTGAATTTTGGCCCATTTCTCCTGACAGAGCTGGTGTAACTGAGTCAGGTTTGTAAGCCTCCTTGCTCGCACACACTTTTTCACTTCTGCCCACAAATTTTCTATGGGATTGAGGTCAGGTCTTTGTGATGGCCACTCCAATACCTTCTTGACTTTGTTGTCCTTAAGCCATTTTGCCACAACTTTGGAAGTATGCTTGGGGTCATTGTCCATTTGGAAGACCCATTTGCGACCAAGCTTTAACTTCCTGACTGATGTCTTGAGATGTTGATGCCATCTATTTTGTGAAGTGCACCAGTCCCTCCTGCAGCAAAGCACCCCCACAACATGATGCTGCCACCCCGTGCTTCACGGTTGGGATGGTGTCCTTCGGCTTGCAAGCTTCCCCCTTTTTGCTCCTAACATAATGATGGTCATTATGGCCAAACAGTTCTATTTTTGTTTCATCAGACCAGAGGACAGTTTCCCAAAAAGTACAATCTTTGTCCCCATGTGCAGTTGCAAACCGTAGTCTGGCTTTTTTATGACGGTTTTGGAGCAGTGGCTTCTTCCTTGCCGAGCGCTTTTCGGGTTATGTCGATATACGACTCGTTTTACTGTGGATATAGATACTTTGATCCCTGTTTCCTCCAGCATCTTCACAAGGTCCTTCGCTGTTGTTCTGGGATTGATCTGCACTTTTCACACCAAAGTACGTTAAGCTCTAGGAGACAGAACGCGTCTCCTTCCTGAGCGGTATGACGGCTGTGTGGTTCGATGGTGTTTATACTTGTGTACTATTGTTTGTACAGATGAACGTGGCGTTTGGAAATTGCTTCCAAGGATGAACCAGACTTGTGGAGGTCTACAATTTTTTTCTGAGGTCTTGGCTGATTTCTTTTGATTTTACCATGATGTTAAGCAAAGAGGCACTGAGTTTGAAGGTAGGCCTTGAAATACATCCACAGGTACACCTCCAATTGACTCAAAGTATGTCAATTAGCCTATCAGAAGCTTCTAAAGCCATGACATAATTTTCTTCAATTTTCCAAGCTGTTTAAAGGCACAGTCAACTTAGTGTATGTAATCTTCTGACCCACTGGAATTGTGATACAATGAATTATAAGTGAAATAATCTGTCTGTAAACAATTGTTGTAAAAATTACTTGTGTCATGCACAAAGTAGATGTCCTAACGAATTGTCAAAACTATAGTGTGTTAACAATAATTTTGTGGATTGGTTGAAAAAAAGAGTTTTAATGACTCCGACCTGTATGTGTATGTAAACTTCCGACTTCAACTGTAAATCACAATGGCACATTGGCTTAGGAATACTTGACTTATCCTGGCTGCATGATATTTTGGAACAGTATACTGCGTCTCCTTCCTATTCTCTTTGTCAGAATTTTATCTAATAAGTTATTACATATTATTGATTATTTAAAAAAATATTATAACTTTTTCAGATTGCAGAGGTGAAGAGGCTGTTGACCAGCATAGTGGACATGGTACTGCCCTTGAAGGAGGACTGGTAACACTCAGCTGTAACTACACTACTAGTAGTCCATCTCCTGATCTCTTCTGGTACATCCAGTTAACTAGGGACTCTCCTCAGTATGTCCTGAGAAGAGATCAATAGTTATGAGTTTAAGAAGAAGTTTCATTCCAGGCGGATTTTCACTTCTAGCTCTGTCCCTTTGATGATCCAGAGGTTGCAGCTGTCTGACTCTGCTGTGTACTACTGTGCTCTGAAGCCCACTGTGACAGCAGGAGATTCAGTCGCAGTACAACAACACAGGGTAGAGTGTTGCTCAGACAATGTCACAAGCTTCTCAATGTTTGATGATACACAGAAAGAGGAGGAGACAATAATTTCAAAGTATTATAATGCCTAGTTAATTCAGATTGGTATTACTCTTCTTCCCCTGATCTCACAGTAGCAGACATGGAACCCTGGCTGAGGAATGTACTGATTCTTGCTGCAGGTTGTTATGGTATGATCATATGTTCCTAATTCGTTTACTGCCTTTGCTCCAATCTCTTATTTTACTATACAATACTACCATTTTTCCCCCCTCAATCATGTTGCTTGATTATTTTCCTCCTAATACAAATGTGTATTACATTATTTTCCAGAATGCAGAGGAGAAGACTCAGTCATTCAGCCACCAGGAGATGTGATCGCTACTGAGGGAGAACAGGTCACACTGGACTGTCAATTTGATACTGTGGATACAAATGCATACCTGTTCTGGTACAAGCAGGGAGCTAATGACTTCCCAAAGTATATGCTGAGGCAGGCGACTTTCGGATCAGATAATGCCATTGAATTCCAGGGGAGATTCCATGCCCATCTCAATTTAACTACATTTAAATCAGAATCAAAATCAGTCCCCTTGACGATCCAGAGGTTACAGCTGTCTGACTCTGCTGTGTACTACTGTGCTCTGAGGCCCACTGTGACAACAGGATATACAACCCCCTTACAAAAACATACTGAGGTACACAATGACAATACACCTGTCTGTACAGTATACAACACCACTTTGAAATTGAAATAGTAACCTTCTCACTACCTCCCTGATACTACCAAGACTAGTGGTAGCAGATGATGATAATCACAGTGATGATGATGATGATGATGATGATGATGATGATGATGATGATGATGATGATGATGATTATGATGATGATCATGGTGAAGCTGATTAAGTCATTTTTTATGCAATAAAGGTGCCTCTCAATTCAGCCTGAAATGTGAAAATACTGTATCTCATTTATTAGAAAATATTATTTTTGTTTTGGAATGTTTTGGTATCTTCAGGAGAGTAGAGCAATACAGAGTATTGTGTATAACATAGGAATGAAAAAGCCAGCATCCACAACAAGTGGACCACATTATCAAGTTGGTGTTGATTTCTATTCTGAAATGACTTGTCTATTTGAGCATCCCCTCTGTGCTGTGCTGCATGGTCTAGGCCTGTGCTGCCACAAAGACATTAATCAAGAGAGCACCAGCTTCATACAATCTAATATTTTTTTTTGCTCTTGCTCTTGCTACAGTATCAGAATACAGCGATCAGTAGCTGAGGTTTGATCTTCAGTGTAAGATTGCCATGCAGAAAGTCTAATTCTCCTTGTGGTCTCAGGTAAATGTATATGATATATAGAGAACCTAACTTTTAACATGAGTAGCAATACTAGAATAGAAAAGGATGCTGCTACCATTAGATGATATGTCACAGTGAGACAGAATGTTATGTACACTATTATCATTGGATTTTATTGTTCTGTTTCTGTCTACAGTAGTAATACTGCATTCACTGCATTATCTTTACAGAACTGATTGCTGGGGATCACATTACTCCTCTAAAGCCCAGAGTCATCTGTACAGAAGGAGAATCTGTGACACTGAGTTGCTCATATGATACAAGCAGCGACAAAATTATGCTTTTTTGGTACTGTCAAGTTTACTCCCGCTCCCCCTCTCCCACGCTCAACGTCGCCGGTCTATTAACCACCTGTCCTGGCAACCCATCATTACTTACACCTGGCAACCTTCATTACGCACAACTGTGCCTCATCATTAGGCACAACTGGACTCCATCACTTCCCTGATTTCCTCCTCTTTATTTAGACCTCTGTTGTCATCAGTCCTTAGGTGTAATTGATTTTTCTCTCACGTTCAGTACACTTCCCATGTTTGTTCTTTTGTATCTGTTCAGTCTTAAAACTCATAACCCTGAAGGACACAGCTCTCTACTACTGTGCTTTTGGGAAAGCATGCACATTGCTTACATTTTTCTTTTATTGCATATCAGATTCCTAGAATATGTTTTCAGGCTACCAGAGTGATTTGTCACACCCGTTAATGTCCTCTCTCCTTTCAAGAGTGATTAGTACAGCAGCCTATCAACAGCAGCACTAGTGTAGAGGGAAAAAAACAGTTTAACCAATGTAGTGGATGTGAAAACACAAGCTATGACCAGACAAATATAACTTTTTATCCCATGTCAGTTTTCTAAAGGGGATGGAATTTTCTCCAACGGTCTTGAGGAGGATGTGATACATGGTGGCAGTGTCAAGTTTCCTGTAACTACACAGTATCTGCTGGAGGCAGTGTCTTATGGTATCACCAATATCACACATCTGCTCCCCAATTCCTCCTCCTCATCTCAGTGTATTCACCATCTGCTGAGACAATAGTTACTGCAGATCCACCGTATCCTCGACCGTCAGTTAATGTTGACAAAGTGGCCGAATGTGTGGATCTGCTGAAGTGACAGACTCTGCTCTGTACTGCTACGCACCGAGGCCCACAGTGACAGGAAACCCAGACATACTGTACAACTGTACAGAACCAGGGAATAACAATCCTTATTGTGAACAGTTTAAAATGTTAATTCTCCAATGCAGGATTACAACCGAATTCAGTTCAAGTTACCAGTAATTTGTAAATCTAATTAATGACATTTAAATTGACAATATTTATTAAACTCAATTTCTGTAAAGGGCCTCACTCCAGCACTACACAAACCTCTATTTCTCTGAGCAGGTGGCTCCTCCTCCTGACAGTGGAGGTAGTTTCAGGGCAGACAGGTAGCAGCCATACATTACATATCACACCCTGCAGATCAAAGCACACTGAATATCACATATCACAGAACACTGCATATCACATATAAGTGTGTTAAACCATTTTTCCTAGCTGCATTCTGTCACACACACCATGATGTTGCTCACTTCAATCTTACTGTTTTCAGCACTTGTGGGTGATTAAGGTTTTATGTAAAGTCATTTCCACACTGTCTGTCATTATTTCATTGGTACATATTGGGCTGCTTCAAATATCAAATAAGAGGTTTTCATGTTTAGTCTCATGCTTATTTTCTTCTCCTTCACAGGTGATACTTTAGAGGCTGATATTACTCCAACCAGTCCTGAGGAGTATTATTTAGAGGGTAACAGAGATAAGATCTCCTGTAACTATACAGTGAAGGCAGATAGTCTGCTGTGGTACAGACAGTGGTACAGACAGTACTCTGGATCAGGTCTCCAATTCCTTTACCTCGTAACAACTATCAATAATCCATATAAAGTGAGAGGTGATCCACAAGACTTTCGACTCTCTGTTACACCGAACAAAGACAGAACCTGTGTGGATCTGGAGATCTCCTCTGCTGAAGTAAGTGACAGATTGCTCTGTACTACTGTGCTCTGAGGCCCACATTGACAGGATACCCAGAAACACTACAATAACCTGACTGTAATAAATTCCTACTAGGAAACACCATGTAATAGGCAAGCATCTGCATACAAATGATCAGAGATCATGTTCATGATTATACATCAATTAATTCATATTTGTTCATCACAGATTAGAATGTTGATATAATGTGGGTCGATTTACTGAGTAGGAGGAGCTAAGATGAGAGAGTGAATGATCCAAGAGAAGATCATTTTACAGAGAAGCCTCTGTCTATGTCACGGCTGTCTTCCTCTTCTTCCTCTGAAGAGGTGTAACAAGGATCGGACCAATACGCAGCGTGGTAGGTATCCATGTTTTAATATAGAAAACTGAACTATGAACACCAATACAAAACAATAAACGTGAACAAACCGTAACAGTCCCATGTGGCACAAACACTGACACAGGAAACAATCACCCACAAAATACCCAGAGAACATGGCTGCCTAAATATGGTTCCCAATCAGAGACAACGATAAACACCTGCCTCTAATTGAGAACATATCTAGGCAACCATAGACTTACATAAACACCTATAATGAACACAACCCCATAACTCTATAAAAAAAAACTAGACAGTACAAACACCCTAAACGAGACAAAAACACACAAACCAACCTCGTCACACCCTGACCTAACCAAAATAATAAAAAGAACAAAGATAACTAAGGCCAGGGCGTGACAGTCTAACACCCAGTGGCTATGATGCTGCTCTATCTAACTATTCAACTCTGTAGTTCCAGGTTTTATTTGACAATAATGCCATCAAGTGGAGTCAACATGCACCCATTCTATTGTGTCAAGAGGAGGAGCTTAGTGTTACACATAACATGTAATGAGTGGAACTGATTCATCCAGAGAGTGAATGTTCCAAGAGAAGATCATTTTACAGAGAAGTCTCTGTCTAACACCCAGTGACTATGATGCTGCTCTATTCAGTCTTGTTTTTGTGCACTTGTTGGTAAGGATTCACTCTCCATTTACTGAATGTGTACTAACAGAATGTACACTATTCAGTATTCATTACAATATGGTATTATCAATATCAAGTGGTAATACACTTTGAAACACCAAGTGTGGATATACTGAACACTGTCTACATTGACTCAGTAATACATGTTTTTCTTTTTTACAGGTACAAGTGTTGAAGACATAATTACTCCAGACAGAGATGTAGTGGATGTTATAGAGGATAGTAGTGTTCAACTCTCCTGTAGATACAACAGCTCATTAACCAACAATCTGTTATGGTACCTCCAGCACCCTGGATCCTCTCCACTGTTCCTCATAGTGGACTACTCTGGGATCATAACCAGCACAAATAGTACAAAATGGACCCTCACACATGAAAAAGAGGACAACCTTGTGGATCTGGAGATCACTGCTGCTGAAGTGACAGACTCTGCTCTGTACTACAGTTCTCTGAGGCCCACAGTGACAGGAAACCCAGAAACACAAAACTGATCCTGACAATATAAACACAGAGAACCTGAATCTGAGACCCCTAGAACCCCTAGAAACAGAGTCTGAATAGATCCTATCTACCATCCATTATAATCCCTTCTTAATATGAACGTTTTTTTAAATGTTTGACTACCTGTGACTGGATTTTATATTTGTCATGAATATCAGAATAATTTAATCTGATTTAACATTCTAAACATTCTCTCATTTTAATTCCTTTGAATCCATCTTTACTGTCATTTAGGAAACCAAACCTTCATCACCATCATCACCACTCATCATTTTGAGCCGTTATTAAATGGGTTTTATGTCATAAACTGAGCGGTAGGTTGCCAGTTCTATTCCCCGGATCTGGTAACTGGAGGGTTGCTGGGTTCAGATCCTGACTACAATTCCTCACCGTTGGACCCTTGAGCAAGGCCCTTAACCCCACAACATGCTCTCCATCCAGCGGCGCTGCACTGCCACGACCCTGTGCTCCTCTCAATTGTGTGTGTGTGTGAGATGTGCTATCTGGGGGAGTGTAACATGGACAATACAGTTGTATAGGGAGGAGCTACGAAGATCCTGTTCAAACTGTATATATGATTACAGGATACATATTTTAGTTAGTTAGTTGGTCAACATACAGTAGATTCATGATGATGTTACTTGGTTTGATCTGGATGTTCTCTACATTTTGTACAGGTGAGGATTACGAAATGTTTTAAGTGAGCCCGTATTGTTAATTGAAATTAAGATTAACACCCAATTGATTATGTTTCTATATTTTCTTCACAGAATTAATTGCTGGGGAGCAAATTACTGCTGTAGAGCATGAAGTCATCGGTACAGAGGGAAAACCTGTGACTCTGAGCTGCTCATATGATGCAAGCAGGAATTATCCTCTGCTTTATTGGTACAGGCATTATGATAACCAGGCTCCTCAGTTTGTACTGTATAAAGGTGCCAAATCAAGTACAAGGGAACATATCCCTGATAAGAGATATACATCCAAAACGTCTCAGAAATCAACTGAACTGGTCATAACACATCTAACCCTGGCAGACACAGCTCTCTATTACTGTGCTCTCAGAGATTGTTATTACGAGTCTTGTTATACCCAGTGACAGAATGTTTGTAAGACGCTGTACAAAAACCTGCAGATCAAAAATGCTTTGATGAACCGAGGATCAAATTTGAACATCAAACCACAATTTGATATAATGGCAGAGGTTGAGATCAGAGAACTGTGGTCACACCTGTGCTGTGTTCAATCACCAGCTGGTCTAGAGTTTATCTGTCTTCATATTCAATGCACTGTGAGAAATATGTATTCTTCACTCTTCAATCAGTAGTCTTCAATTACATTTTTTTAAGTGGTTGGAAAAGCACTTGGGAATTTGACAGTGTGACAATGTTATTTCTTATAGTTGGCTCTCCTCACAATTCACACAGGGTAGCGGAGTTAAGCTCTCCTGTAACTATACAGTAAAGGTTAATTATCTCCAGAAAGTACCCTGGATGAGCATCCCAATTCCTCCTCCTTACAGACACTGCAAATCTACTAGTAGTGGAAGCTACTCATCCATACCCAAGAATGACTGCTAAACTGAACAATGAGAGAACCCGTGTGGATCTGGATCTCCATACAGGTTGCTGTAGTGACAGACACCACTGTGCCCTGAAGCCCACAGTGACAGGAAACCTGCCAACACTGTTCAAAAACTGCTATCTATTCAAGAGGAGGAGCTAAACTAAGCAGACCACAGGGGGATATCATTTAGTCTGTCACAGGGGAGTGGTACATCAGTGTTACTGAGTGAGCTTCTGAACTTCAACCATCATGTTCCTCTATCCACTTTTATTCATTTCTGCACTTGTTGGTGAGTTTTCTCAACGTTCATTATTGTTGAAACAAGGTTCAAAATTAAAGAGTAACACCACGGGGTGGCAGGTAGCTTAGTGCTTAGAGCGTTGGGCCAGTAACTGAAAGGTTGCTGGATCAAGTCCCTGAGCTGACAAGGTAAAAATCTGTCGTTCTGCCTCTGAACAAGATTTCAGATTTTTAAAATGTTTTACAGGGAAGACAAAATATGTAAATCTATTAGCTAAACACGTTAGCAAAATACACCACTATTCTAACTCCATCAGTTTCTTACTCCTTCAGGTGCTATCACCAATTCGGCTCAACTAAGATATTGATAGCCACTAACCAAGAAAAAACCTCTTCAGATGACAGTCTGATAACATATTCATGGTATAGGATAGTTTTTGTTAGAAAAAAGTGCATATTTCAGGTAGAAATCACAGTTTACAATTGCACCGACCATCACAAATCGACTAGAATTACTAGATAGAGCAACGTGTATGACCAATTTACTCATCATAAAACATTTCATAAAAATAGACAAAGCATAGCAATGGAAAGACCCAGTTCTTGTGATTTCAGACCATATTTCAGATTTTCTAAGCGTTTTTCAGCGAAAACACAATAAATCGATAAGTTAGCATACCACATGTGCAAACGTTACCAGAGCATCGATTCCAGCCAAAGAGCGCTATAACGTAATCACCGCCAAAATATATTAATTTTTTCACTAACCTTCTCAGAATTCTTCCGATGACACTCCTGTAACATCATTTTACAACATACATATACAGTTTGTTCGAAAAGGTGCATATTTAGCCATACAAAACCGTGGTTACACAATAAAAATACTAGGAAATCAAGCCTCAATATGTCTGACGTCATCTATCAGAGTGATCTAGTTTAATTGAAAGCTAATCATATACTTGACTAAAAAATACAGGGTTGACAGGAATCGAAAGACAAATTAGTTCTTAATGCAACCGCTGATTTACATTTTTAAAATTATCCTTACTTTTCAATACAGGGTTCGCCAAGTGAAGCTATACCAAACAAAATGGCGAAATATGCGTTTAAAATATTTCGACAGAAACACGATTTATCATATTAAATATTGCTTACTTTGAGCTGTTCTTCCATCAGATTCTTGGGCAATGTATCCTTTCTATGTTATAAACGTCTTTTGGTCGATAGATGTCCTCTGTCCTTCGAAATGTCCACCACCAACGACCGACACCCCGAAACGTTTCCAAAGCTAAAAAGTGCACGACAAATAAATTCCTCAGAATCGCACTAAACGGATATAAATTGCTATAAAACGGTTCAAATTAACTACATTATGATGTTTTTAACAACTATAACGACTGAAAACATGACCGGAGAAATATTGCTGGTTAGAAAACGATTTGGAACGAGGCAAGTCCGATGTCCTTCACGCTTCAGGCGCGCGACGAGAAAGGGAGGTCCCTATACATTTTGGTCTTTTATAATGGCTGTGATAGTCCCATCCATTCCATTCAAAGCGTGATGACGTACAGACACCCAGAGGAAGACGTAGGCAGTGTCGGTTTCTTCATAGCATTCACTGTCGCCTTAAAAACAGACTCCAGATCAGGGGTAAAAATTTCTGAAATCTGAACCCTGTCATGAAAAGTGCTGTAGATATTGTTCTGTACCACTCAGAGACAAAATTCCAACTTCTATAGAAACTAGAAGGTGTTTTCTATCCAATAATAACAATAATATGCATATTGTACGATCAAGAATTTAGCACGAGGCAGTTTAATTTGGAGACCCAAATATGCTAATGCGGAACAGCACCCCCTATAGTTCCAAGAAGTTAACTTCTCTAGGGTAGGGGGCAGCATTTTCACGTTTGGATGAAAAGCATACCCAAATTAAACTGCCAGCTACTCATCCCCAGGAGATAAGATATGCATATCATTAGTAGATTTGGATAGAAAATACTCTGAAGTTTCTAAAACTGTTTGAATCATGTCTGTGAGTATAACAGAACTTATTTAGCAGGCGAAACCCAGAGGACAAACCATTCAGATTCTTTTTTTTTAGGTTTCTCTCTTTTCAATGAATTTTCATTGGGAAACCAGATTTCTAAGCGAATTGCTTGCAGTTTTTACGGCTTTCACTGGATGTCAACAGTCCTGAGAAATAGGTTGAGGTTATTCCTTTGTGTAATGAAGAAATACGGCCATCTTGAAGTCGAGTCACTCCAGGTGTTCTGTTTGATTGAAGTGCATGTCCAGAAGGCATGCTACATTTGGTTTTAATCCTGTATTGAACACAGATCATCCCATCTTCAATTTTATCGATTATTAACGTTAAAAAATACCTAAAGTTGTATTACAAAAGTAGTTTGAAATTTTTGGGCAAAGTTTACAGGTAACCTTTGAGATATTTTGTCGTCACGTTTGAGCAAGTTGGAACCTGTGTTTTTCTGGGTCAAATGCGCCAAATAAATTGACATTTTGGATATATATCGACGGAATTAATCGAACAAAAGTACCATTTGTGATGTTTATGGGACATATTGGAGTGCCAACAACAGAAACTCATCAAAGGTAAGGCATGAATTATATTTTTATTTCTGCGTTTTGTGTCACGCCTGCAGGGTTAAAATATGCTTCTCTCTTTGTTTACTATTGTGCTATACTCAGATAATAGCATCGTATGCTTTCGCCGAAAAGCCTATTTGAATTCTAACATGTTGGCTGGATTCACAACCCGTGTAGCTTTAATTTGGTATCTTACATGTGTGATTTAATGAAAGTTTGATTTTATAGTAATTTTCATAGTAATTAATTTGAATATGGCGCTCTGCATTTTCTCAGGCTTTTTGCCAAGTGAGACAGTAGCGTCTTGCCTAAACTCAGATTTTTTTATATAAATATGAACTTTACCGAACAAAAAATACATGTATTGTGTAACATGAAGTCCTATGAGTGTCATCTGATGTAGATCATCAAAGGTTAGTGATTAATTTTATCTCTATTTCTGCTTTTTGTTACTGCTCTCTTTAGCTGGAAAAATGGCTGTCTTTTTCTGTGACTTGGCTCATACCTAACATAATCGTTTGGTGTGCTTTCGTCGTAAAACCTTTTTGAAATCGGACACTTTGGCTGGATTTACAACAAGTGTAGCTTTAAAATGGTGTAAAATACTTGTATGTTTGAGGAATTTAAATTATGGGATTTCTGTTGTTTTGAATTTGGCGCCCTGCAGTTTCACTGGCTGTTGACGAGGTGGGACACTACCGTCCCACATACCCTAGAGAAGTTAACACAATTTTCCCCGGTTGGCTGTTATTGTAAATAAGAATTTGTTCTTAACAAGAAAAAGGTCCAATTCACACACTTCCCTGATCATGCCTCTGATCTGGCAGACTCACCCAACACAAATGCTTTGTTTGTACATTACGTTGGAGTGTGCCCCTGGCTATCTGTAAATTATAATAATTGTGCCGTTTGCTTAATATACGTTTTCTGAAATCATATATATATTTTTTTTTACTTTTGATACTTAAGTATATTTTAGCAATTACATTTACTTTTGATACTTAAAGTATATATTAAAAATAAATACTTTTAGACTTTTAGTCAAGTAGTATTTTACTGGGAGACTTTCACTTGAGTCATGTTCTATTAATTTTCTATTTATTTACTTTTACTCAAGAATGAAATGTGGGTACTTTTTCCACCACTATCACCATGTAGACAATGATGCAGGGGCTGTCTCTCGATTTGGTCCATAAAATATACCTCTCACTCCTGCCTGGAGTTAATCAAGTAGAAAACTGCCAGCCTCATAATCCTGCTTCTTCTAATGGGTTTCATTATTTGCGCCAACTGAAGCTAGGGTTAGGGTTAATTCTAGGGTTATGGTCAATTCAGTAGGTAGACAAGAATCCCGGTTTCAAATGACTGATTTCCTTATATGAACTGTAACTCAGTAAAAGCTTTTAAATTGTTCTATGTTGCATTTATCATTTTGTTCAGTGTATAAAATAATTACAAATTGTGAATACAAGAAGCACAAACATAATATGCAATTGTGACAAGAAAGGGTTAAAACATAATGAATGTATATTCTGTTTCGTGGGGAAATTCTACAACACAGACACCTGTAGTGTTGACATTCTGCATTCGTCATTTAAAATACTCGGAGCAAATTGATGTTTCTTTACTGACACCTATTTTATTTATTTTTTACATTTATTTAACTTCTTCAGGCTGCAAGCCCGACACCGGGCACAATATGACAACATCCAGCTCAAGTGCAGGGCGCGAAATTCAAAATCTATTTTTTTTAAATATTTAATATTTCACACATTAACAAGTCCAATACAGCATTTGAAAGATAAACATCTTGTCAATCCAGCCAACATGTCCGATTTTTTTAATGTTTTACAGAGAAAACACCACATATATTTATGTTAGCTCACCACCAAATAAAAAAGAGGACAGACATTTTTCACAGCACAAGTAGGATGAAGTAGCATGCACAAGCCAACCTAACTAACCTAAAACCAACCTAAATAACCTAGAAAAAACTACCTCAGATGACAGTCCTATAACATGTTACACAATAAATCTATGTTTTGTTCAAAAAAAATGCATATTTTAGCTATAAATCAGTTTTACATTACTGCTACCATCTTAGCCACCATCATAGCTACAGTCAGAAATCGCACGGGAGTAGCCAGAGAAAATACAGACACCAACGTCAACTACTAAATTACACATCAGAAAACATTTCAGAGAAATATATGGTGGATAGCTAATGAAAGAGAAAGATCTTGTGAATACAGACAATATTTCAGATTCTTTAAATGTTTTACAGCGAAAACACCACATATATTCATGTTAGCTCACCACCAAATACAAAAAGAGAGACAGATATTTTTCACAGCACCGGTAGCATGCAGCTAGCATGCAGCTAGCATGCAAAGCCAACCTAACTAACCTAGAACTAACCTAAATAACCTAGAAAAAACTCCCTCAGATGACAGTCCTATAACATGTTACACAATAAATCTATGTTTTGTTCGAAAAAGTTGAATATTTTAGCTATAAATCAGTTTTACATTACTGCTACCATCTTAGCCACCATCATAGCTACAGTCAGAAATCGCACGGCAGTAGCCAGAGAAAACAGACACCAACGTCAACTACTAATTTCACATCAGAAAAGATTTCAGAGAAATATATGGTGGATAGCTAATGAAAGAGAAAGATCTTGTGAATACAGACAATATTTCCGATTTCTGAAGTGTTTTACAGCGAAAACACAATATATCGTTATATTAGCTTACTACAATAGCTAACACACAGGAGCATTGATTCTAGTCAAACGCTAGCGATAGCACAGTTCGACAGATATATGAAAAAGCATCCCAAATTGGGTCCTTATCTTTGTTGATTTTCCATCAGAATGTTCTCCAAAGGGTCCTTTGTTCAGTATCAAAGAAAATCGAAGCTGGAGGTCATATTCACCTATAACGAGTGTTTTCCAGGAGCGCAGTCCAGTTCCTACTTCGCGCCCAGAAAAAAAAATTAAGTGCGCACTTTTCACTCAAATATGTTCTTTTCAGTCCCTGACAGAGATAATCAAGTCATTTTTTCTCTCACTTCCGCATGACAACCAGGGGAAGATGTGTGACGTGTTTCTACAGTCCTAAGTGCCAAGGCCTTTTATAGAGAGTATCTTGAAGAGAGACATAGCTTCTTGGAAATGTCACTTTTTACAGAAAATGGGCTGTAAAAAGAGTTATGTTTCACTTAGAGAAATAATTAAACCTGTTTTAGAAACTTTAAGGTGTTTTCTATCCAAAGGTAATAATAATATGCATATTGTACGAGCAAGAATTGAGTACGAGGCCGTTTGAAATGGCCACCTCTTTCCACTGCTGAGGCAAGGCAGTTAAGAAGAAATTCTTATTTTTCAATGACGGCCTAAGTACAGTGGGTTAACTGCCTTGTTCGGGGGCAGAACGAAAGATTTGTACATTGTCAATTCAGGGACTCGATCTTGCAACCTTTCGGTTACTAGTCCAACGCTCTAACCACTAGGTTACCCTGCCGCCGCTATTGACTCTCACTAGTAACAAATGTGAATAAAGAATACACCCTCAATCCAGGAAAGTTAACAAGCTGAACAAGCCTTATCAGAATGATTAGTTAAGGGATCTGTGGTCCGTAATGCAATAGATGGGCTGAGGGGCAGCTCCGGGCTGAGCTCCGGGCTGAGGGGCAGCTCCGGGCTGATGGGCAGCTCCGGGCTGAGGGGCAGCTCCGGGCTGAGGGGCAGCTCATGACTGGAGGGCAGCTCATGACTGGAGGGCAGCTCATGACTGGAGGGCAGCTCATTACTGGAGGGCGGCTCATGACTGGAGGGCGGCTCATGACTGGAGGGCGGCTCATGACTGGAGGGCGGCTCTGGCAGCTCCTGACTGGCGGGCGGCTCTGGCAGCTCCTGACTGGCGGGCGGACTGAAGGGCAGCTCCGGACTAATGGCAGCTCCAGACGGAGGGGCAGCTCCGGACTAATGGCAGCTCCAGACGGAGGGGCAGCTCCGGACTGAGGGGCAGCTCCGGACTGAGGGGCAGCTCCGGGCTGAGGGGCAGCTCCAGGCTGAGGGGCAGCTCCGGGCTGAGGGACAGCTCCGGGCTGAGGGGCAGCTCCGGGCTGAGGGGCAGCTCCGGGCTGAGGGGCAGCTCATGACTGGAGGGCAGCTCATGACTGGAGGGCGGCTCATGACTGGAGGGCTGCTCATGACTGGAGGGCAGCTCATGACTGGAGGGCGGCTCATGACTGGAGGGCGGCTCATGACTGGAGGGCGGCTCATGACTGGAGGGCGGCTCTGGCAGCTCCTGACTGGCGGGCGGCTCTGGCAGCTCCTGACTGGCGGGCGGCTCTGGCGGCTCCTGACTGGCGGGCGGCTCTGGCGGCTCCTGACTGGCGGGCGGCTCTGGCGGCTCCTGACTGGCGGGCGGCTCTGGCGGCTCCTGACTGGCCGGGGGCTCTGGCGGCTCCTGACTGGCGGGCGGCTCTGGCGGCTCCTGACTGGCGGGGGGCTCTGGCGGCTCCTGACTGGCGGGCGGCTCTGGCGGCTCCTGACTGGCGGGGGGCTCTGGCGGCTCTTGACTGGCGGGCGGCTCTGGCGGCTCCTGACTGACGGACGGCTCTAGCGGCTCGGGACAGACGGGCGGCTCTGACGGCTCGGGACAGACGGGCGGCTCAGACGGCTCTGGGCAGACGGATGGCTCAGACGGCGCTGGACAGGCAGGCAGCTCAGACGGCGCTGGGCAGGCAGGCAGCTCAGACGGCGCTGGGCAGGCAGGCAGCTCAGACGGCGCTGGGCAGGCAGGCAGCTCAGACGGCGCTGGGCAGACGAGCAGTGCAGGCGGCGTTGGGCAGACGGCCGACTCTGGCCTGCTGAGGCGCACAGTAGGCCTGGTGCGTGGTGCCGGAACTGGTGGTACCGGACTGGAGACACGCACCTCAAGGCTAGTGCGGGGAGAAGGAACAGTGCGTACAGGGCTCTGGAGAAATGCTTTATGCTTTATTATATTTTAACAGCAACAGTTCCAACCTAGACAGCGCTTTTAATGGGGAAAAATAAACATGAATAGCTATTTCTATTTAATTTAATTGTTATTTGTCTTTATTGCATTTTTTTTAAGCTGGCATAAGGGCAATGAAATGTACCGAATTTTACGTATAGTTGCATGTTTTCATAAACTTGGGTCCCAGGAATGCACAGAATTTCTAATTTGGGTCCCAGGCTGGAAAAAGTTTAATAACCCCTGATCTGGGTTCCTGGATGCTTTCACAGCATTATAAGGCTGTGTGGAGACAATGACTAATCAATGACCCAAGCCCAGCTCAGTTAATAACTACCATTGTCTCGCTGAGTTATCATAATGATTCAGCAAATGTACATTATCTCAGTGGCATTGAAAGACACAATGTAAGTAATCTAACTGATGTCCCTCTAACTACCCTGAATGCCTCAACTTTTGTATGCAGTAACCATGTGCCTATGATCTAGAGTTATACTGTTAGCACTGAGGTGGTGTGCCCTAGTAGGAAGTCCACTGTGTGCACCTCAACCTACACTAACATAAATAACATGAGCATGTCTACTTCTGCTACGCTTCCCAGTAAAGCAATGAAAACAATCAAGCAGCCCAGAAAAGTGTTAAAAATAACCCACGTTATCATATGTAGCCTAAGAAACAAGGTTCATGAAGTTAATAACTTGCTAGTAACAGATGACATTCATATTCTGACTATCTCTGAAACTCACTTAGATAATACCTTTAATGATACAGTGGTAGCAATACATGGTAATAGCATCTACAGAACAGACAGAAATGCCAATGGGGCGGTGTTGAGGTCTATAATAAGAACCACAGGATCTCATGTTAAATATTGTTGAATTAATTTGACTACAGGATAATCTACCTCACCTAAAGCCCATTCTTGTGGGAAGTGCTAACAGTCAGTATCTGGATAATATGTGTGAAATGTTTGATAATGTATGTGATATCAACAGAGAGGTATATTTTCTGGGTGATTTCAATATTGACTGGCTTTCATAAAGCTGCCCACTCAAGAAAAACGTCAAACTGTAACCAGTGCCTTCAACCTGGTTCAGGTTATCAGCCAACCTACCAGGGTAGTAACAAACAGCACATGAATAAACTCATCAACATGTATTGATCACATCTTTACTAATGCTAAAGACATTTGCTTTAACAAACTTTAGCGGTAGCTTTTTGGATTCCTTTCTCTGCAGGTTGAACAAGTGGATTACTCAAATCGATGGCACCAACTAAACAGACTTTTTGGGATATAAATAAGGATTTTATCTAACAAAACGGCACTATATGTTGTGGCTGGGACCCTCTGGATTGCAAATCAGAGGAAGATTTTCAAAAAGTAAGTGAATATTTAATCGCTATTTGTGAATTTATGAAACCTGTGCTGGTTGAAAAACATTTTGATGTGGGGCGCCATCCTCAAACAATCGCATGGCATGCTTTCACTGTAAAGCCTATTGTAAATTGGACAATGCAGTTAGATTAGGGTTCAATTCTCGGGCCGACTCTTTTCTCTGTATACATCAATGATGTTGCTCTTGCTGCGGGCGATTCCCTGATCCACCTCTACGCAGACGACACCATTCTATATACTTCCGGCCCTTCCTTGGACACTGTACTATCTAACCTCCAAACGAGCTTCAATGCCATACAACACTCCTTCCGTGGCCTCCAACTGCTCTTAAACGCTAGTAAAACCAAATGCATGCTTTTCAACCGTTCGCTGCCTGCACCCGCACGCCCGACTAGCATCACCACCCTGGACGGTTCCGACCTAGAATATGTGGACATCTATAAGTACCTAGGTGTCTGGCTAGACTGCAAACTCTCCTTCCAGACTCATATCAAACATCTCCAATCCAAAATCAAAGCAAGAATCGGCTTTCTATTCCGCAACAAAGCCTCCTTCACTCACGCCGCCAAACTTACCCTAGTAAAACTGACTATCCTACCGATCCTCGACTTCGGCGATGTCATCTACAAAATAGCTTCCAATACTCTACTCAGCAAACTGGATGCAGTTTATCACAGTGCCATTCGTTTTGTTACTAAAGCACCTTATACGACCCACCACTGCGACCTGTATGCCCTAGTCGGCTGGCCCTCGCTACATGTTCGTCGTCAGACCCACTGGCTCCAGGTCATCTACAAGGCTATGCTAGGTAAAGTGCCGCCTTATCTCAGTTCACTGGTCACGATGGCTACACCCACCTGCAACACGCGCTCCAGCAGGTGTATCTCACTGATCATCCCTAAAGCCAAAACCTCATTTGGACGCCTTTCCTTCCAGTTCTCTGCTGCCTGCGACTGGAACGAATTGCAAAAATCTCTGAAGTTGGAGACTTTTATCTCCCTCAACAACTTTAAAAATCTGCTATCCGAGCAGCTAACCGATCGCTGCAGCTGTACATAGTCCATCTGTAAACTACCCACCCAATTTACCTACCTCACCCCCCATACTGCTTTTATTTATTTACTTTTCTGCTCTTTTGCACACCAGTATCTCTTCTTGCACATGATCATCTGATGATTTATCACTCCAGTGTTAATCTGCTAAATTGTAATTATTCGATTTATTGCCTACCTCATGCCTTTTGCACACATTGTATATAGATTCTCTTTTTTTTTTTCTACCATGTTATTGACTTGTTTATTGTTTACTCCATGTGTAACTCTGTGTTGTCTGTTCACACTGCTATGCTTTATCTTGGCCAGGTCGCAGTTGCAAATGAGAACTTGTTCTCAACTAGCCTACCTGGTTAAATAAAGGTGAAATAAAAATAAAAAATTAACAAGAATTTAAGCTTTTAACCGATATAGTATCTAAATGTTGAATATCCATAATTGTTATGATTATTTATTTGAATTGCACGCCCTCCAATTTTACCGGAAGATGTCGACATGTTTTCGCTGTAATAGCTACTGTAAATTGAACAGTGCAGTTAGATTAACAAGAATTTAAGCTTTCAGCAAATATAAGATACTTACGTGTACCTAAATGTTTAACCGCTATAATAACTATTAGAATTTATTTGAATTACGCGCCCTCCAGTTTAAAAACTCCTTATGGCTGCATCCCGCTACCGGGATCGATATGACAGCAGCCAGATAGTGCAGGGCGCCAAATTCAAACAGAAGAAATCTCATAATAAAAATTCCTCAAACATACACGTGTCTTATATCATTTTAGAGGTATTCTTGTTGTTAATCCCACCAAAGTGGTGAGCTAACAAACACACAACGCCATGTTTTCACCGCCAACATAGCTTTCACAAAACCCACAAATAGAGATAAAATGAATCACTAACCTTTGAACAACTTCATCAGATGACAGTCTTATGACATCATGTTATACAATACATTTATGTTTTGTTCAAAAATGTGCATATTTATAGGTATAAATCGTAGTTTTACATTGCAGCCACCGTCACAAATAGCACCAAAACAGCCAGAATAATTACAAAGAGCAAAATGAAATAATTAAATACTCATCATAAAACATTTATGAAAAATACATGTTGTACAGCAAATGAAAGATACATTTTTTAAGTGTTTTAAGGCGAAAACACAATATATATTTATGTTAGCTCACCACAATAGCCAAACACACAACGCCATTTATTCACCGCTAACATAGCTTTCACAAAACCCACAAATAGAGATAAAATTAATCACTAACCTTTGAACAACTTCATCAGATGACAGTCTTATAACATCATGTTATACAATACATTTATGTTTTGTTCGAAAATGTGCATATTTATAGCTACAAATCCTGGTTTTAGATTGTGAATACGGCGCCATAATGCACCAAATTGTCCGGAGAATTTTGGACAGTCACGTAATCTAACCAAAAAACTCATCATAAACTTTACTAAAAAATACATGTTGTACAACAAATGAAAGATACACTGGTTCTTAAAACTTCTTGTCACTACAGGGCGTGCTGTTTCAACTTCGACATTTTGCGTCTCCAAATTAAACTGCCTCGTACTCAATTCTTGCTCGTACAATATGCATATTGTTATTACTATTGGATAGAAAACAATCTCTAGTTTCTAAAACCGTTTGAATTATGTCTGTGGGTGAACCAGAACTCTGTCTACAGCGAAAATCATGACAGGACATGCGAAGGTCTGAAAAATAGTCTCTGATCTCGGATGAGTTTTAAGCTCTGTGTGTGCCCTATGGATCGAAATGAACTGCACCCGCCTTCCCCTGGATGTCAGTAACCAATGAGAAGTGGAATGGCGTCTCTACGTGTTTCTCAGAGTTTATAAAAGGCAATGGAGTGACGTGTCCCTTCTTTTCGTCGCTCGCCAGGACGCAAGAGAAGACAGAATGGCATGCTCAAAAGCTCTCGTTATTGACCAAAGATATATTCGTCTGTGATTTAATTCGATATAGGTGTTAGAAACATCATAACGAAGTTATTTGAAACCGATTTATATCAGTTTATGCGAGTATATTGCTATTTTTCGGAATTTCCTGCGTTTGAGGATTTGGACATGTGTGTGCCGTGTAGCTATCGTTAGCTGCTAGTTCCGAAGTTGAAGAGGACGTTTTACAACAAAGCAACCATTCTTTTGGACAAAGGACACATTGCCCAAGAATCTGATGGAAGCTCGTCCAAAAGTAAGAGCTATTTATGATTTTATTCCGCATTTATGTGGAAAAATGTAAACGCATTTGTCGGGCATTATTGCGGCACTAGTCTGGCTGTAACGCACACTGTATGTCTAGTAATGTTAATTTTAAAAATCTAAATCAGCGGTTGCATTAATAACCAATGCATCTTTCATTAGCTGTCCAACCTGTATTTTTTTAGTCAATCTAATCGATAAATAATCGTAAACTTAGGTGCCTTTCCAAGATGGCGCCGGCCAGAATGCATAACATGTTTTGACAGATTACATTGCATAACCACGATTTGTGATGCTAAATATGCACATTTTCGAACAAACTCTATATGCATTGTGTAATATGATGTTACAGGACTGTCATCTGAAGAATTCTGAGAAGGTTAGTGAAAAAATGTATATATTTTGGTGGCGATAACGTTATCGCTCTCTTTGCCTTGTATCAATGCTGGGGTGATGTTAGCTCACGTGGTATGCTAATATAACGATATATTGTGTTTTCGCTGTAAAACACTTAGAAAATCTGAAATATTGTCTGGATTCACAAGATGTTGGGCTTTCATTTGCTGTACGCTGTGTATTTTTCAGAAATGTTTTAAGATGAGTAATTAGGTAATACACGTTGCTCTCTGTAGTTATTCTAGTCGCTTTGGGTCAGTTTTGTGATAGTGGCTGCAATGGTAAACTGTGATTTATACCTGAAAAATGCACATTTTTCTAAAAAAACATATGCTATACCATAAATATGTTATCAGACTGTCATCTTATGAAGTTGTTTCTTGGTTAGTGGCTATATATATCTTTATTTAGTCGAATTAGTGATAGCTACTGATGGAGTAAAAAACTGGTGGAGTAAAAAACGTGGTGTCTTTTGCTAACGTGGTTAGCTAATAGATTTACATATTGTGTCTTCCCTGTAAAACATTTTAAAAATCA
Organism: Salvelinus namaycush; assembly: GCF_016432855.1. Lineage (NCBI taxonomy): Eukaryota > Metazoa > Chordata > Actinopteri > Salmoniformes > Salmonidae > Salvelinus > Salvelinus namaycush. Next base: position 21,573,357 of record NC_052317.1, on the reverse strand, counting down.
GAAATGATGGCTGGATTCACAAGATCTGTATCTTTCATCTGGTGTCTTGGACTTGTGATTTCATGAACATTTTATTATATGATATCCCTGTGGCTTTAGGCTAGGCTATGCTAGTCAGCTTTTTTGATGGGGGGGATCCCGGATCCGGGTTTGTGACTCGTGAAAGGTTAATTAATGCAACCGCTGTGTTAGATTTAAAAAAATAACTATAGTACAAAGTACAACATGCAATATTGTGAGACAGTGCCCAGCAATTCTCCGCCATATTGTAGTCAACATATACCACAAAAATACGAAATAACATCATAAATATTCTCTTACCTTTGATGATCTTCCATCAGAATGTAGTGCAAGGAGTCCTATTTCCACAATAAATCGTTGTTTTGTTTTAGAATGTCCATTTCTTCTGTCGAATTAGCAACTTTGGCTAGCATTGTGGCGCGAACATGTCCATCAACTCTTGGCGCATGGAACGAAAAATTCCAAAAGTCACAATAAACGTCGAATAAACTGGTCAAACTCGGTTGAAAATCCATCTTTATAATGTTTTTCTCATATGTATCCAATAAATTCCAAGACGGAGCATTTCGTCATGTATACCTAACGCATTTCAGAAGACAATGTGGGGTTCCCTGGTGCGCGGCTAAATACTGCCAATAGGGCGGACCTGTCACTCCAAAAGCTCTCATTCGGTCTCACATCAAGCTAGACACCCCATTCAACATTCTACTGCCTGTTGACATCTAGTGGAAGGCGTATGAAGTGCATACAGATCCATAAATAAAAGGCAATTGAATAGGCAAGGCCTGACACAGAGCCCCATTTTCAGAATTTTCACTTCCTATTCTGTTTTTCTGTTTTACTCACAGATATAATTCTGTTTTACTCACAGATATAATTCAAACAGTTTTAGAAACTTCAGAGTGTTTTCTATTCAATAGTAATAATAATATGCATATCGTATGATCTAGAACAGAGTACGAGGCCGTTTAATTTGGGAACGATTTTTTTCCCAAAGTGAAAATAGCGCCCCCTATTCACTAAGATGTTAACATACATCTTGAATAACGTTCCAACAGGAGAATTACATCGACTTCAATTGACCGATGGAACGGAGCTCACTCTCAGGTGAACGCGCCAGTTCAATGCGTGGGCACCTCATGGAAGTGATTACTCATTCCTGTCTCCTTCGGCCCCCCTTCACATTAGAGTCATCAGACAACGTTCTATTGACTGTTGACATCTAGTGGAAGCCGTAGGAAGTGAAAACCCATCCATATCTCTCTGTATTTTCAATGAGAGCTTGGTTGAAAATCTGGCACACCCAGAAAATATCCAAACAGGAAGTGGAACTTCTCAGGTTTTTGCCTGCAATATGAGTTATGTTATACTCACAGACATAATTCAAACAGTTTTAGAAACTTCAGAGTGTTTTCTATCCAATACTAATCATAATATGGATATATTAGCAACTATGACATAGGAGCAGACGGTTACTCTGGGCACCTCTGTGCACCTTTCATCCAAGCTACTCAATACTGCCCCTTCAGCCATAAGAAGTTAAGGGGAAACATCTAAATGTCTTGGAATGGCCTTGTCAAAGCCCCGACTGTCACACCCTGACCTGTTTCACTTGTCCTTGTGATTGTCTCCATCCCCTCCAGCTGTTGCTTATGTTCCCCAGTGTATTTATCCCTGTGTTTCCTGTCTCTCTGTGCCAGTTAGTCTTGTATGTTTTCAAGTCAAACATAATTTTTCCCGTTCTCCTGCTTTTTGCTTTCTCCTTTTTCTAGTCCTGCCAGGTTTTGACCCTTGCCTGTTTCTGGACTTTGTACCCGCCTGCCTGATCATTCTGCCTGCCTTGACCACTAGCCCGTCTGCCACTCTGTACCTCCTGGCCTGTCAATGACCATTCTCTAGCCTACCCCTTTGGATTAATAAACATTGTAAGACTCCAACTATCTGCCTCCTGTGTCTGCATCTGGGTCTCGCCTTGTGCCTTGATACAGACGTCAATCCAATTTAGAATCTGTGTTATGACTTAAAGATTGCTATACCCCAGGGAACCCATTCAACTTGAAGGAGCTGGAGCAGTTTTGCCTTGAAGAATGGGCAAAAATCCCAGTGGCAAGATGTGCCAAATTTATAGAGACATACCCCAAGAGACTTGCAGCTGTAATTGCTGAAAAATGTGGCTCTACAAACTATTTACTCGGGGGGGGGTGAATAGTTATATAATCTTCCAAGGCAGCAGCTACTCTTCCTGGGGTCCAAACACATCAAGGCACTTACATTACACATAAAACCTAATATAAAACAGTACATCGTATAACATTATTATACCACTACATATTTTCAACACAAAATGTACATTATCACCATACAACAATATTACAATCTTGAGTGTGTGTGTGTAGAGTGCATGTGCTAGCGCCCGTGTGCGTATGCATGTGTCTGAACCTGTGTGTGTGTTTCTATTCACAGTCCCCGCTGTTCCATAAGATGTTTTTTATTTGTTTTTTAAAATCTGATTCTACTGTTTGCATCAGTTACCTGATGTGGAATAGAGTTCCATGTAGTCATGGCTCTATAAAGTACTGTGCGCCTCCCATAGTTTGTTCTGGACTTGGGGATTGTGAAGTGACCTCTGGTGGCATGACTTGTGGGGTATGCATGGGTGTCCAAGCTGTATGCTAGTAGCTTAACTCCTCTAGGGTAGGGGGCAGCATTCAGAATTTTGGATGAAATGCATGCCCAAATTAAACTGCCTGCATCTCGGGCCCAGAATATATGATATGCATATAACTGGTAGATCTGGATAGAAAACACTCTAAAGTTTCCAAACTGTTAAAATAGTGTATGTGAGTATAACAGGCAAAAACCTGAGAAAAATCCATTCAGGAAGTAGTTTTTTCTTTGGTTTTGTAGTTTTCTATTCAATGCCAATACAGTATCCATTGACTTAGGACTCAAATTGCAGTTTCTATATCTTCCACTAGATGTCAACAGTCTTCAGAAATTGTTTCAGGCTTGTATTCCGAAAAATGAAGAAGTAAGAGCAGTCTGAATAAGTGGACCCTGCTGTGTCACAGAGCTTTTTCCTGCGCCAGACCGAGAGAGTGCGTTTCTTGTTTACCTTTTAAATTGACGACGTTATTGTCCGGTTGAAATATTATCGATTATTGAGGCTAAAAACTACCTGAGGTTTGAAAATAAACATCGTTTGACTTGTTTCTATGAACTTTACGGATACAATTTGGATTTTCTTGTCTTCCTGTTTTGACTGTGTTTGAGCCTGTGGATTACTGGAGAAAACGCGCAAACAAAGCGGAGGTTTTTGGGTATAAAGAGACTTCATCGAACAAAAGGAACATTTATTGAGTAAATGAATGTCTGCTGAGTGCAACCACATGAAGATCATCAAAGGTAAGGGATTAATTTCATCTCTATTTCTAAATTGTGTAACTGTTCTACCTGGCTGGCTACTGTTTGTAATGATTTGTCTAGTGGGCTATTTTTTGCCGTAAAGCATTTTTTAAATCTGACACCGTGGTTGGATTCACAAGCAGTTCATCTTTAAACCTATGTAAAATATGTTTTGTTTTCTGAATTTTTATAATGAGTATTTCTGTATTTGAATTTGGCACCCTGCAGTTTCACTGGCTGTTGAAGAGGTGGGACGCTACCGTCTCACGTGCCCAAGAGAGGTTAAACAGACAGCACAGTGCATTCAGCTTGTCAACACTTCTTACAAAAACAAGTAGTGATGAAGTCAATTGCTCCTCCACTTTGAGCCATGAAAGATTGACATAATGTTAGCTCCCTGTGTACATGTAAGAGCCAGACGTGCTGCCCTGTTCTCAGCCAATTGTACATTTCCTAAGTCCCTCTTTGTGGCACCTGGCCACACGACTGAACGGTAGTCCAGGTGCAACAAAACTAGGGCCTATAGGACCTGCCTTGTTGATAGTGTTGTTAAGAAGGCAGAGCAGCGCTTTATTATGGACATACTTCTCCCCGTATTAGCTACTGTTGTATCAATATGTTTTGATCATGACAGTTTACAATCTAGGGCTACTCCAAGCAGTTTACTTACCTCAATTTGCTCAATTTCCACATTATTCATTACAAGATTTAGTTGAGGTTTAGGGTTTAGTGAATAATTTGTCCCCAAAAAAATGCTTTTAGTTTTAGAAATATTTAGCACTAACTTATTCCTTGCCACCCATTCTGAGACTAAAGTGCTGCAGTCATTTCAGTCGCTGTAGTAGCTGACATGCATAATGTTGAGTCATCCGGATACATAGACACACTGGCTTTACTCAGCCAGTGGCATGTCATTGGTAAAGATTAAAATAAGTAAGGGGCCTATACAGCTGCCCTGGGGAATTCCTTATTCTACCTGGATTATGTTGGAGAGGCTTCCATTAAAGAACACCCTCAGTGTTCTGTTAGACAGGTAACTCTTTATCTACAATATAGCAGGGTGTGTAAAGCCATAACACATATACGTTTTTCCAGCAACAGACTATGATCAATAATGTCCAAAGCTGCACTGAAGTCTAACAAAACAGCTCTCACAATCTTTTTATCATCAATTTATCTCAGTCAATCATCAGTCATTTGTGTAAGTGCTGTGCTTGTTGAATGTCCTTCCCTATAAGCGTGCGGAAAGTCTGTTGTCGATTTGTTTACTGTAAAATTCTGTAGCATTTTAAGTTTACTAAGGGTTGGTAACAGGCTGATTGGTCGGCTATTTGAGCCAGTAAAGCGGGCTTTACTATTCTTAGGTCTAATAAATACTTTTGCTTTCCTCCAGGCCTGAGGGCACACACTTTCTAGTAGGTTTAAATTGAAGATATGGCAAATATGTGTGTCAGAGTCGTGTGTATAGGTGGCAGGGAAGTCAGGCGCAGGAGAATCAAACTGAATGTAATGGAGTTGTTTAATAACAATAAACGAAACATAAATCCAACACTAAATATAACAATAAAACAAAGTGGGTACAAGGACCCGTCGCGCACCAATACAAACAACACAAAACTGAACAACAAACAATCTCTGACAAAGACATGAGGGGAAACAGAGGGTTAAATACACCACAGGTAATGAATGGGATTGAAACCAGGTGTGTAAGGAAGACAAGACAAAACCAATGGAAAATGAAAAATGGATCAATGATGGCTAGAAGACCGGTGACGTCGACCGCCGAGCACCGCCCGAACAAGGAGAGGCTTCGACTTCGGCAGAAGTCGTCACAATGTGTGGCAATATCGTCTGCTATTATCCTCAGTAATTTTCCATCCAAGTTGTCAGACCCCGGTGACTTATCATTGCTGATTTACAACCCCCAAAAATTTCGCCTCTTCCAAAATTACTTTACGGAATTCAAAATTCATAATTTGGTCAGATATACTTTGATGTGTAGTGTCGGCGTTTGTTGCTGGCATGTCCTACTTAAGTTTGCTAATCTTGCCAATGACAATATCTGTCAAATAATTGGCAATATGAGCTGGGTTCTGTGATGAAAGAGCCATCTGATTCAATGAATGATGAAGCTGAATGTCTTTTTGCCCAAAATGTAATTAAAGGCGCTCCAAAACTTTTTGCTATCATTCTTAATATCATTTATCTTTTTTTCATAGTCGAGTTTCTTCTTCTTTTTATTGCGTTTAGTCACATGATTTCTCAATGTGCAGTGTGTTTGCCAATCGGTTGTGCTGCCAGACTTATTTGCCATCCCTTTTGCCTCAATCCCCTCAACCATACATTTTTTCAATTCCTTATCAATACAAGGGGATTGAACAGTTTTTACAGTCATTTTCTTAATATGTGCATGCTCATTAGTAACTGGAATAAGCAATTTCACAAATGTGTGAAGTGCAGCATCTGGTTGCTTCTCATTGTACACCACAGACCAGCAAATATTATTTACATAACCAACATACGAATCACTACAAAACGTTTAGTATGACTTCTTATACACTATATTGGGGCCAGCCTTTGGAACTTTGGTTTTCCTAGATATGGCTACTATATTGTGATCACTACGTCCGATGGATTTGGATACTGCTTTAAAACTTCTTTGGGCTGCAAGCCCGACGTCGGTACACTTATGACAACAGCCAGCTCAAGTGCAGGGCGCGAAATTCAAAATATATTTTTTTGAAATATTTAACTTTCACACATTAACAAGTCCAATACAGCATTTGAAAGATAAACATCTTGTGAATCCAGCCAACATGTCCGATTTTTAAAATGTTTTACAGCGAAAACACCACGTATATTTATGTTAGCTCACCACCAAATACAAAAAAGGACAGACATTTTTCACAGCACAGGTAGCATGCACAAAACCAACCTAACTAACCAAGAACCAACCAAACTAACCAAGAAACAACTTCATCAGATGACAGTCTTATAACATGTTATTCAATAAATCTATGTTTTGTTCGAAAAATGTGCATATTTGAGCTATAAATCAGTTTTACATTGCAGCTACCATCACGGCTACCGTCAGAAATAGCACCGAAGCAGCCAGAGTAATTACAGACACCAACGTCAAATACCTAAATACTCATCATAAAACATTTTTGAAAAATACATGGTGTACAGCAAATGAAAGACAGGCATCTTGTGATTCCAGCCAATATTTCCGATTTCTTAAGTGTTTTACAGCGAAAACACAATATAGCATTATATTAGCTTACCACAATAGCCAGAAACACAAGCCATTTACCAGCAGCAAAAGTTAGCGATCGTAACAAACCAGCAAAAGATATATAATTTTTGACTAACCTTGATAAGCTTCATCAGATGACAGTCCTATAACATCAGGTTATACATACACTTATGTTTTGTTCAAAAATGTGCATATTTAGAGCTGAAATCAGTGGTTATACATTGTGCTAACGTAGCATCTTTTTCCCACAACGTCCGGATATTTTTCTGACACTCACATATTCTGACCAAATAACTATTCATAAACATTACTAAAAAATACATGTTGTATAGGAAATGATAGATACACTAGTTCTTAACTTCTTGGAACTATAGGGGGTGCTGTTCCGCATTAGCATATTTGTGTCTCCAAATTAAACTGCCTCGTGCTAAATTCTTGATCGTACAATATGCATATTATTGTTATTATTGGATAGAAAACACCTAGTTTCTATAGAAGTTGGAATTTTGTCTCTGAGTGGTACAGAACAATATCTACAGCACTTTTCATGACAGGGTTCAGATTTCAGAAATTTTTACCTCTGATCTGGAGTCTGTTTTTAAGGCGACAGTGAATGCTATGAAGAAACCGACACTGCCTACGTCTTCCTCTGGGTGTCTGTACGTCATCACGTTTTCAATGGAATCGATGGGACAATCACAGCCATTATAAAAGACCAAAATGTATAGGGACCTCCCTTTCTCGTCGCGCGCCTGAAGCGTGAAGGACATCGGACTTGCCTCGTTCCAAATCGTTTTCTAACCAGCAATATTTCTCCGGTCATGTTTTCAGTCGTTATAGTTGTTAAAAACATCATAATGTAGTTAATTTGAACCGTTTTATAGCAATTTATATCCGTTTAGTGCGATTCTGAGGAATTTATTTGTCGTGCACTTTTTACCTTTGGAAACGTTTCGGGGTGTCGGTCGTTGGTGGTGGACATTTCGAAGGACAGAGGACATCTATCGACCAAAAGACGTTTATAACATAGAAAGGATACATTGCCCAAGAATCTGATGGAAGAACAACTCAAAGTAAGCAATATTTAATATGATAAATCGTGTTTCTGTCGAAATATTTTAAACGCATATTTCGCCATTTTGTTTGGTATAGCTTCACTTGGCGAACCCTGTATTGAAAAGTAAGGATAATTTTAAAAATGTAAATCAGCGGTTGCATTAAGAACTAATTTGTCTTTCGATTCCTGTCAACCCTGTATTTTTTAGTCAAGTATATGATTAGCTTTCAATTAAACTAGATCACTCTGATAGATGACGTCAGACATATTGAGGCTTGATTTCCTAGTATTTTTATTGTGTAACCACGGTTTTGTATGGCTAAATATGCACCTTTTCGAACAAACTGTATATGTATGTTGTAAAATGATGTTACAGGAGTGTCATCGGAAGAATTCTGAGAAGGTTAGTGAAAAAATTAATATATTTTGGCGGTGATTACGTTATAGCGCTCTTTGGCTGGAATCGATGCTCTGGTAACGTTTGCACATGTGGTATGCTAACTTATCGATTTATTGTGTTTTCGCTGAAAAACGCTTAGAAAATCTGAAATATGGTCTGAAATCACAAGAACTGGGTCTTTCCATTGCTATGCTTTGTCTTTTTTTATGAAATGTTTTATGATGAGTAAATTGGTCATACACGTTGCTCTATCTAGTAATTCTAGTCGATTTGTGATGGTCGGTGCAATTGTAAACTGTGATTTCTACCTGAAATATGCACTTTTTTCTAACAAAAACTATCCTATACCATGAATATGTTATCAGACTGTCATCTGAAGAGGTTTTTTCTTGGTTAGTGGCTATCAATATCTTAGTTGAGCCGAATTGGTGATAGCACCTGAAGGAGTAAGAAACTGATGGAGTTAGAATAGTGGTGTATTTTGCTAACGTGTTTAGCTAATAGATTTACATATTTTGTCTTCCCTGTAAAACATTTTAAAAATCTGAAATGGTGGCTTTATTCACAAGATCTGTATCTTTCATCTGGTGTCTTGGACTTGTGATTTAATGATATTTAGATGCTACTATCTACTTGTGAAGCTATGCTAGCTATGCTAATCAGTGTGTGGGGGGATGGGGGGTGCTCCCGGACCCGGGGTAGAGGCTCGTTAGAGGTTAATGCAATCGCCGTGTTAGAATTCTAAAAATAACTTCATTACGACATGCAGTTTACGTTATGGCGAGAGCGTGCCCAAAATCTGGGCGCAAACTACTAGTTCACATGTTCGACAGATATATGAAATAGCATCATAAAATGGGTCCTACTTTTGATGATCTTCCATCAGAATGTTGTAAAAGGGGTCCTTTGTCCAGAACAATCGTTGTTTGGATTTAGAATGTCCTCTTCTCCAGTCAATTAGCACGGAAAGCTAGCAAAGTGACGCGAAGCTCTCCTTCCTGAACATACGCAGACAAAGCAACACACCTAACGTCCCTAATAAAACTATATTGAAAAAACATACTTTACGATGATATTGTCACATGTATCAAATAAAATCAAAGCCAGAGATATTAGTCGTCTATAACGACAGCTTTACAGAAGGCAATACCAGCTCACTTCTCGCGCGTTCCAGAAAACAGGAAATTGGGGTCACGTCATGCCAAGAGCTTTTATTCGACCTCAGATCATGTTATACACTCCATTTCTTCTCTCACTGCCTGTTAACATCTAGTGGAAGGCGTATGAAGTGCATGTATACTAATAAATATCAAGCACATTTATAGGCAGGCCCTAGAACAGAGCATCGATTTCAGATTTTCCACTTCCTGTCAGGAAGTTTGCTGCAAAATGAGTTCTGTTTTACTCACAGATATAATTCAAACGGTTTTAGAAACTAGAGAGTGTTTTCTATCCAATAGTAATAATAATATGCATATTGTACGAGCAAGAATTGAGTACGAGGCCGTTTGAAATGGGCACCTTTTATCCAGGCTACTCAATACTGCCCCTGCAGCCCAAAGAGGTTAACTTCTTCAGGCTGCAAGCCCGACACCGGTACACTTATGACAACATCCAGCTCAAGTGCAGGGCGCGAAATTCAAAATCTATTTTTTTTAAATATTTAACTTTCACACATTAACAAGTCCAATACAGCATTTGAAAGATAAACATCTTGTGAATCCAGCCAACATGTCCGATTTTTAAAATGTTTTACAGCGAAAACACCACGTATATTTATGTTAGTTCACCACCAAATACAAAAGAGGACAGACATTTTTCACAGCACAGGTAGCATGCAGGTAGCATGCACAAAGCCAACCTAACTAACCTAGAACCAACCAAACTAACCTAGAAACAACTTCCTCAGATGACAGTCCTATAACATGTTACACAATAAATCTATGTTTTGTTCGAAAAATGTGCATATTTGAGCTATAAATCAGTTTTACATTACTGCTACCATCACAGCTACAGTCATAAATAGCACGGGAGTAGCCAGAGTAAATACAGACACCAACGTCAACTACCTAATTACTCATCATAAAACATTTCAGAAAAATATATGGTGTATAGCAAATGAAAGACAAAGATCTTGTGAATAAAGCCAATATTTCCGATTTCTTAACCTCTAACGAGCCTCTACCCCGGGTCCGGGATCACCCCCCATCCCCCCACACACTGATTAGCATAGCTAGCATAGCTTCACAAGTAGATAGTAGCATCTAAATATCATTAAATCACAAGTCCAAGACACCAGATGAAAGATACAGATCTTGTGAATAAAGCCACCATTTCAGATTTTTAAAATGTTTTACAGGGAAGACAAAATATGTAAATCTATTAGCTAAACACGTTAGCAAAATACACAATTTCTTTGTCCACCATTTTTTCTCTCCACCAGTAGCTATCACCAATTCGGCTAAACTAAGATATTGATAGCCAATAACCTATAAAAAACCTCATCAGATGACAGTCTGATAACATATTTATGGTATAGGATAGGTTTTGTTAGAAAAAAGTGCATATTTCAGGTAGAAATCACAGTTTACAATTGCACCGACCATCACAAGACGACTAGAATTACTATAGAGAGCAACGTGTATGACCAATTTACTCTTAATAAAACATTTCATAAGAATAGACAAAGCATAGCAATGGAAAGACCCAGATCTTGTGATTCCAGACAATATTTCAGATTTTCTAAGCGTTTTACAGCGAAAACACAATAAATCGATAAGTTAGCATACCACATGTGAAAACGTTACCAGAGCATCGATTCCAGCCAAAGAGCGCTATAACGTAATCACCGCCAAAATATATTAATTTTTTCACTAACCTTCTCAGAATTCTTCCGATGACACTCCTGTAACATCATTTTACAACATACATATACAGTTTGTTCGAAAAGGTGCATATTTAGCCATACAAAACCGTGGTTACACAATGAAAATACTAGGAAATCAAGCCTCAAAATGTCTGACGTCATCTTTCAGAGTGATCTAGTTTAATTGAAAGCTAATCATATACTTGACTAAAAAATACAGGGTTGACAGAAATCGAAAGACAAATTAGTTCTTAATGCAACCGCTGACTTACATTTTTAAAATTATCCTTACTTTTCAATACAGGGTTCGCCAAGTGACGCGATAACAAACAAAATGGCGAAATATGCGTTTAAAATATTTCGACAGAACAACGATTTATCATATTAAATATTGCTTACTTTGAGCTGTTCTTCCATCAGATTCTTGGGCAATGTATCCTTTCTATGTTGTAATCTTCTTTTGGTCGATAGATGTCCTCTGTCCTTCGAAATGTCCACTAACAACGACCGAGACGCCGAAACGTTCCCAAAGCTAGAAAGTGCACGACAAATAAATTCCTCAGAATCGCACTAAACGGATATAAATTGCTATAAAACGGTTCAAATTAACTACATTATGATGTTTTTAACAACTATAACGACTGAAAACATGACCGGAGAAATATCACTCTCTAAAAAACGATTTGGAAGGAGGCAGGTCTGATGTCCATGTTGCGCACGACGCATGCAGGAAGAGAGCGGTACTTGCACGTTTTCGTGTTTTATAGTGGCTGTGATTGTGCAATAGACTCCATTCAAAACGTGATGACGTACAGACACCCAGAGGAAGACGTAGGCAGTGTCGGTTTCTTCATAGCATTCACTGTCGCCTTAAAAACAGACTCCAGATCAGGGGTAAAAATTTCTGAAATCTGACCCCTGTCATGAAAAGAGCTGTAGATATTGTTCTGTACCACTCAGAGACAAAATTCCAACGGCTATAGAAACTAGAAAGTGTTTTCTATCCAATAATAACAATAATATGCATATTGTACGATCAAGAATTTAGCACGAGGCAGTTTAATTTGGAGACCCAAATATGCTAATGCGGAACAGCACCCCCTATAGTTCCAAGAAGTTAAGTGTTTTACAGCGAAAACACAATATAGCGTTATATTAGCTTACTGCAATAGCTAACACACAACAGCATTGATTCCAGGTAATCGGTAGCGATAGCACAGTTCGACAGATATATGAAATAGCATCCCAAATTGGGTCCTACCTTTGTTGATCTTCCATCAGAATGTTGTACAAGGGGTCCTTTGTCCAGAACCGTCTTTGTTTGGATCCAGAACGAACTCTTTCCCTCTTGAATTAGCAAGCACACTGGCCATGCGGCGCTAACCTCTCCTTCGTGAACAAATTCATACAACGCATCACGCCTAAAGTCCCGAATAAATTTCAATAATATAATAAAACTATATTGAAAAAACATACTTTAGGATGATATTGTGACATGTATCAAATAAAATCTAAGCCGGAGATTGTATTCGCCCATAACGACGGCTTTCCAGAAGGCGATTCCAGGTCCAACTTCGCGCTTTCGAAAAAAGAAAAAAATGGCGGACCTCTCATTCCAAGATGATGTATTCAATCTCTGAACAAGATAATCAACTCATTTCTGCTCTCACTTCCGCTTGACACCCAGGGGAAGGTGTATGACGTGTATCTATAGTCCTAAGTGACATGCCCATTTATAGACAAGCTCTTGAACAGAGACCTCGCTTTCGGAAATCTCACTTCCGGATAGGAAATGGGCTGCAGAAGGAGTTCTGTTTCACTTAAAGAAATAATTCAAACGGTTTTAGAAACTAGAGAGTGTTTTCTATCCAATAGTAATAATAATATGCATATTGTACGAGCAAGAATTGAGTACGAGGCCGTTTGAAATGGGCACCTCTTTCCAGGTTACTCAATACTGCCCCTTCAGCCAGAAGAAGTTAAAACAAGTCAAAATACGTTTCTATATAATCCTCAGGTACCCTAAAATGTATTTAAACTATAATATTTCATATGGAAAGAAGTATGTTCAATTGGAAAGTGATATTAGCAGGTGCGCATCCTATTCATCGCACAGACTGATTTCCAGTCCCAGTACTAAAACTCAAAATTCTTCCTCGTTTGGGAAGAAACAAGCCTGAAACATTGAACAAAGACTACTGACATCCAATAGAAGCCATAGGAATTGCATACTGGGAGCTGGATTCAACTTTTTCCCTTTACGTTCTAAGGAAAGGGCATGGGCTCTCAAAAAAAAAAAATTCTGGTTGGTTTTTCTTTGGATTTTCTCCTACCATATTTATTGTGTTATAGTGTCCTACATTATTCTAACATTTCTACAAACTTCAGAGTGTTTTCCTTCCAATGGTCCCAATTATAGGCATATCCTGGCTTCAGGGCCTGAGCAACAGGCAGTTTGCTTTGGGCATTTCATTCAGGCAGAAATGGAGAAAAAGGGGCCTGATCCCTAAGAAGTTTTAAGCTCGTCTCTCAATTAAAAAATACATGTCAATACTTTCCCCCTTGATAACCAGCACACTTCTGTATGTTGTAAAAGTGTTACGTGGTTTCTGCCAATATCATTTCATAGTGCAGAAAATACACGAGAATTGAGGGGACTTGCTTTAACAAAGTTAACCATTTTCATTGTAGTGTCCAAAATGTCTTTCAAGCTGTCAGGCATTCCCTTGGCAGCAAAAGTCTCTTGGTCGATGCTGCAGTGTACCCAAGTGGCGTCGGGAGCAACTGCTTGCATGCGCGTTACCACTCCACTATGTCTCCCTGTCATGGCTTTTGTGCCATCAGTACAGATACCAACACATCTTGACCACCAAACTCCATTTGAATTCACAAAGATGTCCCGCACTTTAAAAATATATTCTCCTGTTGTCCTGGTTTCAGATGGTTTGCAGAAGAGGTTCTCTTCCTGAATTGCTCCACCCCATAAACGTAACAGACATATACCAGGAGCTGTGCCAGGCCCGCCACGTCTGTTGACTCATCCAGCAGTAACGCATAGAATTCACTATATTGATGAAGTAATATTGACTCATACATTTTTATACAATCTTACCTCTCTCTGAACAGGTTCCTACTTCATGTCTGTCAGTTGATGGTGATATACAGGCTGAGATGGACATGGAAGAGAGGGAGAGGATCTCTACCTCTTACTGTAACTCACAGTCACTCAGTGTGTTCTGTATAACCATTGTACTCTGTCTGATCATCTGCCTGGTTCTTGCTGTATTCTGCTTCGGTATGATGGAACCTTTTCTCTCATTGGTTTATCTCATTTTTAACTAATTGTTGCTAAATTTTTCTCATTTCTAATTTATCCTAACTCTTACATCCCCCCCAGAGTTCAGAGGAGACAATGTTCAACAGCAACCAAGAGGTGGGATTACAACTGAAGGAGGACTGGTTCCACTGAGTTGTCAATAGAACACCACTGCTAATAATGCATATCTATATTGGTACAAACAAGAAGCAAATTACTTCCTAAGCATATGCTGAGTTATTGTTTTGGGTCTGGAGACAATGCTGGAGGGTTCAAGGAGAGATTCAATGCAAGTTTATTAAATACCAAGACACAATCAGTCCCCTTGACGATCTAGAGGTTGCAGCTGTTTGACTCTGCTGTGTCCTACTGTGCTCTGATGCCCACTGTGACAACAGGATATACAGCCCCCTTACAAAAACACTGTGTGTGCACGTGCGTGTGTAAAGTACTTGGTGTTGTGAGCAGTTCTTAAGGGGAGGTGTTACATAATTGAGGCAGAGGAAGGAAAAGGCCTTTCATAGCTGACAGTGAGAAACCAGGGGGGTCATTTTGACATAATAATACTTGAGTTCACTCCTTTCACTGTGTCAAATAACACTTACCAGCATGTTACTAGGATCAATTTTAATATTAGCACTAGTGGGTGAGTTTGATGCTATTCTTCATATCCAATCAGATAGCCAATGTAATTACTGGAGACTTGAGTAATATTACTGTGAAGGATCTTTTGTACATGTTTAACACACTAGAATGAATAATGAATAGAATTTTAAGATAATTTCCTGATAATAATTCCTGTTTTCGTGAAGGATTTCCTGGTGGCAGTCAAGGGAATGACATTACTCTAATAACAGATAAGGTGGTTGGGTTGGAGGGTGATATCTTAAAGCTGCCCTGTCACAACCCATCTGCTCGTACTCTCCAGTGGTTTCGACAGTACCCAGGATCATCTCCCATCTTCCTCCTCCTCACTGGAGTGTCCTCAAACTTCACTATAGTGAATGCTAATTCTCCATACCTACGACTGTCTGTTAAACTGAATAAAGAGAGAACCCGTGTGGATCTGGAGATCTCCTCTGCAGAAGTGACAGACTCTGCTCTATACTACTGCGCTCTGGAGCCCACAGTGACAGGAAACCCAGAAACATGGTACAAAAACCTGACAGCTCATGATAAACTCCTGCTATGCTTCTTTTAGGGCAGGGGTGGGGATTCCTATTGTAAGTTAAAGAAAATTAATTATCCTTTAAAATACTGTGTTGGACTTCACTCCAGCGTATAACCTCTCCTACAATATGATGGTTCTCTACACAGTTATTTTACTCTCTGTTCTGACAGGTTAGTATATTACTGTATTCCTGTCATTATTTTTACTATTTTGTTTAGGCTAATTCATAGTTTAATTATTATGGCTGCAGTCCCGTTAACGGGACCGATATGACAACAGCCAGTCGAAGTGCAAAAAACAGAAATCTCATAATTAAAATTCCTCAGACATTCATGTGTCTTATATCATTTTAAAGGTAATCTTATTGTTAATCCCACCAAAGTGTCCGATTTCAAATAGGCTTTTCAGCGAAAGCACTACAAACGATAATGTTAGGTCACCACAAAACCACAATAATCACAGACATTTTTTCCAGCTAAAGATAGCTTCACAAAAACCAGAATAGAGATAAAATTCATCACTAACCTTCGATTATTTTCATCAGATGACACTCCCAGGACTTCATGTTACACAATACATGCATGTTTGTTTGATTAAATTCATATTTATATAAAAGAATCTGAGTTTACATTGAGGCGACTAGATTCACTAGTGGCAAAAACATCAATTGACTTTGCATAGCCACATCGTTCCAACAGAAATACTCATAAATATAGATGATAATACAAGTTATACACATGGAATTATAGATATACCTCTCCTTAATGCAACCGCTGTGTCAGATTACAAAAAAACTTTACGGAAAAAGAAACCCACGCTATAATCTGAGACGGCGCTCAAAAGTAAAACACCACAGCCGCAAAGATGGCGTCAACATAAACAAGAAAATATATGAGAAATATTCCCTTACCTTTGATGATCTACATCTGAAAGCACACCAGGAATCCCAGGTCCACAATAAATGTTTGTTTTGTTCGAAAAAAATCCGTTATTTGTGTCCAAATACCTTCTTTTGTTAGCGCGTCTGGTTTACATATCCAAACGCTAATTCTGGTCAGCGTTATATCGGACAAAAACTTCAAAAAGTGATATTACCGGTCGAAGAAACATTTCAAACTAAGTACAGAATCAATCATTAGGATGTTTTTAACATATAGCTTCAATAAAGTTCCAACCGGAGTATTCTTTCTTGTGTTCGTGAGCAATGGAAAGCTAGTGACTACCATGAGGAAAAGCATGATCAGAAAATGGCTGCTTGATGGACACCTGACTGATTCTGCTATCATTCTCTCCCACAACATCATAGAAGTCTCATTATAATTTCTATTGATGGTTGACATCTAGTGGAACCCCTAGGCAGTGCACAATCATTCATATCTCAAGGGGATTTCATTAGGGACTCTGGTGAATACATACAAGCTCAGATTTCTGACTTCCTGTTTTGATTTCAACTCAGGATTTTGCCTGCCAATATGAGGTCTGTTAATCTCACAGACATAATTCAAACAGTTTTAGAAACTTTGGAGTGTTTTCTATCCAATACTAATAATAATATGCAAATATTAGGAACTATGACTGAGGAGCAGGCCGTTTGATATGGGCACCTTTCATTCAAGCTACTCAATACTGCCCCTTCAGCCATAAGAAGTTATCTGTGCTATTGGATTTTAGAGAAAATATGAAGATCTTTCCTACTTTCAAATACATCTCTCTTGTAATTGATCTGATCTGTCACCTCTTCACATGTGTAGGTGTCAGTGTTCAGCAGACCATTCAGCCAAACCAACATTAAGTTTATGAAGATCAGGGCAGTAATGTTCAGCTTTCCTGCAACTACTCCTCAAAATACAGTGTACTGTGGTATAAACAGTATCCAGGATCAGCTCCCCAATTCCTCCTATTCATCCTCCATGCCTCTAGGACTGTAGTGAGAGCTAAACCTCCATACTCTCACCTCACTGTTAAACTGAACAGAGAAGACCTGTACCGATCTGGAGATCTCCTCTGCTGAAGTGAGAGACTGCTCTGTACGACTGTGCTGTAGAGCCTACATTGACAGGAAACTGAGAAACACTGTACAAAAAACATACAACACTCCGCACTATACTGCTGTGCTGTGACGTTCACAGTGCCGCAAAACATATTGACTCAGCAGTGAGCTGAATTTTATGGATGTACAAGCATCTGCTGTCTTCTGTTAGACCACAGTGCCATCAAGTGGATTCTCTAGTGAATAAATCAAATGTATATGAAACGTCTTTGATTCTACATTGTCAGTAGGAGGAGCTAGAGTATAAAACTCAGGATTAGATTATGAATCCTCAAAATAAGACATGATACTACCATGTAGATTATAGCCAGTTGATGCTGTGCTTTTCATCAGCAGCTGGTGCTTATTCTACACATCCTGACATCTACAATGTTGTTCTGTTCACTTTTACTCTTCTTTAACTTGATAGGTAAGTAATGACATTTTCATTCAAACTAAGTGTTATTATGTTGAGAGGTATTATTTTTTTCAAATCAAAGATCATGAAGGTAATGCACTACATGAGGACACATGTTTTTGACTTTGACTACTTTTTATCTTCACAATGCATTTGGAATTAATTCAATCTTCCATGTGGTTTTAAAATATTAAATGTAATAGATGTTTTGTGTTTTACAGGTGTCAGTTCTGAACAGGTATTAACACCCTACACTGATGTAGAAGTGGCTTCAGAAAGGGACAGAGTTGCTCTCTCTTGTAATTACACCTCCTCTGGTAACACTCTTCAATGGTATCGACAATATCCCAAATCAGCACCACAGTTACTGGTTACGGAGTATGCGGATATTACACCAGGGTTCACTCTAAATCATGACAAAAATGTCAAACGTATGGATCTGGAGATTTCCTCTGGTGTAGTGACAGACTCTGCTCTGTACTACTGTGCTCTGAAGCCCACAGTGACAGGAAACCCAGAAACACTGTACAAAAACCTAACATCGCCTGTGCTATTTCAACTCTGTAGTTCCAAGTTTCATTTGACAGTAGTGCCATCAAGTGGAGTCAACATGCACCCATTCTATTGTGTCAAGAGGAGGAGCTTAGTGTTACACATAACGTAATGACTGGAACTGATTCACCCAGAGAGGGAATGTTCCAAGAGAAGATAATTTTACAGAGAAGTCTTTGTCTAACACCCAGTGGCTATGATGCTGTTCTATTCAGTCCTGTTTTTGTGCACTTGTAGGTAAGAATAAACTCTCCATTAACTGAATGTGTACTAACAGAATGTACACTGTTCAGTATTCATTACAATATGCTATTATCAATATCAAGAGGCAATACACTTTGAAACACCAAGTGTGGATATGTTGAACACTGTCTACATTGACTCAGTAATTCATGTTTTTATTTTTTACAGGTACAAGTGTTGAAGACATAATTAGTCCAGACAGATGTAGTGGATGTTATGGAGGTTAGTAGTGTTCGACTCTCCTGTAGATACAACAGCTCATTAACCAGCAGTCTGTTATGGTACCTCCAGCACCCTGGATCCTCTCCACAGTTCCTCATAGTGGACTACTCTGGGATCATAACCAACACTGATAGTACAAAATGGACCCTCACACATGAAAAAAAGGACAACCGTGTGGATCAGGAGATCTCCTCTGTTGTGACAGACTCTGCTCTGTACTACTGTTCTCTGAGGCCCACAGTGACAGGAAATGCAGAAACTGTAGAAAAACTAATTCTGACAATAGAAACACAGATCATTTTCCATTCATTATATTCCCTTTTTTTATATGAAATGATTTGCATGTTCAACTACCAGTGACCAGATTTTATGTTTGGAAATAAAGTAAATATGTCATGAATATCAGAATAATTTCATGACTAAACATATATAAATGTACCTGAATTAAAGCCATCTTTACTGTCATTTAGGAAACCAAACCTTCATCACCATCATCACCACTCATCATTTTGAGCCGTTATTAAATGGGTTTTATGTCATAAACTGAGCGGTAGGTTGTCAGTTCTAATCCGAGGATCTGGTAACTGGAGTGCTGCTGGGTTCAGATCCTGACTACAATTCCGTACCGTTGGGCCTGAAACTTGAAATTTTGTGAAGAAATAGAGTGACCCAAACATTAGAAATAGAGAAATATCGCTTTTGTTCATATTTCCATGAAAGCTGTACACCACGACGGTACAAATATTATTTTAGGGTCATTTTTGAGCCTGCAGTTATAAAATAATTTACAAACCATAAAGATACACACACACACACACACAGAATGAGAAATTGAGATTATTTGTGCTACTGATTGAACTCAGACAAAATTAAAACTTTCTTGTGCATGTGCAGCATCTCCCCTCCATGACCCCACACGTGACTCAAGTTCACAGACAAAATAAAAACAATTTCAGACAAAATAAATATTTCTTGAAAGCATTGTTAACTAGTGGGGAAGGCAGTCAGATGCTATAAAGGTGCTGCAGATGACAGTCCCCTCAGTTCTCTCTTTGCTGAAGCCATGAGAGCACGTGTCAATGCCCAACAGGTCGTAGATCAGATTTTTCAGATGTCCAAGAGGAACAAGAGAACAATAATTTGAAGAGGAGGAGGTATCTGAGGAAGAAGACGGGGAAGAACACAACCCAGAGCACGATGCATCATCTTCAGATGAAGAAGAAATAGCCCAAGATGAAAGAGAGAGATTTTTGTCAGCAAAATAACATGGTCCTTGTCACCATATGACAAACAGGGCAGGATGACAGCACAAAATGTCATAAGGATGACCACAGGGCCCACAGGACATCTAGTTGCCCATGCCCAGGACATCGGCTCAACATTCTACATGTTCATCACACCAGCCATCAAAAAAATCATCCTGGAGATGACAAATGTGGAGGGTTTCTGTAAATATGCAGACAACTGGAAAAGGATGGATGAGATTGACTTGTGTGCCTACATAGGGCTGCTAATCTTACCGGGTGTGTAAAGGTCCCAAGGCGAGGCTATACAGTGGTTCCTCCATTAAAAGTTGTGTCATACTGCGGTACACCCTGCGTGCTGCGGCAGCGTTCTGTGGCACGTCATTTAATTCTCAACCATTTCTTCTGTTACTGCAAGTTATTGTTAGTTTAACCACCAGAGGGAATCTTTGAGAATAATTTGATAGTATTCCATTTTGTGCAGAGGGTCCCTGGTTCGAGCCCAGGTAGTGGCGAGGAGAGGAACGGAAGCAAAACTGTTACACGGGCAAACATTTTATCAGGAGAATCCCCTCTTTGTAATTATGTGAGTCTGGGCAGCGAGCTCGTTTGTCATAGATCACTAGACCAGAAATGGTCTGAAGTTTTTATTCTTTCCCTACTTTTTCATTACGCAGACATAAGCACAGTTGACACCATTGAGGTTCGGATGTTGACTTTCTACACAAGTTGTTTTTTCCAGTTTCGTCCGACGAACAGATTGTAGTGGTAAAATATAAAGAGATACATTTTTTATGGAATTCTAAGCATTACTCCAGTCAAAACAGGCTCTGCGAACATTCGATACCATTCATTTGCTGTGGGCTAGCGCTAGCGTTCCAGTTTAGCCAACGTTCTTAAGCCGTTTTGACTCGTTCTATTGTCCAGCCATATAGATAGCCAGAGCAAATTTACGAAAGCACCCGAATGTCCATTTAGAAAGCACAACGACTATACGATTTGGCTAAACTAAGATTAACGAGAACAATCAAGTCAATAAACGTTGGGTAGTTAGATAGCCTATAGTTAATATACTGGCAAGTTTGATGTATAACTACTAACGTTAGGTAGCTAGCTAACATACTGGTACATACTGCTGTAATGATATGCTATGTGGTTCGTAAGGACAGCGTAGCTAACATATTGTGAGCCAACATAACAAGTTAGGTAACTTATTTGAAAAGTCATTACTTTATTATATTGAGTAGCAAGCTACCCTTTGGTCGTTAGGGCAAATCTGGTCTGTGACAGGAGGGAGGTTTTCACACCTAGCTCGGCTATTAGACTATTCTTTAGTAAAGGTTGAATAGTCTATTGTTCAGCAATTAGCCCTAGCCTTGCGAGGGTTAACACGTAATGCTTTACTCACGTTGGCTGCAGTGAAGGAGAGCCCGCAGGTTTTGGTAGCGGGCCATGTCAGTGGCACTTTATTGTCCTCAAAGCGAGCAAAGAAGTTGTTTAGTCTGTCTGGGAGCAAGACATCATGGTCCGCAACGGTGCTGTTTTTTCTTTTGTAGTCCGTGATTGACTGTAGACCCTGCCACATACCTCTCGTGTCTGAGCCGTTGAATTGTGACTCTACTTTGTCTCTATACTGACGCATAGCTTGTTTGATTGCCTTGCGGAGGGAATAGCTACCCTGTTTGTATTCGATCATGTTTCCGGTCACCTTGCCCAGTTCTGCGCGAATGCTGCCAACAATCCACGGTTTCTGGTTGGGGAATGTTTTAATAGACGCTGTGGGTAATACATCACCGATGCACTTGCTAATAAACTCGCTCACCGAATCAGCGTATTCATCAATGTTGTTGTTCGACGCTATGCGGAACATATTCCAGCGTGGAATCCAATTGGTCGGACCAGTGTTGAACAGACCTGAGCGCGGGTGATTCCTGTTTTAGTTTCTGTCTATAGGCTGGGAGCAACAAAATGGAGTCGTTGTCAGCTTTTCCGAAAGGAGGGAGGGGAGGGCCTTCTGTGCATCTCGGAATTTAGAATAACAACGATCTAGGGTTTTGCCAGCCCGGGTCGCGCAATCGATATGCTGATAGAATTTATGGAGCCTTGTTTTCAGATTAGCCTTGTTAAAATCCCCAGCTACAATAAATGCATCCTCAGGATATGTGGTTTCCAGTTTACATAGAGTCGAATGAAGTTATTTCAGGGCCGTCGATGTGTCTGCATGGGGGGGAATATACACGACTGTGATAATGATCTAAAATAATTATCTTGGTAGATAATGCAGTTAGCATTTGATTGTGAGGAATTCTAAGTCAGGTGAACAAAAGGACTTGAGTTCCTGTATGTTGTTATGATCACACCAAGTCTCGTTAATCATAAGGCATACACCCCAGCCCTTCTTCTTACCAGAGAGATGCTTGTTTCTGTCGGCGTGATGCGTGAAGAAACCAGGTGGCTGTACCGACTCCGATAGCGTGTCTCGAGTGAGCCATGTTTCCGTGAAACAAAGAGCGTTACAGTCTCTGATGTCTATCTGGAAGGCAACTCTTGCTCGGATTTCGTCTACCTTGTTGTCAAGAGACTGGACATTGGCGAGTAGTGTGCTCGGGGCGGTGCACGACGTGCCCGTCTACGGAGCCAGACCGGAAGACCGCTCCGTCTGCCCCTCCTGCGGCACCGTTGTTTTGGGTCGCCGGCTGGGATCCGATCCATTGCCCTGGGTGGTGGGCCAAACAGAGGATTCGCTTCGGGAAAGTCGTATTCCTGGTCGTAATGTTGGTGAGTTGACGTTGCTCTTATATCCAATAGTTCCTCCCGACTGTATGTAATAAGACTTAAGAAATCTATACACACATGTACTATAGTTATTACCACACATGAGATTCCCACATTGTAGCCTGCACATTGAATATATTCACTGATCATGTACTCTTCCTTGGCAAATAAAGGTGCGGTTCAGGTATGAATCTCTGAGACATTCTTTTTCAGTCATATCAAACTCCATTATTTGAATGATGCTATATCTGCATGTATGTATTACAATTATACACTCATACAGACCATTCATACAGACTCCTCTACTGAAGTGACAGACTCTGCTCTGTACTACTGTGACATGGAGCCTACAGTGACAGGAAACACTTCCTCATACAAAAAGCTGACAGTCTGACACAAAGATGTGGGATGTAGGAATTTTGTTTAGAATTCACTTCATCCTTACCAACATACAGTATTATAAAATTTTTACTATTAGGGTTATTTGCAGATTATACATATGGTATAGCATGGTATATATTGTATTGTGATTTTTTTTTTAATAATGCATTTCCAAGCCATATTATGAATCATATCATAAGGTTTATTTGCAGATAATACATACGGTATTGCATTGTTGATCCATTGAAAAAACAAACAGTAGCATTCCCTATCCATTGCCAGATAGAAATGAATTAAATAATTAGCTAATGAGGAGGAACTGACAGGTTGTGGTTTAACAATCTGATATTTTCTTTGACCACAGCGCCGTCAAGTGGAGTCTCTAGTGCATACATTATTTGTAAACTAGTATCCCAATATTCCAAATCAGCACCACAGTTACTGGTTTTGGAGTATGTGGATATTACACCAGTGTTCACTCTAAATCATGACACAACTGCCAAACATACGGATCTGGAGGTCTCCTCTGCTGATGTGACAGACTCTGCTTTGTACTACCCTGGAGCCCACAGACAGTCTGACACAAAGATACATTTTGTTTGGAATGATCTACATCCTCATCAACAGTGACACAGTATTCTACTATTCTCAGAGAAGGTTTATTTGCAGATGGTATATATAGTATAGTATTGGTATAGTATTATCTATTGAAAAAATAAACAAACAAAAGCAAAACCAAGATATTTTCAGATAGAAATAAGTCTAAAATAATCTGATGAGGCCAATAGGAACAGTAAACCCTTAACCCCAAACCACAGAAGAAGAGTTACATATCCAGTTATCAGAGGTGGTGCCTCATAGTCAAACACTGGTATAGGCTGGGTATACCTGCAACCATGAGGATGTCTCTGTAGAGGATCTACTCAGCTCTCTCACTGTCTTATCTCTCAGTTGGTTTATCTGGTCTGTGTCAGGATGTCACTCATATTACTGTTGCTCCTCTCTGCATGTGTAGGTGAGTGCTGAATTCTCAGCTTAAACCAAATAACATTTTGAATACAGTGACATTGCTTTTTTTCAATGAATGATTGCATTAAACACTAAGATGCATTTCACTGGAAACGTTCAATTCTTTCTCTTGTCATACTTTATGGGCACCTAATCCATGTATTGTTTCTCATTTGGAATAAACATGAACACAATGACAATATTTATGTTGTTGCAGGTGATAGTATGGAGCAGGAAACAATAACTCCAGTGAAGTCTGAAGTCAATGTCCTCCAAGGAACAGACATCACTCTCTCCTGCAACTACAAGGGCAACATTATCAACCTACAATGGTACCGTCAATACCCCGGATACAGACCAGAATGTCTTCTTTGGATCCTACAAACCAACAAATATGTACAGAATACATCCATTACGACTCCACGACACACTGGTAGACTGAATGAAGAGAAGACCCGTGTGGACTTGATGATCTCCTCTGTTGAATTGGAAGACTCTGCTCTGTACCACTGCGCCTTGCAGCCCACAGTGACAGGAAACCCAGACACACTGTACAAAAACCTGACAACATATACTGTAGAAAGAAAGCCATAACAGAAATTATTTCAAGTTGGTGTCAAGAGGAGGGGCTGTATAATCAAAGATCCACATGTAGCTTATGGATGTTATTGTTCAGGAAGTAGCTAGTTAGTCAGGTCTCTCAGTGCTGTCTGTCGGTTTCTCAAAGGTCTACAAGATGTTTTTCTTCTCATTTGTTCTCTTTTCAGCTTTTTTAGGTCAGTTATTATATGGATTGAAATCTTTTAATTTAATCTTACAGTGAACGAACAGCACAAAAACATGGTAATTGCACATTCATAGTGTTTAAATGTTATTTACAACTGCACAGTTTTACAGTTACAGAAGTTATCTTGTTATGGCTGCAGGGGGCGTATTGAAAAACTGGAAAATATGTGCCCATTTTCAAACGGCCTCTTACTCAATTTTTGCTCGTACAATATGCATATTATTATTACTATTGGATAGAAAACAGTCTCTAGTTTCTAAAAACGTTTGAATTATTTCTCTAAGTGTGTCACGATCGTGTGGAGGAGAGACGGACCAAAACGCAGCATGTGGAAAATAAGCCATCTTCTTTTATTTTACTATGAAGATGAAGATGAACATGAACCGAAACACTCTTACAAACTATACAAAAACAACAAACGACCGTGAAGCTATAAACGTAGTACACATACACAGGCTACAAACGTTCAACATAGACAATTCCCCACAAACAGCTAAAGCCTATGGTTGCCTTAAATATGGCTCCCAATCAGAGACAACAATAACCAGCTGTCTCTAATTGAGACCCAATTCAGGCAACCATAGACTTTCCTAGATACCTACACTCAACCATAGACACAGCTAGACTACTATACTAAACATAAACCCAACTACTCTAATAAACCCCCTAAACCTTACAACCACCCTAAACACTACAAACAACACATACATTCCCCATGTCACACCCTGACCTAACTAAAATAATTAAGAAAACAAAGAATACTAAGGCTAGGGCGTGACATAACCCCCCCCTTAAGGTGCGAACTCCGGGCGTACCAGCACATAGTCTAGGGGAGGGTCTGGGTGGGCGTCCGTCCACGGCGGCGGCTCCGGCACTGGTCGTGGTTCCCACCCCACCATAGTCACTACCCGCTTTCTGAAACCCACTGGAATAAGGGGCAGCACCGGACTAAGAGGCAGCACCGGACTAAGGGGCAGCACCAGGATAAGGGACAGCACCAGGATAAGGGACAGCACCAGGATAAGGGGCAGCACCAGGATAAGGGGCAGCACCAGGATAAGGGGCAGCTCCGGACTGAGGGACGGCAGCTCCGGACTGAAGGGCAGCACCCGACTGAATGGCGGATCCTGGCTGGCTGGCTCTGGCGGATCCTGGCTGGCTGGCGGATCCTGGCTGGACGGCTCTGGCGGATCCTGGCTGGACGGCTCATGGCTGGCTGACGGATCTGGCTGCTCATGGCTGGCTGACGGATCTGGCTGCTCATGGCTGGCTGAAGGATCTGGCTGCTCATGGCTGGCTGACAGATCTGGCTGCTCATGGCTGGCTGACAGATCTGGCTGCTCATGGCTGGCTGACGGATCTGGCTGCTCATGGCTTGCTGACGGCTCTGGACGCTCATGGCTGGCTGGCGGTTCTGGACGCTCATGGCTGGCTGGCGGTTCTGGCAGATCCTGTCTGGTTGGGGGCTCTGGCAGATCCTGTCTGGTTGGCGGCTCTGGCAGATCCTGTCTGGTTGGCGGCTCTGGCAGATCCTGTCTGACGAATGGCTCTAGCGGCTCCTGACTGACTATCGGCTCTGACGGCTCGGGACAGACGGGCGGCTCTAATGGCTCGGGACAGACGGATGGCTCAGACGGCACTGGGCAGACGGATGGCTCAGATGGTGCTGGGGAGACGGATGACTCAGATGGCGCTGGGGAGACGGATGACTCAGATGGCGCTGGAGAGACGGATGGCTCAGATGGCGCTGGAGAGACGGATGGCTCAGATGGCGCTGGGGAGACGGATGGCTCAGATGGCGCTGGGGAGACGGATGGCTCAGATGGCGCTGGAGAGACGGATGGCTCAGATGGCGCTGGGGAGACGGATGGCTCAGATGGCGCTGGGGAGACGGATGGCTCAGATGGCGCTGGGGAGACGGATGGCTCAGATGGCGCTGAGGAGACGGATGGCTCAGATGGCGCTGGGGAGACGGATGGCTCAGATGGCGCTGGAGAGACGGATGGCTCAGATGGCGCTGGGGAGACGGATGGCTCAGATGGCGCTGGGGAGACGGATGGCTCAGATGGCGCTGGGGAGACGGATGGCTCTGGCCGGTCCGTTCTGGCGGAAGGCTCTGGCTGATCCGGTCTGGCGGAAGGCTCTGGCTGATCCGGTCTGGCGGAAGGCTCTGGCTGATCCGGTCTGGCGGAAGGCTCTGGCTGATCCGGTCTGGCGGAAGGCTCTGGCTGATCCGGTCTGGCGGAAGGCTCTGGCTGATCCGGTCTGGCGGAAGGCTCTGGCTGATCCGGTCTGGCGGAAGGCTCTGTCTGACCCGGTCTGGTGGAAGGCTCTAGCGGCTCCTGTCTGGCGGAAGGCTCTAGCGGCTCCTGTCTGGCGGACGGCTCTGTAGGCTCATGGCAGACGGGCGGCTTTGCAGGCTCATGGCAGACGGGCGGCTTTGCAGGCTCAATACAGACGGGCAATTCATGCGGCGCTTGGCAGACGGACAGTTCAGACAGCGTTGGGCAGACGGGCAGTTCAGGCGCCGTTGGGCAGACGGCAGACTCTGGCCGGCTGAGACGCACTATAGGCCTGGTGCGTGGCGCCGGAACTGGAGGTACCGGGCTAAGGACACGCACCTTTAGGCTAGTGCGGGGAACAACAACAGGGCACACTGGACTCTCGATGCGCACTATAGGCCTGGTGCGTGGTACCGGAACTGGAGGTACCGGGCTGAGGGCACGCACCTCAGGGCGAGTGTGGGGAGAAGGAACAGTGCGTACAGGGCTCTGGAGACGCACAGGTAGCTTAGTGCGTGGTGTAGGAACTGGAGGCACCGGGCCGGAGACACACACCACAGGAAGAGTGCGTGGAGGAGGAATTGGGCTCTGGAGACGCCCTGGAAGCCTGGTGCGTAGTGTAGGCACTGGTGGTACTGGGCTGGGAACACACACCACAGGGCTAGTGCGAGGAGCAGTAACAGGACGCACAGGACTCTGGAGACGCACAGGAGGCTTTGTGCGTGCTGTAGGCACTGTCTTAACCAGACGGCTAGCACGCACCTCAGGACGAGTATGGAGAGCTGTTCCCGGTGACATTAAATCACCAACACATGCATTCGGACGGATGCCGTGCCTCATACACCAAACCAATACATCCCTTATAACTCTCTCCTCCAATTTCTCCATTAACTCCTTTACTGTCTCTGCGTCACTCTCCTCCAAATCCGCCCTTACCGGCTCCTTACGATAAGCAGGAGGAGTTGGCTCACGTCTCCCGACTGACCCAACTAAACTACCCGAGAGCCCCCCCCAAGAAATTTTTGGGTTTGACTTACGGGGTTCCAGCCTTGTTTCCGTGCTGCCTCCTCATATCTCCGCCTCTCTGCTTTCGCTGCCTCCAGCTCAGCTTTGGGGCGGTTATATTCTCCTGGTACTTCGCGGTCCAGAAGTTCCTCTTAATTCCAATAGTCCTGTGTAGGTGGGTCCTGTTGTTGTTGCACACGCTGCTTGATCCGATGTTGGTGGGGAATTCTGTCACGATCGTGTGGAGGAGAGATGGACCAAAACGCAGCATGTGGAAAATAAGCCATCTTCTTTTATTTTACTATGAAGATGAACATGAACCGAAACACTCTTACAAACTATACAAAAACAACAAACGACCGTGAAGCTATAAACGTAGTGCACATACACAGGCTACAAACGTTCAACATAGACAATTCCCCACAAACAGCTAAAGCCTATGGTTGCCTTAAATATGGCTCCCAATCAGAGACAACAATAACCAGCTGTCTCTAATTGAGACCCAATTCAGGCAACCATAGACTTTCCTAGATACCTACACTCAACCATAGACACAGCTAGACTACTATACTAAACATAAACCCAACTACTCTAATAAACCCCCTAAACCTTACAACCACCCTAAACACTACAAACAACACATACATTCCCCATGTCACACCCTGACCTAACTAAAATAATTAAGAAAACAAAGAATACTAAGGCCAGGGCGTGACAAAGTGGAACAGAACTCCTTTTACAGACCATTTCCTATCCGGAAGTGAGATTTCCAAAATCGATGTCTCTCTTCAAGACCTTGTCTATAAAAGGGCATGTCACTTAGGACTGTAGAAACACGTCATACGCCTTCCCCTGGGTGTCATGCGGAAGTGAGAGCAGAAATGACTTGATTATCTCGTCCTGGGATTGAACACAACCTCTTGGACTGAGACGTGCGCACTTTATATTTTTTCCTGGGCGCGAAGTTGGACCTGTACTCGGCTCATGGAAGAACCTTGTTAAAGGTGAATATGATCTCTGGCTTCGATTTTATTTGATACATGTCACAATATCATCCTAAAGTATGTTTTTTCAATATAGTTTAATTCTTTTATTGAAATTTATTCTGGACTTTAGACGTGATGCGACGCAATAATTTTGTCAAGATGGAGAGGTTAGCGCCGCACTGCCAGTGTGCTTGCTAATTCAAGAGGGAAATCGTTCGTTCTGGATTGAAATAAAGACGTTTCTGAACAAAGGACCCCTTGGAGAACATTCTGATGGAAGATCAACAAAGATAAGGACCCAATTTGGGATGCTTTTTCATATATCTGTCGAACTGTGCTATCGCTACCGTTTGACTAGAATCAATGCTGCTGTGTGCTAGCTATTGTAGTAAGCTAATATAACGATATATTGTGTTTTTGCTGTAAAACACTTCAAAAATCGGAAATATTGGCTCTATTCACAAGATCTTTCTCTTTCATTAGCTATCCACCATATATTGTTCTGAAATGTTTTATGATGTGTAATTAGTAGTTGACGTTGGTGTCTGTATTTTCTCTGGCTACTCCCGTGCGATTTCTGACTGTAGCTATGATGGTAGCAGTAATGTAAAACTGATTTATAGCTAAAATATGCAAATTTTTTGAACAAAACATAGATTTATTGTGTTACATGTTATAGGACTGTCATCTGAGGTAGTTTTTTCTAGGTTATTTAGGTTGGTTCTAGGTTAGTTAGGTTGGCTTGTGCATGCTACTTGCATCCTACTTGTGCTGTGAAAAATGTCTGTCCTCTTTTTTATTTGGTGGTGAGCTAACATAAATATATGTGGTGTTTTCTCTGTAAAACATTTAAAAAATCGGACATGTTGGCTGGATTGACAAGATGTTTATCTTTCAAATGCTGTATTGGACTTGTTAATGTGTGAAAGTTAAATATAAAAAAAAAATAGATTTTGAATTTCGCGCCCTGCACTTGAGCTGGATGTTGTCATAGGTGTACCGGCGTCGGGCTGCAGCCATAACAGGTTATTTGACCAAATCTTTTTGCAGGAAACAGTTTTGGGGATTCAATAAACCCTGTGAATACAGAAGAGCTTGTTCAGGAGGGAAGGAATGTCCATCTCTCCTGCAAATATGAGGGCACTCTTTACAATCTACAGTGGTACCGCCAATATCCCAGATCCAAACCAGAATTCCTCATGTACATCACACCAGAGGGGTTAATAATTACAGCTACTCCCCCCACCTCCATGTCTGACAGTTTCCAATGACAAAGTGGACAAACGTGTGAATCTGAAGATCTCTTCTGCTGATGTGACAGACTCTGCTCTGTACTTCTGTGCCATGAAGACCACAGTGACAGGAAACTCTACAAAAACCTGTAAAGAACCATGGGAGAAAACAGACATCCTGTATGACATGCATAAGTAACATAACTATTGTTTTTTAAATATTTGGCTAAAACGGCACACCCAAATCTAACTGCCTGTAGCTCAGGACCTGAAGGAAGGATATGCATATTATTGATACCATTTGAAAGGAAACACTTCAAAGATTGTGGAAATGCAAAATGAATGTAGGTGAACATAACACATTATATCTGGTAAAAGCTAATACAAACAGAAAAAACTTTTTTTTTGTTCCATCACCTTTGAAATTAATGAGAAAGGCCATAATAAACTCAACAAAAAAAGAAATGTCCTCTCACTGTCAACTGCGTTTATTTTCAGCAAAATTTACATGTGTAAATATTTGTATGAACATAAAAAGATTCAACAACTGAGACATAAACTGAACAAGTTCCACAGACATGTGACTAACAGAAATGGAATAATGGGTCCCTGAACAAGGGGGGGCCAAAATCAAAAGTAACAGTCAGTATCTGGTGTGGCCACCAGCTGCACTAAGTACGGCAGTGCATCTCCTCCTCATGAATTGCACCAGATTTGCAAGTTCTTGCTGTGAGATGTTACCACACTTTTCCACCAAGGCACTTGCAAGTTCCCGGTCATTTCTGGGGGGAATGGCCGTAGCCCTCACCCTACGATCCAACAGGTCCCAGACATTCTCAATGGGATTGATATCCGGGCTCTTCGCATGCCATTGCAGAACACTGACATTCCTGTCTTGCAGGAAATCACGCACAGAACAAGCAGTATGGCGGAGGATAGATGTCTTCCCTGTAAAGCACAGCGTTGAGATTGTTAGCAATGACAACAAGCTCAGTCCAATGATGCTGTGACACACCACCCCAGACCATGACCGACCCTCCACCTCCAAATTGATCCCGCTACAGAGTACAGGCCTCGGTGTAACGCTCATTCCTCCGACAATAAATTCGAATCCGACCATCACCCCTGGTGAGACAAAACCGCAACTCATCAGTGAAGATCACTTTTTGCCAGTCCTGTCTGGTCCAGCAACGGTGGGTTTGTGCCCATAGGCGACGTTGTTGTCGGTGATATCTGGTGAGGACCTGCCTTACAACAGGCCTAGAAGCCCTCAGTCCAGCCTGTCTCAGCCTGTTGGTGATAGTCTGAGCACTGATGGAGGGATTGTGCGTTCCTGGTGTAACTCAGGAAGTTGTTGTTGCCATCCTGTACCTGTCCCGCAGGTGTGATATTCGGATGTACCGATCCTGTGCAGGTGTTGTTACACTTGATCTGCCACTGCCAGAACGATCAGCTGTCCATCCTGTCTCCCTATAGCACTGTCTTAGGCATCTCACAGTACGTACATTGCAATTTATTGCCCTGCAGTCCTCATACCTCCTTGCAGCATGCCTAATGCAGGTTCACGCAGATGTGCAGGGACCCTGGGCATCTTTCTTGTGGTGTTTTTCAGAGTCAGTAGAAAGGCCTCTTTAGTGTCCTAAGTTTTCATAACTGTGACCTTAATTGCCTACCGTCTGTAAGCTGTTAGTGTCTTAACGACCGTTCGACAGGTGCATGTTCATTAATTGTTTATGGTTCATTGAACAATCATGGGAAACAGTGTTCAAACCCTTTACAATGAAGATCTGTGAAGTTATTTGGATTTTAAAAATCATCTTTGAAAGACAGGGTAATGAAAAAGGAGTTTATAATATGCAGTAGGTGTCCAGGCCACTAGATGGCAGAAGTGAGTATGCAAAGTTTCAGATTGATCCAGTGAAGCTTTGCATTTCTGCACAATATTAACATTTTTTTTATTATAAGTCTGCCCAAATGTGCCGAATTGGTCAGTTGATACATTTTCAAGTACATAACTATAGACAACATACAAAGTTGATATGGTAATACAAAATGTAATATTTTCACACTCCCATCAATGTCATACATGATGGATCATTAGCTTATACACTAACTTTCACACATTTAGATGGCCGTGCGGGGTGGGTGTGAAGCCAGAGACAGCAGGGGTTCAAACTGTTCGTACATTTAATATAAAAAATTATTTTACCAAGACACAGAACAAAGTCCAGAGTTCCTCCTGTACATCTCAGGTACAGAGTTTATAAAGAAAACAGATCCTCTGAACACTCAAATATCTGTCAAACTCAATGAAGAGAAAAACCGTTTGGATCTGTAGATCTCCTCTGCTGAAGTGACAGACTCTGCTCTGTACTACTGCGCTGTGAGGCCCACAGTGAAAACAAAAAACACTGTACAAAAACCTCAGCAGAGACCAAGTCAGCAGGGATTTATCCAGTTTCTGCTCTATATGGTGTCGAACCCTTACCTTTTAGACATCAAAACACTAATAAATGTCTCCTGTATATTAATTTCTCCTGTAAATAAAGCTTATGACTCCAACGTTTCACCTGTCCTTAAAATGATTTGAGCATTTATAGATAAGGTTAATTTGATGTGTATTCCTATTCTGCTAGTCAGACCTTTTAATCCCATCATATACATCAGTGGAGGCTGCTGAGGGGAGGACGGCTAATAATAATGGCTGGAGTGGAGTAAATAGAATGATATCAAACGTGGTTTCCATGTGGGTGATACCTTTCCATTGACTCCATTCCAGCCATTACTATGAGCCATCCTCCCCTCAGCAGCCTCCACTGATTAAAATACAATATGCATCGTTTATGTGACATCATTGCTCTCAACATGGACCTGCTCAGTGGTTTGGTCCTCTGGTGGTAAATCCATGTACTGCACTCTTTAGAGGAGCATACCTGAAGCCAACTGACTGGTAATAGACAAGACAAACATAAAAGGATCTTACACTGTTTTGGTCTGGGTCACGAGATACGAAAAATAATTAAATTTCACATATCATCATGTCCTAATATTTCATTGTTCATGTGACGATTTAGTGTCCTATAAATTGAAATGTGCACAACATACAATACAATTGACAATTAGTTATTTATGCAAAAATAGACAATAGAATGATAATAGACCTTGTCATTCTCTGAACTTCCTCAACATTTAAATATGGTAAGCAAGTGTAAGTAGCAAGTAAAAAATAAAATAATAAAAAGACCCACAAACAGCCGTTTCTGCAGCTTCTGGCTGATCTTCAGGTGAGGTACCTTCTTATCCTACATGTGCCTCCCATTACACCTTCTGAAGGACAGATTCATCTGGCCCAAGTGAGCTAGGTAGCTCGTCCACTGAGAGGTCCTCTCTGCCTCCTGATCAGTTATATGACAGATGTTCTTTGTCTGTGCTCCTCCTGTAGACTGCCCTCCACAGTTATGAAGTCCAGTGACAAGGACTTTCTATCTATAATAATGATACAATAGTTCCATCTGGTGTTCAACATTCTGCCCAACAAGGTAAAACCATGACATTGCTTGTATTTCAAGGGCAAGTTACTAGTGAGAGTCAATAGGTGTCAGTGGAGTCTCATAGTTTGCTTCTATTCCTTTCAGCTAGAGATATACGTATTTTTTCATGGGCTGCGTCTCAATCCACCACATCAGCCTATGGCGGTCTTCTGCATCTGCGGTGGAAGGTGGCCGAGCTGCAGCGGTGAATGTCAGACCATGAGACATCCAGAAAATCAATCTTCTCACAAATATTACCACTCTGCCAACTTCTGTTTGTAGCGTACCGTTTGGGCTAAAAACAAATGTGACCCTGCTGTGGAAAGGGTAGATTCTAACGAACACGATGGAGAATTTAAGGGGTTAAATATGTGTAGAAAAATAAAACATATATATTTCTTGAGCTTTCTTATATCTCATAGATATAGGACAGACACTTCATTTTTTGCCATTGATGAAAGTATTATTCATTGTGTTTCTATGGGATTTGGTAGTAAAGTCCAAATTCTATATTTTATCAAGTCATCTTGTAATTTTTTAGTCTAGAACTTTTTAGTCTAGAAATTCAAATGAAGACACGTTTTCTCTGTACCGGTACGCACTGTATATAGCCCAGCTATTGTTATTTACTGCTGCTCTTTAATTACTTGTTTTTCTTATCTCTTAGTTTTTTTAGGTATTTTCTTAAAACTGCATTGTTGGTTAAGGGCTTGTAAGTGAGCATTCCACTGAAAGGTTGCTGTTGTATTCAGCGCATGTGACAAATAAAATGTGATTTGAATATACAATAAGCTCCTCCTTTACTGCAGAGCCCCACAACTATGAGACTTCTTAGCTACAGTGGATGGAACATAAAGTCTATAACAGTCTATTCTTCCTCTATACATGAATCATGATGTCATATTGGTTTAGGAATACTTTACTTATCCTGGGTGCATGCCATTTTGGTACAGTATAGAGCTTCACCTTCCTATTCTCTTTGCCAGAATTTTTCCTAACTGATCATAAAAAAAATAGTGTTACTACTTTTTCAGGTTGCAGAGCAGAAGAGGCTGTTGACCAGCAGAGTGGACATGTTACTGCCCTTGAAGGAGGACTGGTAACACTCAGCTGTAACTACACTACTAGTAGTACATCTCCTGATCTCTTCTGGTACATCCAGTTAACTAGGGACTCTCCTCAGTATGTCCTGAGAAGAGATCGTTATTCAGAGGGGAGCAATAGTGATGATTTCAAGAAGAGGTTTGATTCCAGGCTGAATTTCACATCTAGCTCTGTCCCCTTGATGATCCAGAGGTTGCAGCTGTCTGACTCTGCTGTGTACTACTGTGCTCTGAGGCCCACTGTGACAACAGGATATACAACCCCTTTACAAAAACATACTGAGCTACACAATGACATTACACCTGTCTGTACAGTATACAACACCACTTTGAAATTGACACAGTAACCTCACTACCTCCCTGATACTACCAAGACTAATACCAGTGACCAGATTATATATTTGGAAATAAAGTGAAAGTCATGAATATGACTAAACATTCTAAACATTCTCTCCTATAAATACCATTGGTTCCATATGTACAGTGATTTAGTAAACCAAGCCTTCATCACCACCACCACACTTCATTAAGAGAAAGCATTGAATGGGTTTTATGTCAAAGCAAGGAGCTACAAATTATCCTGTTCAAACTGTACATATGATGACAAGTGACATATTTCAGTTAGTTAGTTGGTCGACATACAGTAGATGAATGATGATGTTTCTTGGTTTGATCTGGATGTTCTCTACGTTTTGTACAGGTGAGCCTTACAATATTTTGTAAGTGGGCCTATATTGTTGACGATTGTTACTTTTTAAACTTCTGTCAATTGAATTAGTTTCTATATTCTCTTTACAGGACAGATTGCTGGGGATCACATTTCTCCTGCATAGCATGAAGTCTTAGGTGCAGATGGAAAACCTGTGACTGAGCTGCACATTTACACCTGGATCTTGCAGCTAACTAGCTGCTATCCGAGTGACTATTGGCTAACATCAATTCCGGAGCAAACACCAATTATCCCGGAGCTAGCCAGCTGAAGAGTTCCATCAGCCACTCCTGGGCTACAATCACCTATCCGGACCCGTTTTACTGCCGATGCGGAGCCCCGCCGGGCCTTCACGACTGGGATACCGACGTTATCTGCCCGAGGGAGTTATTCATCTAGCCAGAAGTTAGCCAGCTCACAAGCTAACGTGAGTAGTTCAGCTAACCACAGCTAGCGCTTATCAGCTATCCTTTAGCTCGGAAAACTATTGCCAGTTTTGTACAACGCGACTCAGACCAGAGCATACCAGACCTATTTTCTCTCCATATCCCCGGATTTTTACCGCAATCTCTGGACATTTACACCTGGATCTTGCAGCTAACTAGCTGCTATCCGAGTGACTATTGGCTAACATCAATTCCGGAGCAAACACCAATTATCCCGGAGCTAGCCAGCTGAAGAGTTCCATCAGCCACTCCTGGGCTACAATTACCTATCCGGACCCGTTTTACTGCCGATGAGGAGCCCCACCGGGCCTTCACGACTGGGATACCGACGTTATCTGCCCGAGGGAGTTATTCAACTGGCCCCTCCATCGCGACGTAACCTGAACGCCCATATGCTAACTGCGGCCCGCTAATCGTTAGCTGTCTTGAGCATATCGGCTGCTATCTGAACAGGTCTATCGAACAATCTTACGCCGCGGGCTAGCTTAGTGGAGGCCTCACTGCTCCATCTACGGCTGCCCCCTGGACACTATGATCACTTGGCTACATAGCTGATGCTTGCTTGACTGTCCATTAATTCACGGTACTCCATTCCGTTTATTTATGTTTTATCTGTCGGCTCTGTGCTTTAACTCAGGATCTGTGTGTAGTTAATCCGACCCTCTCTGCCTAGCCGTCGCCATTTTTACCTGCTGCTGCTGTGTTAACTGACTAGCTGCTGTTATCTCACCTGTTGTTTTAGCTAGCTCTCCCAATCAAGACCTGCAATCACTTTATGCCTTATTGTATGTCTCCCTCAAATATCAATATGCCTTGCATACTGTTGTTCAGGCTAGCTATCATTGTTTTGGTTTGCAATGGACCCCGTAGTTCCACTCTCCGTACCTCTGATACCCCCTTCGTCCCACCCCCCACACATGCGGTAACCTCACCCATTGAGACCAGCATGTCCAGAGATACAACCTCTCTTATCATCACCCAGTGCCTGGGCTTGCCTCCGCTGTACCCACGCCCCACCATACCCCTGTCTGCACATTATGCCCAGAATCTATTCTACCACGCCCATAAATCTGCTCCTTTTATTCTTTGTCCCCAACGCTCTAGGCGACCAGTTTTGATAGCCTTTAGCCGCACCCTCATCCTACTACTCCTCTGTTCCTCGGGTGATGTGGAGGTAAACCCAGGCCCTGCATGTCCCCAGTCACCCTCATTTGTTGACTTCTGTGATCGAAAAAGCCTTGGCCTCATGCATGTCAACATCAGAAGCCTCCTCCCTAAGTTTGCCTTACTCACCGCTTTAGCACACTCTGCCAACCCTGATGTCCTTGCCGTGTCCGAATCCTGGCTTAGGAAGGCCACCAAAAATTCTGAGATTTCCATACCCAACTATAACACTTTCCGTCAAGATAGAACTGCCAAAGGGGGAGGAGTTGCAATCTACTGCAGAGATAGCCTGCAAAGTTCTGTCATACTTTCCAGGTCTATGCCCAAACAGTTCGAACTTCTAATTTTAAAAATTAATCTCTCCAGAAATAAGTCTCTCACTGTTGCCGCCTGCTACCGACCCCCCTCAGCTCCCAGCTGTGCCCTGGACACCATCTGTGAATTGATCGCTCCCCATCTAGCTTCAGAGTTTGTTCTGTTAGGTGACCTAAACTGGGATATGCTTAACACCCCGGCAGTCCTACAATCCAAGCTTGATGCCCTCAATCTCACACAAATCATCAAGGAACCCACCAGGTACAACCCTAAATCCGTAAACATGGGCACCCTAATAGACATTATCCTGACCAACCTGCCCTCCAAATACACCTCTGCTGTCTTCAATCAAGATCTCAGTGATCACTGCCTCATTGCCTGTATCCGCCACGGGTCCGCGGTCAAACGACCACCCCTCATCACTGTCAAACGCTCCCTAAAACACTTCTGCGAGCAGGCCTTTCTAATCGACCTGGCCCGGGTTCCCTGGAAGGATATTGACCTCATCCCGTCAGTTGAGGATGCCTGGTCATTCTTTAAATGTTACTTCCTCACCATATTAGACAAGCATGCTCCGTTCAAAAAATGCAGAACCAAGAACAGATATAGCCCCTGGTTCACTCCAGACCTGACTGCCCTCGACCAGCACAAAAACATCCTGTGGCGAACTGCAATAGCATCGAAGAGTCCCCGCGATATGCAACTGTTCAGGGAAGTCAGGAACCAATACACGCAGTCAGTCAGGAAAGCAAAGGCCAGCTTTTTCAAGCAGAAATTTGCATCCTGTAGCTCTAACTCCAAAAAGTTCTGGGATACTGTAAAGTCCATGGAGAACAAGAGCACCTCCTCCCAGCTGCCCACTGCACTGAGGCTAGGTAACACGGTCACCACCGATAAATCCGTGATAATCGAAGACTTCAACAAGCATTTCTCAATGGCTGGCCATGCCTTCCTCCTGGCGACTCCAACCTTGGCCAACAGCCCCGCCCCCTCCGCTGCTACTCGCCCAAGCCTCCCCAGCTTCTCCTTTACCCAAATCCAGATAGCAGATGTTCTGAAAGAGCTGGAAAACCTGGACCCATACAAATCAGCTGGGCTTGACAATCTGGACCCCCTATTTCTGAAACTGTCCGCCGCCATTGTCGCACCCCCTATCACCAGCCTGTTCAACCTCTCCTTCGTATCATCTGAGATCCCCAAGGATTGGAAAGCTGCCGCGGTCATCCCCCTCTTCAAAGGGGGAGACACCCTGGACCCAAACTGTTACAGACCTATATCCATCCTGCCCTGCCTATCTAAGGTCTTCGAAAGCCAAGTCAACAAACAGATCACTGACCATCTCGAATCCCACCGTACCTTCTCCGCTGTGCAATCCGGTTTCCGAGCCGGTCATGGGTGCACCTCAGCCACGCTCAAGGTACTAAACGATATCATAACCGCCATCGATAAAAGACATTACTGTGCAGCCGTCTTCATCGACCTGGCCAAGGCTTTCGACTCTGTCAATCACCATATTCTTATCGGCAGACTCAGTAGCCTCGGTTTTTCTAATGACTGCCTTGCCTGGTTCACCAACTACTTTGCAGACAGAGTTCAGTGTGTCAAATCGGAGGGCATGTTGTCCGGTCCTCTGGCAGTCTCTATGGGGGTACCACAGGGTTCAATTCTCGGGCCGACTCTTTTCTCTGTATACATCAATGATGTTGCTCTTGCTGCGGGCGATTCCCTGATCCACCTCTACGCAGACGACACCATTCTATATACTTCCGGCCCTTCCTTGGACACTGTACTATCTAACCTCCAAACGAGCTTCAATGCCATACAACACTCCTTCCGTGGCCTCCAACTGCTCTTAAACGCTAGTAAAACCAAATGCATGCTTTTCAACCGTTCGCTGCCTGCACCCGCACGCCCGACTAGCATCACCACCCTGGACGGTTCCGACCTAGAATATGTGGACATCTATAAGTACCTAGGTGTCTGGCTAGACTGCAAACTCTCCTTCCAGACTCATATCAAACATCTCCAATCCAAAATCAAAGCAAGAATCGGCTTTCTATTCCGCAACAAAGCCTCCTTCACTCACGCCGCCAAACTTACCCTAGTAAAACTGACTATCCTACCGATCCTCGACTTCGGCGATGTCATCTACAAAATAGCTTCCAATACTCTACTCAGCAAACTGGATGCAGTTTATCACAGTGCCATCCGTTTTGTTACTAAAGCACCTTATACGACCCACCACTGCGACCTGTATGCCCTAGTCGGCTGGCCCTCGCTACATGTTCGTCGTCAGACCCACTGGCTCCAGGTCATCTACAAGGCTATGCTAGGTAAAGTGCCGCCTTATCTCAGTTCACTGGTCACGATGGCTACACCCACCTGCAACACGCGCTCCAGCAGGTGTATCTCACTGATCATCCCTAAAGCCAAAACCTCATTTGGACGCCTTTCCTTCCAGTTCTCTGCTGCCTGCGACTGGAACGAATTGCAAAAATCTCTGAAGTTGGAGACTTTTATCTCCCTCAACAACTTTAAAAATCTGCTATCCGAGCAGCTAACCGATCGCTGCAGCTGTACATAGTCCATCTGTAAACTACCCACCCAATTTACCTACCTCACCCCCCCATACTGCTTTTATTTATTTACTTTTCTGCTCTTTTGCACACCAGTATCTCTTCTTGCACATGATCATCTGATGATTTATCACTCCAGTGTTAATCTGCTAAATTGTAATTATTCGATTTATTGCCTACCTCATGCCTTTTGCACACATTGTATATAGATTCTCTTTTTTTTTTTTTCTACCATGTTATTGACTTGTTTATTGTTTACTCCATGTGTAACTCTGTGTTGTCTGTTCACACTGCTATGCTTTATCTTGGCCAGGTCGCAGTTGCAAATGAGAACTTGTTCTCAACTAGCCTACCTGGTTAAATAAAGGTGAAATAAAAAAAATAAAAAAATATGATATAGGCTGGAAATGTATTGACCTTTAATGGTACAGGCATTACCCTAACCAGGCTCCTCAGTTCTACAGTATAAAGGTGCAAGATCAAGTACTAGGGAACATATCTCTGATAACAAAGTCTCAGACATCAACTCAACTGATCATAACAACTCTAACTCTGGCAGACACAGCTCTCTAATACTGTGCTCTCAGGAAATATATTGACGCAGTGGTGCAATGTGTATAAGATGCTGTTCTAAAACCTGCAGACCAAAAATGCTTTGATGAAGCGGGGATCAAATTTGAACATCAAACCACAATTTCATAATGTAATGGCAGAGGTTGAGATCAGAGAATTGTGATGTGCTTTGTGCAATCACCAGGTGGTCTAGTGTTTCTCTGTCTTCATATTTAATGAACTGTGAGAAATATGTATTCTTCACTCTTCAATTAGTTGTCTTCAATTCCATAATTTTTTAAAAGTGGTTAAGTGCAAAAATACTGTTTGTAGTTACTCCTCACAATTTACACAGCTTGGTGGTGTAGTATGAAAGTCAACCTGAAGAGGACAACCTAACAAAGCACACACACCCCTGAATCAGAGGATACCATACAGACAGACACCTCCCCATGGTCTACTACTGCATGTAATACAGAACAACA
The DNA here is from genome assembly GCF_016432855.1 of Salvelinus namaycush. Classification (NCBI taxonomy): domain Eukaryota; kingdom Metazoa; phylum Chordata; class Actinopteri; order Salmoniformes; family Salmonidae; genus Salvelinus; species Salvelinus namaycush. The sequence goes on along the minus strand of NC_052317.1, from coordinate 21,531,821 downwards.
TGAAGCATCAACAGTAGGACAGAGGGTGTCAAAGCTCTGTGATAGATAGATCAACATTGTTCTGCTCCTTACCTTTTCCACTTCAAACTGACTGACTAGTCATGAGAAATTGTCTGATCCTGCATGTTCTGGCTGCATGCTACTTTGGTATAACATCACTCTGTTCATCTGTCTCTTTCTGTGCATTTGTTCATTTAATTTATATACATTATTATTACATGTTGTGAAGATAAATGTATCTTTCTTTTCAGTGTGTAGAGCAGAAGAGAATGTAAGACAGCCAACAGAAGATGTAATGGTCGTAGAAGGACAACCAACAACACTCACTTGTCTATTTGATACAACTTCTCACCATATCTCTTCTGGTACAAACAACAAACAAATAGCAACACCATGTTTATGCTGAGCACGGATAGGTTTGGAGGTGAGAAAACTGCAACTGAGTACAACAACAGATTTGATGCCAGACTGAATTTCACAGCAAAGTCAGTTCCCTTTGACGATCCAGAGGGTGCAGCTGTCTGACTCTGCTGTGTACTACTGTGCTCTGAAACCCACTGTGACAACAGGTTAAGATCTCATGTAACTATAAAGTAATAGCAGACAGTCTGCTGTGGTACAGACATTCATCTGGATCAGGTCTCCAATTCCTTTACCTCGTAACAACTATCAATAATCCATATGAAGTGAGAGGTGATCCACAAGACTTTCTACTGTCTGTTACACTGAACAAGGAGAGAACCTGCATGGATCTCCTCTGGTAAAGTGACGTACTCTGCTCTGTACTACTGTGCTCTGAGGCCCACAGTGACAGGAAACCCAGAAACACTACAAAAACCTGACTGTAATAAATGTTTACTAGTAAACACCATTTAATAGGCAAGAATCTGAATACAAATAATCAGAGATCATGTTCATGGTTATCCATCAATTAAGCCATATTTGTTCATCACAGATTATAATGTTGCTGTAATGTGGGTCCAATTACTGACTAGGAGCTAAAATGAGAGGTGGAGAGATGATTCTGCTCTAACTGACTGGAACAGTGGGATGTCTTCAGTTCTGCCTCCTGATAACACACTGTTACACCCATCACCATGTTTCTCAACCCAGTGTTTCTCCTCTCTACACTTGTTGGTGAGTATTAGTCTTACATTACATACTGTTGTTTTATTCAAGGTAACTGTCAAGTGTCATTTGACCAAAGTGCAGCGTGGTACGTATCCATAATACTTTTAATCAAGATGAATACACGAACAAAAACAACAAAACGACCAACGAACAGTTCTGACAGGTGCAAAAAACACTAACCAGAAAATAACCACCCACCAACACAAGTGGGAAAACAGGCTACCTAAGTATGTCTCTCAATCAGAGACAACGATAGACAGCTGCCTCTGATTGAGAACCATACCAGGCCAAACACATAGAAATAGAAAACCTAGACCGACAACATAGAATACCCACCCACATCACACCCTCACCAAACTAAAAATAGAAACATACAAAGCAATCTACAGTCAGGGTGTGACAACACTGATGTAGAAGTGGCTTCAGAAAGGGACAGAGTTACTCTCTCTTGTAACTACACTTCTGGTAACACTCTTCTATGGTATCGACAACATCCCAAATCAGCACCACAGTTACTGGTTAAAAATCTACAACATCTGATGACGGGGAGAAAGTTATCAACAGGCATATGAAAGAATATGTCCTAAACACTAAACCCCTCTATTCTACCCATAACACTAACCCTAACTTATATGTCCTAAACACTAAACCCCTCTATTCTACCCATAACACTAACCCTAACTTGTATGTCCTAAACACTAAACCCCTCTATTCTACCCATAACACTAACCCTAATTTGTATGTCCTAAACACTAAACCCCTCTATTCTACCCATAACACTAACCCTAACTTGTATGTCCTAAACACTAAACCCCTCTATTCTACCCATAACAATAACCCTAACTTGTATGTCCTAAACACTAAACCCCTCTATTCTACCCATAACACTAACCCTAACTTGTATGTCCTAAACACTAAACCCCTCTATTCTACCCATAACACTAACCCTAACTTGTATGTCCTAAACACTAAACCCCTCTATTATACCCATAACACTAACCCTAATTTGTATGTCCTAAACACTAAACCCCTCTATTCTACCCATAACACTAACCCTAACTTGTATGTCCTAAACACTAAACCCCTCTATTATACCCATAACACTAACCCTAACTTGTATGTCCTAAACACTAAACCCCTCTATTCTACCCATAACAATAACCCTAACTTGTATATCCTAAACACTAAACCCCTCTATTCTACCCATAACACTAACCCTAACTTGTATGTCCTAAACACTAAACCCCTCTATTCTACCCATAACACTAACCCTAACTTGTATGTCCTAAACACTAAACCCCTCTATTATACCCATAACACTAACCCTAACTTGTATGTCCTAAACACTAAACCCCTCTATTCTACCCATAACACTAACCCTAACTTATATGTCCTAAACACTAAACCCCTCTATTCTACCCATAACACTAACCCTAACTTGTATGTCCTAAACACTAAACCCCTCTATTATACCCATAACACTAACCCTAACTTGTATGTCCTAAACACTAAACCCCTCTATTATACCCATAACACTAACCCTAACTTGTATGTCCTAAACACTAACCCCTCTTTTCTACCATAACACTAACCTTAACTTGATGTCCACATCAATGATGAATGTTTAACTATTTTCTTCATAATGTAGTATAACATGAATGAAGTAGCATTGTTAAAAATGAATGAATGCATCAATCCTACGATTAAGGATTGCATGGCACACACATAAAGAAATGTGGTTGTTCACCAACCCCTGTTTTTGGCAGTAGGTGGAGCTACAGCATTTTATCCAATCATCAAGAGTGAAAGATAGCTACAGAGAGAGATATTCAACTCTGCCTGTTTTGTGTTAGAAACGTTGGTATACTGTCAGCTATTTTGCTGCTTTCATAATTTCTCATCCTCTCAGTCCTTGCTGGTGAGTGATGTATTTTTTGGGGTCAGTGATGTATTCATAAGCATTTCGCTACACTCGCATTAACATCTGCCAACCATGTGTATGTGACCAATACAATTTGATTTGATTTGATTAAATTTCATCATTTTAATTTTAACTCCAAAATATATTTGATAGTTTTCAAAAAAGCTAGCAAAACAGCACCATGTTTTTCCCTTCTAGACAAGTAGCAGTTCTGAAGATGACAAACCCACTAGTTCTATGGTATGTGGTGTGGAGGGTAATACCATCACACCATTCTGCAGCTACACTGGCTCTGTAAACAATCTACAGTGGTATCGTCAGTTTCCCAGGTCTAAACCAGAGTTCCTGATTCTCATCACTAAATCAGGATATGTCCAGAAAACTGTCCCTCCTCGTATGTCAGCTCAGGTTCAAACCGACCGTGTGGATCTGGAGATCTCCTCTGCCGAGGTAACAGACTCTGCTCTGTACTACTGTGCTCTGAGGCCCAGAGTGACAGGAAACCTATAAACACTGTACAAAAACATGATCTGACACACATGCATATACACAGTTCATTTTAATGCTTTTCACAACACAATGATAAGAGCCTATAAACCAGCTATTTCCTGTTTGTGTAATGTACATCCCCTTTCTCTCTGCAGAAAACTCTCAGCAGCAAGCACTGCAGCAACAGAAACCAGTAACCAAGGCAGAGATCTGATCTGGTATTGCTATGTTCCACATGGAGAACTCTCTGATACTGGTCCTCATTCTAGCCTCAGGTAAACAATATTTTACATAATGTTTAATATCATGTTATGATGAATAATTATATGCTTTTTGTCCCTTTAACTTTGTTATTAATATATAATTACTGTTAATACATTTCCACCCCAGTTTCTACAGCACATAGCTTTTACACTTTGTTACAATTTTACTATTCTTTCTTTACAGGGCAGATTGCTGGGGATCACATTAATCCTGTAAATAATGAAGTGATCAGAACAGAGGGAGAACTTGTGACTCTGAGCTGCTCATATGATACAAGCAGTGAAAATATTTGGCTTAACTGGTACCGGCATTATCCTCACCAGGCTCCTCAGTTTCTACTGTATAAAGGTGCCAGATCAAGTACAACTGAACATATCCCTGATAAGAGATATAAATCCACAACGTCCCGGACATTAACTGAACTGGTGATAACAAGCCTAAACCTGGAAGACACAGCTCTCTACTACTGTGCTCTTGACACAGTGATACAAAGTGTATATTCCACTGTACAAAAACCTGCAGACCAAAATGTTTTGATGAAGTGGAAATCATAATTAAACAGCAACCACATTTGATGTCATGATGGCAGAAGTTGAGATCAGAGAACTGTGGTCACACCTGTGCTGTGTTCAATCACCAGGTGGTCTAGGTTTTTTCTGTTTTCATATGCAATGAACTGTAAGAAATATGTATTCTTCATTCTTCAATCAGTAGTCTTCAATTTCACTTACCGTATGCATTTTTTAAACCTTTTGTCAATAGGGGGGCGCTATTTTCACTTTGTAGAAAATTGTGCCCAAATTAAACTGCCTCGTACTCTATTCTTGCTCGTACAATATGCATATTATTATTGCTATTGGATAGAAAACACTCTCAAGTTTCTAAAACCGTTTGAATTATATCTGTGAGTAAAACAGAACTCATTTTGCAGCAAACTTCCTCTTAGGAAGTGAAAAATCTGAAATCGAGGCTCTGTTCCAGGGCCTTCCTATTAATTTGCCTGAAATCTATGGATATACATGCACTTCATACGCCTTCCACTAGATGTCAACAGGCAGTGAGAGGTGGAATGGGGTGTCTAGCTTGATCTGAGGCCGAACAAGAGCTTTTGGAATGACGTGTCTGGAAATGTCATTGTCTTCGAAGGTGCGAGAAGGAACCCCAGATTGCCTTCTGAAAAGCTTTCGGTATACACGTTAGACATCTCCGGCTCTGATTTTATTTGATAGATGTGATAAAAACATCATAAAGTAGTTTTTTTCAACCGAGTTGTATCAGTTTATTGAATGTTAATTGCGAGTTTTGGAATTTTCTTTTCTTTGCGTGAGGTGAAGTTGGGCACGTTTGCGCCACATGGCTAGCTATGGTTGCTAATTCGACAGGCGAAGAGGACATTCTAAAACCAAACAACGATTTATTCTGGACAAAGGACTCCTTGTACAAGATTCTGATGGAAGCTCAGCAAAAGTAGGAACCATTTATGATGTTATTTCGTATTTCTGTGGAAAATGTATAGTTCTATTTTCCGCCCTCATTGCAGGCGCTGTCTCGCTTTAACGTAAGCTGTATGTCGTACTAAAGTTATTTTAAAAAATCTAACACGGCAATTGCATTAAGAACTAGTGTATCTTTCATTTGCTGTACAACATGTATTTTTTTGTAAAGTTTATGATGAGTTCTTTGATTAGATTAGGTGACTGTCCAAAATATCTCCGGATAATTTTGGGCAGTTTGGCTACGTATTCACATTGTAAAACCACGATTTGTACCGCTAAATATGCACATTTTCGAACAAAACATATATGTATTGTGTAACATGATGTTATAGGACTGTCATCTGATGAAGTTTGTCAAGGTTAGTGAATAATTGTATATCTTTTGCTGTTTTTTTGCGATCACTACTTTTGCCGTGAATGAATGCGGTTGTGTGGTTGGCTATTGTGGTAAGCTAATATAATGCTATATTGTGTTTTCGCTGTAAAACACTTAAAAAATCTGAAATATTGGCTGGATCCACAAGTTGTTTATCTTTCATTTGCTGTACACCATGTATTTTTCATAAATGTTTTATGATGAGTATTTAGGTATTTCACGTTGCTCTCTGTAATTATTCCGGCTGCTTTGGTGATATTTTTTATGGTAGCTGCAATGTAAAACTATGATTTATACCTCAAATATGCACATTTTCGAACAAAACATAGATTTATTGTATAACATGTTATAAGACTGTCATCTGATGAAGTTGTTTCTTGGTTAGTGACTAATTATATCTCTATTTGGTCGGTTTTGTGATAGCTACCTAAAAAGGTAAAAAAATTGTGAAAATATGCGGTTGAGTCTTTTGCTATTGTGGTTAGCTAATAGAAATACATATTGTGTTTTCGCCGTAAAACATTTTAAAAATCGAAAATGATGGCTGGATTCACAAGAGTTGTATCTTTCATTTGGTGTCTTGGACTTGTGATTTCATGATATTTATATGCTAGTATTTACTTGTGGCGCTATGCTAGGCTATGCTAGTCAGCTTTTTTACTGATGAGGATGCTCCCGGATCCGTGATGGTGACCAAGTAGAAGTTAATATTGGTCAGATAATCACTTGGGAATATGACAAAGTGCAACAATATTATTATTGTTGGCCCTATTCAAAATTGACACAGCTTGGTGGTGTAGTATGAAAGTCAACCTGATGGGGGCAACCTAACAAAGCACAAACACCCCTAAATCAGAGGATGCCATACAGACAGACACCCCCCCCATGGTCTACTACTGCATGTAATACAGAACAACATGAAGCATCAACAGTAGGACAGAGAGTGTCAAAGCTCGTGATAGATAGATCAACATTGTTCTGCTCCTTAACTTTTCCACTTCAAACTGACTGACTAGTCATGAGAAATTGGCTGATCCTTCATGTTCTGGCTGCATGCTGCTTTGGTATAACATCACTCTGTTCATCTGTCTCTTTCTGTGCATTTGTTAATTTAATTTATATACATTATTATTATATGTTTTGAAGATATGTTTCTCTTTCTTTTCAGGGTGCACAGCAGAAGAGAATGTAAGACAGCCAACAGAAGATGTAATGGTCGTAGAAGGACAACCAATAACGCTCATCTCTTCTGGTACAAACAACTAGCAAATATCAACTCCATGTTTATGCTGAGAAGGGATGTTCACCTGCAGACACTACTACTGAGTTCAAGGAGAGATTTGATGCCCTTCTGAATGTCACAGCAAAATCAGTCCCCTTGAAGACTCTGCTGTGTACTACTGTGCTATGATGCCCACTGTGACAACAGGATATACTGCCCCTTTACAAAAACGCTGTGCGTGTGTATGTGCGTGTGTAAAGTATTTTATGTTGTGTGATGTTTTTTAAGGGGAGGTGTTACATTATTGAGGCGGAGGAAGAGAAATGCATGTTATAGTCTATAGTCAGTGAGAAACCAGGGGAGTCATTTTGTCAGAATTATACTTGTATTCACTCTTTTCACTGTGTCAAATAACACTTACCAGCATGTTTCCAGGATACATTTTAATATATGCACCTGTGGGTGAGTTTGATACTATTCTTCATATCCAATTACATATCCCATGTAATTACTGGAGCCTGGAGTAATATTACTGTGAATGACATTTTATACATTTTTAATACACTTGACAAATTTTTGTTTCATACATGTTTTCCAGGCGGCTGTCATGGGAATGACATTACTCCAACATCAGATAAGGTGTTTGGCTTGGAGGGTGAAGTCATGAAGCTGTCCTGTAACTACTCCTCTGCTCGTACTTTCCAGTGGTATCATCAGTACCCTGGATTATCTCCCATCTTCCTCCTCCTCACTGGAATGTCCTCAAACCCCTCTGTAGTGAACGCTACTCCTCCATACCCTCGACTGTCTGTTGAACTGAATAAGGAGAGAACCCGTGTGGATCTGGATGATCTCCTCCGCTGTTTTAACAGACTCTGCTCTGTAAACACCTTTTGTGCTTCTTTTAGTGCAGGGGTGGGGCGTCCTACTGTAGGTTCATGAAGATAAACTATACTTTAAAAAACTGTTGGACTTCACTCCAGCATATAACCTCATCTACAATATGATGGTTCTCTACACAGTTATTTTACTTTCTGCTCTGACATGTTAGTAAATTACTGTATTCCTGTCATTATTTTAACTACATTGTTTAGGCTAATGTATAGTTTATCTGTGCTATTGAATTTTAGAGAAAATATGAAAATCTTTCCTAATTTCAAATACATCTCCCTTATAATTGATCTGATCTGTCACCTCTTCACATGTGTAGGTGTCAGTGTTCAGCAGACCATCCAGCCAAACCAACATTACGTTTATGAAGATTAGGGCAGGTAATGTTCAGCTTTCCTGCAACTACTCCTCAAAATACAGTGTACTGTGGTATAAACAGTATCCAGGATCAGCTCCCCAATTCCTCCTCTTCATCCTCCATGCCTCTAGGACTGTAGTGAGAGCTAAACCTCCATACTCTTACCTCACTGTTAAACTGAACAGAGAAGACCTGTATAGATCTGGAGATCTCCTCTGCTGAAGTGAGAGACTGCTCTGTACGACTGTGCTGTAGAGCCTACATTGACAGGAAATACTGTACAAAAAACTTACAACACTCTGCACTGTACTGCTGTGCTGTGACGTCCACAGTGACGCATAACTTATTGACTCAGCAGTGAACTGAATTTTATGGATTTACAAGCATCTGCTGTCTTCTGTTAGACCACAGTGCCATCAAGTGGATTCTCTAGTGAATAAATCAAATGTATATGAAACATCTTTGATTCTACATTGTCAGTAGGAGGAGCTAGAGTATAAAACTCAGGATTACATTATGAATCCTCAAGATAAAACATGATACTACCATGAAGATCATAGCCAGTTGATGCTGTGCTTTTCATCAGCAGTTGGTGCTTATTCTACACATCCTGACATCTACAATGTTGTTCTGTTCACTTTTACTCTTCTTTAACTTGATAGGTAAGTAATACATTTTTATTCAAACTAAGTGTGATTATGTTGAGAGGTATTTATTTTTTTCAAATCAAAGATCATGAAGATAATGCACTACATGAGGATACATGTTTTTTTACTTTGAATACTTTTTATCTTTACACTGCATTTGGAATCAATTAAATCTTCCATGTGGTTTTAAAATATTAAATGTAATATATGTTTTATGTTTCACAGGTGTCAGTTCTGAACAGGTATTAACACCCTACACTGATGTAGAAGTGGCTTCAGAAAGGGACAGAGTTACTCTCTCTTGTAACTACACCTCTTCTGGTAACACTCTTCTATGGTATCGACAATATCCCATTTCAGCACCACAGTTACTGGTTACGGAGTACGCAAACATTACACCAGGGTTCATTCTAAATCATGACAAAAATGCCAAACGTGTTGATCTGAAGATCTCCTCTGTTGAAGTAACAGACTCTGCTCTGTACTACTGTGCTCTGAAGCCCACAGTGACAGGAAACCTAGAAACACTGTACAAAAACGTAACATCGCCTGAGAGTGTATTTCTACTCTGTAGTTCAAGGTTTAATTTGACAATAGTGCCATAAAGTGGAGTCAACATGCACCCATTCTATTGTGTCATGAGGAGGAGCTTAGTGTTACACTTAACATATAATGAGTGGAACTGATTCACCCAGAGAGTGAATGTTCCAAGAGAAGATCATTAGAGAAGTCTCTGTCTTTCACCCAGTGACTATGATGCTGCTCTATTCAGTCTTGTTTTGTGCACTTGTAGGTAAGAATTCACTCTCCATTAACTGAATGTGTACTGACAGAATGTACACTGTTCAGTACTCATTACAATATGGTATTATCAATTTGAAGTGGTAATACACTTTGATACATTAAGTGTGGATATACTGTACACTGTCTACATTGACTCAGTAATACATGTTGTTCTTTTTTACAGGTACAAGTGTTGAAGACATAATAAGTCCAGACAGAGATGTAGTGGATGTTATAGAGGGTAGTAGTGTTCAACTCTCCTGAAGATACAACAGCTCATTAACCAACAGTCTGTTATGGTACCTCCAGCACCCTGGATCCTCTCCACAGTTCCTCATAGTGGACTACTCTGGGATCATAACCAACACTGATAGTACAAAATGGACCCTCACACATGAAAAAAAGGACAACCGTATGGATCAGGAGATCTCCTCTGTTGTTACAGACTCTGCTCTGTACTACTGTTCTCTGAGGCCCACAGTGACAGGAAATGCAGAAACTGTAGAAAAACAAATTCTGACAATAGAAACACAGATCATGTTCCATTCATTATATTCCCTTTTTTTATATGAAATTATTGGCATGTTCAACTACCAGTGACCAGATTTTATGTTTGGAAATAAAGTAAATATGTCATGAATATCAGAACAATTTCATGACTAAACATATCATATAAATGTACCTGAATTAAAGCCATATTTAGTGTCATTTAGGAAAACAAACCTTCATCCCCACCACCAGCAATGAATGGGTTTTACGTCATAAACTGAGCGGTAGGTTGCCAGTTCTAATCCGAGGATCTGGTAACTGGAGTGCTGCTGGGTTCAGATCCTGACTTCAATTCCGTACCGTTGGGCCCTTAACTCTTGTGTTGTCTTAAGGGTCAAAAATGACCCGCCACTATGTTTAACAGCAGAGAAAACCCCATAAATTATATTTCTTCACAACTTGAAATTTTGTGAAGAAATAGAGTGACCCAAACATTAGAAAAAGAGAAACATCGCTTTTGTTCATATTTCCATGAAAGCTGTACACCACGACGGTACAAATATTATTTTAGGGTCATTTTTTTATCTGCAGTTATAAAATAATTTACAAACCATAAAGATACACACACACACACACACACAATGAGAAATTGAGATTATTTGTGCTACTGATTGAACTCAGACAAAATTAAAACTTTCTTGTGCATGTGCAGCATCTCCCCTCCATGACCCCACACGTGACTCAAGTTCACAGACAAAATAAAAACAATTTCAGACAAAATAAACATTTCTTGAAAGCATTGTTAACTAGTGGGGAATGCAGTCAGATGCTATAAAGGTGCTGCAGATGACAGTCCCCTCAGTTCTCTCTTTGCTGAAGCCATGAGAGCACGTGTCAATGCCCAGCAGGTCGTAGATCAGATTTATTCAGATGTCCAAGAGGAAAAGAGAACAATAATTTGAAGAGGAGGAGGTATCTGAGGAAGAAGACGGGGAAGAACACAACCCAGAGCACGATGCATCATCTTCAGATGAAGAAGAAATAGCGCAAGATGAAAGAGAGACATTTTTGTCAGCAAAATAACATGGTCCTTGTCACCATATGACAAACAGGGCAGGATGACAGCACAAAATGTCATAAGGATGACCACAGGGCCCACAGGATATGTAGTTGCCCATGCCCAGGACATCGCCTCAACATTCTACATGTTCATCACACCAGCCATCAAAAAAATCATCCTGGAGATGACAAATTTTGAGGTTTTCTGTAAATATGCAGACAACTGGAAAAGGATGGATGAGATTGACTTGTGTGCCTACATAGGGCTGCTAATCTTACCGGGTGTGTAAAGGTCCCAAGGCGAGGCTATACAGTGGTTCCTCCTTTAAAAGTTGTGTCATACTGCGGCACACCCTGCGTGCTGCTGCAGCATTCTGTGGCACGTCATTTAATTCTCAGCCGTTTCTTCTGTTACTGCAAGTTATGGTAAGTTTAACCACCAGAGGGAATCTTTGTGAATAATTTGATAGTATTCCATTTTGTGCAGAGGGTCCCTGGTTCAAGCCCAGGAAGTGGCGAGGAGAGGAACGGAAGCAAAACTGTTACACTGGCAAAATGTTAATCAGGAGAATCCCCTCTTTGTAATTATGTGAGTCTGGGCAGTGAGCTCGTTTGTCATAGATCACTAGACCAGAAATAGTCTGAAGTTTTTATTTTTCCCCTACTTTTTCATTACGCAGACATAAGCACAGTTGACACCATTGAGGTTTGGATGTTGACTTTCTACACAAGTTGTTTTTTCCAGTTTCGTCCGACGAACAGATTGTAGTGGTAAAATAAAAAGAGATACATTTTTTTATGGAATTCTAAGCATTACTCCAGTCAAAACAGGCTCTGCGAACATTTTATTCCATTCATTTGCTGTGGGCTCACGCTAGTGTTCCAGTTTAGCCAACGTTCTTCAGCCGTTTTGAATCGTTCTATTGTCCAGCCATATAGATAGCCAGAGCGAATTTACGAAAGCACCCGAATGTCCATTGAGAAAGCACAACGACTATACGATTTGGCTAAACTAAGATTAACGAGAACAATCAAGTCAATAAACGTTGGGTAGTTAGATAGCCTATAGTTAATATACTGGCAAGTTTGATGTATAACTACGAACATTAGGTAGCTAGCTAACATACCGGTACATACTGCTGTAATGATATGCTATGTGGTTCGTAAGGACAGCGTAGCTAACATATTGTGAGCCAACATAACAAGTTAGGTAACTTATTTGAAAAGTCATTACTTTATTACATTGAGTAGCAAGCTACCCTTTGGTCGTTAGGGCAAATCTGGTCTGTGATAGGAGGGAGGTTTTCACACCTAGCTCGGCTATTAGACTATTCTTTAGTGAAGGTTGAAAATTCTATTGTTCAGCTATTAGCCCTCCTCCCCAACTTGCAACAAATTTCTGTTCCCATCTCATTCCATTCCCTCTTCCACGCGTCATCATTCTGCTCCTGAGTGGCTCGCTTGTGGGCGTGCTGGCAGGGTATGGTAGTGTCTTCGGTTGTGGAGCAAGACATCTGCATACAGTAGCACATTTGAATGAAGGTGTGGTTATTCACAGGCAAATTGTTACATGCTATGGAGGTACATTTTTGTCTTTTTGTCAGTTACCTTAGCTTTCTTGTGAACAGGAACAATAGTGGCCCTCATGAAGCAAGTGGGAATAGCAGACTGGGATAAGGATTGATTGAATATGTCCGTAAAGAAACCAGCCAGCTGGTCTGCACATGCTTTGAGGAAGTGGCTGGGGATGCCGTCTGGGCCTGCAGCCTTGCGAGGGTTAACAAGTAATGCTTTACTCACGTTGGCTGCAGTGAAGGAGAGCCCGCAGGTTTTGGTAGCGGGCCATGTCAGTGGCACTTTATTGTCCTCAAAGCGAGCAAAGAAGTTGTTTAGTCTGTCTGGGAGCAAGACATCATGGTCCGCAACGGTGGTGGTTTTTCTTTTGTAGTCCGTGATTGACTGTAGACCCTGCCACATACCTCTCGTGTCTGAGCCGTTGAATTGTGACTCTACTTTGTCTCTATACTGACGCTTAGCTTGTTTGATTGCCTTGCGGAGGGAATAGCTACCCTGTTTGTATTCGGTCATGTTTCCGGTCACCTTGCCCAGTTTTGCGCGAATGCTGCCAACAATCCACAGTTTCTGGTTTGGGAATGTTTTAATAGACGCTGTGGGTAATACATCACCGATGCACTTGCTAATAAACTCGCTCACCGAATCAGCGTATTCATCAATGTTGTTGAGAGATGCTTGTTTCTGTCGGCGCGATGCGTGAAGAAACCAGGTGGCTTTACCACCTCCGATAGCGTGTCTCGAGTGAGCCATGTTTCCGTGAAACAAAGAGCGTTACAGTCTCTGATGTCTATCTGGAAGGCAACTCTTGCTCGGATTTCGTCTACCTTGTTGTCAAGAGACTGGACATTGGCGAGTAGTGTGCTCGGGTCGGTGCACGATGTGCCCGTCTACGGAGCCTGACCAGAAGACTGCTCCGTCTGCCCCTCCCGCGGCACCGTTGTTTTGGGTCGCCGGCTGGGATCCGATCCATTGTCCTGGGTGGTGGGCCAAACAGAGGATTCGTTTCGGGAAAGTCGTATTCCTGGTCGTAATGTTGGTGAGTTGACGTTGCTCTTATATCCAATAGTTCCTCCCGACTGTATGTAATAAGACTTCTATACACACATGTACTATAGTTATTACCACACATGAGATTCCCACATTGTAGCCTGCAAATTGAATATATTCACTGATCATGTACTCTTCCTTGGCAAATAAAGGTGCGGTTCAGCTAAGAATCTCTGAGACATTCTTTTTCAGTCATATCAAACTCCTTTATATGAATGATGCTGTATCTGCATGTATTTATTACAATTATACACTCATACAGACCATTCATACAGACTCCTCTACTGAAGTGACAGACTCTGCTCTGTACTACTGTGACATGGAGCCTACAGTGACAGGAAACACTTCCTCATACAAAAAGCTGACAGTCTGACACAAAGATGTGGAATGTATGAATTTTGAATTTTCTTACCAACATACAGTATTATAATTTTTTTACTATTAGGGTTATTTGCAGATTATCTTCTTGAGAATACAGGGGGTGCTATTTTCCCATTAGCATAATTTGCTCTACAGATTAAACTGCCTCTTATTCAATTATTGCTCTTACTATATGCATATAAATAATACCATTGGAAAGAAAACAATCTCTAGTTTCTAAAACCGTTTCAATTTTGTCTCTGAGTGATACAGAAGTCATTTGACAGCACTTTCCATGACCAAGAAGAAAAAAGCAAGATGTGTATGCCAGCTTCAACGCTCTGCCTATATATGGTCGTGCCCCCTATGACCCGAAACACACCTCATTGGCCTTCCTCTGGGTGTCAAGAGGACGTCAGAGGAAAAATATCTTGTTTATCTGGGACTGACGTGAAATGAGAGCTAATTCTTTGGCGTGACCGACAACTTCCGGTTGTCTAAATCGTGCGACTTGTAGCTGCGATTGTCTTCTGTTGTGCGGCCATTATGGATGAAAACTATCTCCGTCTCGAAGTTTGTTTGATACATGTGACCAGATCATCGTAATGTATGTTTTTTCAATATAGTTTAATCAGATTATTTGAATTTTTTCGGGAGTTTTGTGGTGTTCCGTTGTCTGATTTTATTTACGTTTGAGAGATCCGTGCCACTCGACCAGTACCTGTGCTAAATGGAGTGGGAAAGGAACAATTCTGAACGGAACCAACGACTCATCTTGACAAAGGACACTTTGATCAACATTCTGATGAAAGATCAGCCATAGTAAGACCCAATTTACGATATTATATCATATCTGTTGTGCATGTGAACTGGCCGTGGGCGCCTAGCCGAATCTGCCTGGTATAGCTATGCTAATTTAGCGCTACATTTTGTTTTCGTTATAAAACATTTCATAAATCTGAAATATTGTTTGGATTCACCAGATGTTGGGCTTTCAATATCTGTACGCTGTGTATTTTTCTGAAATGTTTTAAGATGAGTAATTCGTTATATGACGTTGGTCTCTGTAATTGTTCTGGCTGGGTCAGCACTATTTCAGATTGCAGCTGCAATGTAGAACTGTGATTTATACCTGAAAAATGCACATTTTTCCAAAAAAAAACTATGCTATACCATAAATATGTTATCAGACTGTCATCTTATGAAGTTGTTTCTTGGTTAGTGGCTATATATTTTTTTATTTAGTCGAATTAGTGATAGCTACTGACGCAGGAAAAAGCTGTTGGGAGTAAAAAAATCGTGTCCTTTGCTAACGTGGTTAGCTAATAGATTTACATATTGTGTCTTCCCTGTAAAACATTTTAAAAATCTGAAATGGTGGCTTTATTCACAAGATCTGTATCTTTCATTAGGTGTCTTGGACTTGTGATTTAATGATATTTAGATGCTACTATTTAATTGTGACGCTATGCTAGCGATGCTAATCAGTGTGAGGGGGGGTGATCCCGGATCCGGGGTTGAGGTTCTAGAAAGGTTAAACATATGGTATAGCATGGTATATACTGTATTGTGATTTTCTTTAAATAATGCATTTCCAAGCCATATTATGAATCATATCATAAGGTTTATTTGCAGATAATACATATGGTATTGCATTGTTGATCCATTGAAAAAACAAACAGTAGCATTCCCTATCCATTGCCAGATAGAAATGAATTAAATAATTAGCTATTGAGGAGGAACTGACAGGTTGTGGTTTTACAATCTGCTATTTTCTTTGACCACAGCGCCGTCAAGTGGAGTCTCTAGTGCATACATTATTTGTAAACTAGTATCCCAATATTCCAAATCAGCACCACAGTTACTGGTTTTGGAGTATGTGGATATTACACCAGGTTTCACTCTAAATCATGACAAAACTGCCAAACATACGGATCTAGAGATCTCCTCTGCTGATGTGACAGACTCTGCTCTGTACTACTGTGCCCTGGAGCCCACAGACAGTCTGACACAAAGATACATTTTGTTTGGAATGATCTTCATCCTCATCAACAGTGACACCGTATTCTACTATTCTCAGAGAAGGTTTATTTGCAGATGGTATATATAGTATAGGATTGGTATAGTATTATCTATTGAAAAAATAAACAAACAAAAGCAAAACCAAGATATTTTCAGATAGAAATAAGGGTAAAATAATCTGATGAGGCCAATAGGACCTGAAAACCCTTAACCACAAACCACAGAAGAAGAGCTACATATCCAGTTATCAGAGGAGGGGCCTCATAGTCAAACACTGGTATAGGCTGGGTATACCTGCAACCATGAGGATGTCTCTGTAGAGGATCTACTCAGCTCTCTCACTGTCTTATCTCTCAGTTAGTTTATCTAGTCTGTGTCAGGATGTCACTCATATTACTGTTGCTCCTCTCTGCATTTGTAGGTGAGTGCTGAATTCTCAGCTTAAACCAAATAACATTTTGAATACAGTGACATTGCTTTTTTTCAGTGAATGATTGCATTAAACACTAAGATGCATTTCACTGGAAACTTTCAATTCTTTCTCTTGTCATACTTTATGGGCACCTAACCCATGTATTGTTTCTCATTTGGAATAAACATTAACACAATGACAATACTTATGTTGTTGCAGGTGATAGTATGGAGCAGGAAACAATAACTCCAGTGAAGCCTGAAGTCAATGTCCTCCAAGGAACAGACATCACTCTCTCCTGCAACTACAAGGGCAATGTTAACTATCTCCAATGGTACCGTCAATACCCCGGATCCAGACCAGAATGTCTTCTTTTGATCCAACAAAGCAGCATGTATGTACAGAATACATCCATTACGACTCCACGACACACTGGTAGACTGAATGAAGAGAAGACCCGTGTTGACTTGATGATCTCCTCTGCTGAATTGGAAGACTCTGCACTGTACCACTGTGCCTTGCAGCCCACAGTGACAGGAAACCCATAAACACAGTGCAAAAACCTGACAACATATACTGTAGAAAGAAAGCCATAACAGAAAACATTTCATGTTGGTGTCAAGAGGAGGCGCTGTATAATCAAAGATCCACATGTAGTTTATGGATGTTATTGTTCAGGAAGTAGCTAGTTAGTCAGGTCTCTCAGTGCTGTCTGTCGGTTTCTCAAAGGTCTACAAGATGTTTTCCTTCTCATTTGTTCTCTTTTCAGCTTTTTTAGGTCAGTTATTATATGGATTGAAATCTTTTAATTTAATCTTACAGTGAACGAACAGCACAAAACCATGGTAATTGCACATTCATAGTGTTTAAATGTTATTTACAACTGCACAGAGCCATTACTATGAGCCATCCTCCCCTAAAATACAATATGCATCGTTTATGTGACATCATTGCTCTCAACATGGACCTGCTCAGTGGTTTGGTCCTCTAGTGGTAAATCCATGTACTGCACTCTTTAGAGGAGCATACCTGAAGCCAACTGACTGGTAATAGACAAGACAAACATAAAAGGATCTTACACTGTTTTGGTCTGGGTCACGAGATACGAAAAATTATTCGTAAAAATAAAATCGTCATACCCTAATATTTCATTGTTCATGTGACGATTTAGTGTCCTATAAATTGAAATGTGCACAACATACAATACAATTGACAATTAGTTATTTATGCAAAAATAGAAAATACAAATATTACTGACCTTGTCATTCTTAGAACTTCCTCAACATTTAAATATGGTAAGCAAGTGTAAGTAGCAAGTAAAAAATAAAATAAAAAAAAGACCCACAAACAGCCGTTTCTGCAGCTTCTGGCTGATCTTCAGGTGAGGTACCTTCTTATCCTACATGTTCTTCCCATTACACCTTCTGAAGGACAGATTCATCTGGCCCAAGTGAGCTAGGTAGCTCGTCCACTGAGAGGTTCTCTCTGCCTCCTGATCAGTTATATGACAGATGTTCTTTGTCTGTGCTCCTCCTGTAGACTGCCCTCCACAGTTATGAAGTCCAGTGACAAGGATTTTCTATGTATAATAATGATACAATAGTTCCCTCTGGTGTTCAACATTCTGCCCAACAAGGTAAAACCATGACATTGCTTGTATTTCAAGGGCAAGTTACTAGTGAGAGTCAATAGGTGTCAGTGGAGTCTCATAGTTTGCTTCGATTCCTTTCAGCTAGAGATATACGTATTTTTTCATGGGCTGCGTCTCAATCCACCACATCAGCCTATGGCGGTCTTCTGCATCTGCGGTGGAAGGTGGCCGAGCTGCAGCGGTGAATGTCAGACCATGAGACATCCCGAAAATCAATCTTCTCACAAATATTACCACTCTGCCAACTTCTGTTTGTAGCGTACCGTTTGGGCTAAAAACAAATGTGACCCTGCTGTGGAAAGGGTAGATTCTAACGAACACGATGGAGAATTTAAGGGGTTAAATATGTGTAGAAAAATAAAACATATATATTTCTTGAGCTTTCTTATATCTCATAGATATAGGACAGACACTTCATTTTTTGCCATTGATGAAAGTATTATTCATTGTGTTTCTATGGGATTTGGTAGTAAAGTCCAAATTCTATATTTTATCAAGTCATCTTGTAATTTTTTTTATACCTATATTCCAAATTCGATCCACTGTATGACCCCCCCAACTTTTTAGTCTAGAAATTCAAATGAAGACACGTTTTTCTCTGTACCGGTACGCACTGTATATAGCCCAGCTATTGTTATTTACTGCTGCTCTTTAATTACTTGTTTTTCTTATCTCTTAGTTATTTTAGGTATTTTCTTAAAACTGCATTGTTGGTTAAGGGCTTGTAAGTGAGCATTTCACTGAAAGGTTGCTGTTGTATTCAGCACATGTGACAAATAAAATTTGATTTGATTTGAATATACAATAAGCTCCTCCTTTACTGCAGAGCCCCACAACTATGAGACTTCTTAGCTACAGTGGATGGAACATAAAGTCTATAACAGTCTATTCTTCCTCTATACATGAATCATGATGTCATATTGGTTTAGGAATACTTTACTTATCCTGGGTGCATGCCATTTTGGTACAGTATAGAGCTTCTCCTTCCTATTCTCTTTGCCAGAATCTTTCCTAACTGATTATAAAAAAAATTGTGTTACTACTTTTTCAGGTTGCAGAGCAGAAGAGGCTGTTGACCAGCAGAGTGGACATGTTACTGCCCTTGAAGGAGGACTGGTAACACTCAGCTGTAACTACACTACTAGCAGTACTACATCTCCTGATCTCTTCTGGTATATCCAGTTAACTAGGGATTCTCTTCAGTATGTCCTGAGAAGAGATCGTTATTCAGAGGGGAGCAATAGTGATGATTTCAAGAAGAGGTTTGATTCCAGGCTGAATTTCACATCTAGCTCTGTCCCCTTGACGATCCAGAGGTTGCAGCTGTCTGACTCTGCTGTGTACTACTGTGCTCTGAGGCCCACTGTGACAACAGGATATACAGCCCCCCTACAAAAACATACTGAGCTACACAATGACAATACACCTGTCTGTACAGTATACAACACCACTTTGAAATTGACACAGTAACCTCACTACCTCCCTGATACTACCAAGACTAATACCAGTGACCAGATTATATATTTGGAAATAAAGTGAAAGTCATGAATATGACTAAACATTCTAAACATTCTCTCCTAAAAATACCATTGATTCCATATGTACAGTGATTTAGTAAACCAAGCCTTCCTCACCACCACCACACTTCATTAAGAGAAAGCATTGAATGGGTTTTATGTCAAAGCGAGGAGCTACAAATTATCCTGTTCAAACTGTACATATGATGACAAGTGACATATTTCAGTTAGTTAGTTGGTCGACATACAGTAGATCAATGATGATGTTTCTTGGTTTGATCTGGATGTTCTCTACGTTTTGTACAGGTGAACCTTACAATATTTTGTAAGTGAGCCTATATTGTTGACGGTTGTTACTTTTTAAACTTCTGTCAATTGAATTAGTTTCTATATTCTCTTTACAGGACAGATTGCTGGGGATCACATTTCTCCTGCATAGCATGAAGTCTTAGGTGCAGATGGAAAACCTGTGACTCTGAGCTGCTCATATGATATAGGCTGGAAATGTATTGACCTTTCATTGTACAGGCATTACCCTAACCAGGCTCCTCAGTTCTACAGTATAAAGGTGCAAGATCAAGTACTAGGGAACATATCCCTGATAACAAAGTCTCAGACATCAACTCAACTGATCATAACAACTCTAACTCTGGCAGACACAGCTCTCTAATACTGTGCTCTCAGGGAATATATTAACGCAGTGGTGCAATGTGTATAAGATGCTGTTCTAAAACCTGCAGACCAAAAATGCTTTGATGAAGCGGGGATCAAATTTGAACATCAAACCACAATTTCATAATGTAATGGCAGAGGTTGAGATCAGAGAATTGTGATGTGCTTTGTGCAATCACCAGGTGGTCTAGTGTTTCTCTGTCTTCATATTCAATGAACTGTGAGAAATATGTATTCTTCACTCTTCAATTAGTTGTCTTCAATTCCATCATTTTTTAAAAGTGGTTAGAAAAGCACTTGGAAATATGACCAGTGCAAAAATACTGTTGTTTGTAGTTACTCCTCCTCACAATTTACACAGCTTGGTGGTGTAGTATGAAAGTCAAGCTGAAGGGGGCAACCTAACAAAGCACAAACACCCCTGAATCAGAAGATGCCAAACAGACAGACACCTCCCCATGGTCTACTACTGCATGTAATACAGAACAACATGAAGCATCAACAGTAGGACAGAGGATGTCAAAGCTCTGTGATAGATAGATCAACATTGTTCTGCTCCTTACCTTTTCCACTTCAAACTGACTGACTAGTCATGAGAAATTGGCTGATCCTGCATGTTCTGGCTGCATGCTGCTTTGGTATAACATCACTCTGTTCATCTGTCTCTTTCTGTGCATTTGTTCTTTTGATTGATATACATTATTAATATATGTTGTGAAGATAAATGTATCTTTCTTTTCAGTGTGCAGAGCAGAAGAGAATGTAAGACAGCCAACAGAAGATGTAATGGTCGTAGAAGGACAACCAACAACACTCACTTGTCTATTTGATAAAACTTCTCACCATATCTCTTCTGGTACAAACAACAAACAAATAGCAACACCATGTTTATGCTGAGCACTGATAGGTTTGGAGGTGAGAAAACTGCAACTGAGTACAACAACAGATTTGATGCCAGACTGAATTTCACAGCAAAGTCAGTTCCCTTTGACGATCCAGAGGGTGCAGCTGTCTGACTCTGCTGTGTACTACTGTGCTCTGAAACCCCCTGTGACAACAGGTTAAGATCTCATGTAACTATAAAGTAATAGCAGACAGTCTGCTGTGGTACAGACATTCATCTGGACCAGGTCTCCAATTCCTTTACCTCGTAACAACTATCAATAATCCATATGAAGTGACAGGTGATCCACAAGACATTCTACTGTCTGTTACACTGAACAAGGAGAGAACCTGCATGGATCTCCTCTGTTGAAGTGACAGACTGCTCTGTACTACTGTGCTCTGAGGCCCACAGTGACAGGAAACCCAGAAACACTACAAGAACCTGACTGTAATAAATTCCTACTAGTAACACAATGTAATAGGCAAGAATCTGACTACAAATAATCAGAGATCATGTTCATGGTTATCCATCAATTAAGTCATATTTGTTCATCACAGATTATAATGTTGCTGTAATGTGGGTCCAATTACTGACTAGGAGCTAAAATGAGGGGTTGGAGAAATGATTCTGCTCTAACTGACTGGAACAGTGGGATGTCTTCAGTTCTGCCTCCTGATAACACACTGTTACACCCATCACCATGTTTCCCTACCCAGTGTTTCTCCTCTCTGCATTTGTTGGTGAGTATTAGTCTTACATTACATACTGTTGTTTTATTCAAGGTAACTGTCAAGTGTCATTTGACCAAAGTGCAGCGTGGTACGTATCCATAATACTTTTAATCAAGATGAATACACGAACAAAAACAACAAAACGACCAACGAACAGTTCTGACAGGTGCAAAAAACACTAACCAGAAAATAACCACCCACCAACACAAGTGGGAAAACAGGCTACCTAAGTATGGCTCTCAATCAGAGACAACGATAGACAGCTGCCTCTGATTGAGAACCATACCAGGCCAAACACATAGAAATAGAAAACCTAGACCGACAACATAGAATACCCACCCACATCACACCCTCACCAAACTAAAAATAGAAACATACAAAGCAATCTACAGTCAGGGTGTGACAACACTGATGTAGAAGTGGCTTCAGAAAGGGACAGAGTTACTCTCTCTTGTAACTACACTTCTGGTAACACTCTTCTATGGTATCGACAACATCCCAAATCAGCACCACAGTTACTGGTTAAAAATCTACAACATCTGATGACGGGGAGAAAGTTATCAACAGGCATATGAAAGAATATGTCCTAAACACTAAACCCCTCTATTCTACCCATAACACTAACCCTAACTTGTATGTCCTAAACACTAAACCCCTCTATTCTACCCATAACACTAACCCTAACTTATATGTCCTAAACACTAAACCCCTCTATTCTACCCATAACACTAACCCTAACTTGTATGTCCTAAACACTAAACCCCTCTATTATACCCATAACACTAACCCTAACTTGTATGTCCTAAACACTAAACCCCTCTATTATACCCATAACACTAACCCTAACTTGTATGTCCTAAACACTAACCCCTCTTTTCTACCATAACACTAACCTTAACTTGTATGTCCTAAACACTAAACCCCTCTATTATACCCATAACACTAACCCTAACTTGTATGTCCTAAACACTAACCCCTCTTTTCTACCATAACACTAACCTTAACTTGATGTCCACATCAATGATGAATGTTTAACTATTTTCTTCATAATGTAGTATAACATGAATGAAGTAGCATTGTTAAAAATGAATGAATGCATCAATCCTACGATTAAGGATTGCATGGCACACACATAAAGAAATGTGGTTGTTCACCAACCCCTGTTTTTGGCAGTAGGTGGAGCTACAGCATTTTATCCAATCATCAAGAGTGAAAGATAGCTACAGAGAGAGATATTCAACTCTGCCTGTTTTGTGTTAGAAACGTTGGTATACTGTCAGCTATTTTGCTGCTTTCATAATTTCTCATCCTCTCAGTCCTTGCTGGTGAGTGATGTATTTTTTGGGGTCAGTGATGTATTCATAAGCATTTCGCTACACTCGCATTAACATCTGCCAACCATGTGTATGTGACCAATACAATTTGATTTGATTTGATTAAATTTCATCATTTTAATTTTAACTCCAAAATATATTTGATCGTTTTCAAAAAAGCTAGCAAAACAGCACCATGTTTTTCCCTTCTAGACAAGTAGCAGTTCTGAAGATGACAAACCCACTAGTTCTATGGTGGGTGGTGTGGAGGGTGATACCATCACACCATTCTGCAGCTACACTGGCTCTGTAAACAATCTACAGTGGTATCGTCAGTTTCCCAGGTCTAAACCAGAGTTCCTGATTCTCATCACTAAATCAGGATATGTCCAGAAAACTGTCCCTCCTCGTATGTCAGCTCAGGTTCAAACCGACCGTGTGGATCTGGAGATCTCCTCTGCTGAGGTAACAGACTCTGCTCTGTACTACTGTGCTCTGAGGCCCAGAGTGACAGGAAACCTATAAACACTGTACAAAAACATGATCTGACACACATGCATATACACAGTTCATTTTAATGCTTTTCACAACACAATGATAAGAGCCTATAAACCAGCTATTTCCTGTTTGTGTAATGTACATCCCCTTTCTCTCTGCAGAAAACTCTCAGCAGCAAGCACTGCAGCAACAGAAACCAGTAACCAAGGCAGAGATCTGATCTGGTATTGCTATGTTCCACATGGAGAACTCTCTGATACTGGTCCTCATTCTAGCCTCAGGTAAACAATATTTTACATAATGTTTAATATCATGTTATGATGAATAATTATATGCTTTTTGTCCCTTTAACTTTGTTATTAATATATAATTACTGTTAATACATTTCCACCCCAGTTTCTACAGCACATAGCTTTTACACTTTGTTACAATTTTACTATTCTTTCTTTACAGGGCAGATTGCTGGGGATCACATTAATCCTGTAAATAATGAAGTGATCAGAACAGAGGGAGAACTTGTGACTCTGAGCTGCTCATATGATACAAGCAGTGAAAATATTTGGCTTAACTGGTACCGGCATTATCCTCACCAGGCTCCTCAGTTTCTACTGTATAAAGGTGCCAGATCAAGTACAACTGAACATATCCCTGATAAGAGATATAAATCCACAACGTCCCGGACATTAACTGAACTGGTGATAACAAGCCTAAACCTGGAAGACACAGCTCTCTACTACTGTGCTCTTGACACGGTGATACAAAGTGTATATTCCACTGTACAAAAACCTGCAGACCAAAATGTTTTGATGAAGTGGAAATCATAATTAAACAGCAACCACATTTGATGTCATGATGGCAGAAGTTGAGATCAGAGAACTGTGGTCACACCTGTGCTGTGTTCAATCACCAGGTGGTCTAGGTTCTTTCTGTTTTCATATGCAATGAACTGTAAGAAATATGTATTCTTCATTCTTCAATCAGTAGTCTTCAATTTCACTTACCGTATGCATTTTTTAAACCTTTTGTCAATAGGTGGGCGCTATTTTCACTTTGTAGAAAATTGTGCCCAAATTAAACTGCCTCGTACTCTATTCTTGCTCGTACAATATGCATATTATTATTGCTATTGGATAGAAAACACTCTCAAGTTTCTAAAACCGTTTGAATTATATCTGTGAGTAAAACAGAACTCATTTTGCAGCAAACTTCCTCTTAGGAAGTGAAAAATCTGAAATCGAGGCTCTGTTCCAGGGCCTTCCTATTAATTTGCCTGAAATCTATGGATATACATGCACTTCATACGCCTTCCACTAGATGTCAACAGGCAGTGAGAGGTGGAATGGGGTGTCTAGCTTGATCTGAGGCCGAACAAGAGCTTTTGGAATGACGTGTCTGGAAATGTCATTGTCTTCGAAGGCGCGAGAAGGAACCCCAGATTGCCTTCTGAAAAGCTTTCGGTATACACGTTAGACATCTCCGGCTCTGATTTTATTTGATAGATGTGATAAAAACATCATATAGTAGTTTTTTTCAACCGAGTTGTATCAGTTTATTGAATGTTAATTGCGAGTTTTGGAATTTTCTTTTCTTTGCGTGAGGTGAAGTTGGGCACGTTTGCGCCACATGGCTAGCTATGGTTGCTAATTCGACAGGCGAAGAGGACATTCTAAAACCAAACAACGATTTATTCTGGACAAAGGACTCCTTGTACAAGATTCTGATGGAAGCTCAGCAAAAGTAGGAACCATTTATGATGTTATTTCGTATTTCTGTGGAAAATGTTTAGTTCTATTTTCCGCCCTCATTGCAGGCGCTGTCTCGCTATAACGTAAGCTGTATGTCGTACTAAAGTTATTTAAAAAAATCTAACACAGCAATTGCATTAAGAACTAGTGTATCTTTCATTTGCTGTACAACATGTATTTTTTAGTAAAGTTTATGATGAGTTCTTTGATTAGATTAGGTGACTGTCCAAAATATCTCCGGATAATTTTGTGCAGTTTGGCTACGTATTCACATTGTAAAACCACGATTTGTACCGCTAAATATGCACATTTTCGAACAAAACATATATGTATTGTGTAACATGATGTTATAGGACTGTCATCTGATGAAGTTTGTCAAGGTTAGTGAATAATTGTATATCTTTTGCTGTTTTTTTGCGATCACTACTTTTGCCATGAATGAATGCGGTTGTGTGGTTGGCTATTGTGGTAAGCTAATATAATGCTATATTGTGTTTTCGCTGTAAAACACTTAAAAAATCTGAAATATTGGCTGGATCCACAAGTTGTTTATCTTTCATTTGCTGTACACCATGTATTTTTCATAAATGTTTTATGATGAGTATTTAGGTATTTCACGTTGCTCTCTGTAATTATTCCGGCTGCTTTGGTGATATTTTTTATGGTAGCTGCAATGTAAAACTATGATTTATACCTCAAATATGCACATTTTCGAACAAAACATAGATTTATTGTATAACATGTTATAAGACTGTCATCTGATGAAGTTGTTTCTTGGTTAGTGACTAATTATATCTCTATTTGGTCGGTTTTGTGATAGCTACCTAAAAAGGTAAAAAAATTGTGAAAATATGCGGTTGAGTCTTTTGCTATTGTGGTTAGCTAATAGAAATACATATTGTGTTTTCGCCGTAAAACATTTTAAAAATCGAAAATGATGGCTGGATTCACAAGAGTTGTATCTTTCATTTGGTGTCTTGGACTTGTGATTTCATGATATTTATATGCTAGTATTTACTTGTGGCGCTATGCTAGGCTATGCTAGTCAGCTTTTTTACTGATGAGGATGCTCCCGGATCCGTGATGGTGACCAAGTAGAAGTTAATATTGGTCAGATAATCACTTGGGAATATGACAAAGTGCAACAATATTATTATTGTTGGCCCTATTCAAAATTGACACAGCTTGGTGGTGTAGTATGAAAGTCAACCTGATGGGGGCAACCTAACAAAGCACAAACACCCCTAAATCAGAGGATGCCATACAGACAGACACCCCCCCCATGGTCTACTACTGCATGTAATACAGAACAACATGAAGCATCAACAGTAGGACAGAGAGTGTCAAAGCTCGTGATAGATAGATCAACATTGTTCTGCTCCTTACCTTTTCCACTTCAAACTGACTGACTAGTCATGAGAAATTGGCTGATCCTTCATGTTCTGGCTGCATGCTGCTTTGGTATAACATCACTCTGTTCATCTGTCTCTTTCTGTGCATTTGTTAATTTAATTTATATACATTATTATTATATGTTTTGAAGATATATTTCTCTTTCTTTTCAGGGTGCACAGCAGAAGAGAATGTAAGACAGCCAACAGAAGATGTAATGGTCGTAGAAGGACAACCAATAACGCTCATCTCTTCTGGTACAAACAACTAGCAAATATCAACTCCATGTTTATGCTGAGAAGGGATGTTCACCTGCAGACACTACTACTGAGTTCAAGGAGAGATTTGATGCCCTTCTGAATGTCACAGCAAAATCAGTCCCCTTGAAGACTCTGCTGTGTACTACTGTGCTATGATGCCCACTGTGACAACAGGATATACTGCCCCTTTACAAAAACGCTGTGCGTGTGTATGTGCGTGTGTAAAGTATTTTATGTTGTGTGATGTTTTTTAAGGGGAGGTGTTACATTATTGAGGCGGAGGAAGAGAAATGCATGTTATAGTCTATAGTCAGTGAGAAACCAGGGGAGTCATTTTGTCAGAATTATACTTGTATTCACTCTTTTCACTGTGTCAAATAACACTTACCAGCATGTTTCCAGGATACATTTTAATATATGCACCTGTGGGTGAGTTTGATACTATTCTTCATATCCAATTACATATCCCATGTAATTACTGGAGCCTGGAGTAATATTACTGTGAATGACATTTTATCAATTTTTAATACACTTGACAAATTTTTGTTTCATACATGTTTTCCAGGCGGCTGTCATGGGAATGACATTACTCCAACATCAGATAAGGTGTTTGGCTTGGAGGGTGAAGTCATGAAGCTGTCCTGTAGCTACTCCTCTGCTCGTACTTTCCAGTGGTATCATCAGTACCCTGGATTATCTCCCATCTTCCTCCTCCTCACTGGAGTGTCCTCAAACCCCTCTGTAGTGAACGCTACTCCTCCATACCCTCGACTGTCTGTTGAACTGAATAAGGAGAGAACCCGTGTGGATCTGGATGATCTCCTCCGCTGTTTTAACAGACTCTGCTCTGTAAACACCTTTTGTGCTTCTTTTAGTGCAGGGGTGGGGCGTCCTACTGTAGGTTCATGAAGATAAACTATACTTTAAAAAACTGTTGGACTTCACTCCAGCATATAACCTCATCTACAATATGATGGTTCTCTACACAGTTATTTTACTTTCTGCTCTGACATGTTAGTAAATTACTGTATTCCTGTCATTATTTTAACTACATTGTTTAGGCTAATTTATAGTTTATCTGTGCTATTGAATTTTAGAGAAAATATGAAAATCTTTCCTAATTTCAAATACATCTCCCTTATAATTGATCTGATCTGTCACCTCTTCACATGTGTAGGTGTCAGTGTTCAGCAGACCATCCAGCCAAACCAACATTACGTTTATGAAGATTAGGGCAGGTAATGTTCAGCTTTCCTGCAACTACTCCTCAAAATACAGTGTACTGTGGTATAAACAGTATCCAGGATCAGCTCCCCAATTCCTCCTCTTCATCCTCCATGCCTCTAGGACTGTAGTGAGAGCTAAACCTCCATACTCTTACCTCACTGTTAAACTGAACAGAGAAGACCTGTATAGATCTGGAGATCTCCTCTGCTGAAGTGAGAACTACTCTGTACGACTGTGCTGTAGAGCCTACATTGACAGGAAATACTGTACAAAAAACTTACAACACTCTGCACTGTACTGCTGTGCTGTGACGTCCACAGTGACGCATAACTTATTGACTCAGCAGTGAACTGAATTTTATGGATTTACAAGCATCTGCTGTCTTCTGTTAGACCACAGTGCCATCAAGTGGATTCTCTAGTGAATAAATCAAATGTATATGAAACATCTTTGATTCTACATTGTCAGTAGGAGGAGCTAGAGTATAAAACTCAGGATTAGATTATGAATCCTCAAGATAAAACATGATACTACCATGAAGATCATAGCCAGTTGATGCTGTGCTTTTCATCAGCAGCTGGTGCTTATTCTACACATCCTGACATCTACAATGTTGTTCTGTTCACTTTTACTCTTCTTTAACTTGATAGGTAAGTAATACATTTTTATTCAAACTAAGTGTGATTATGTTGAGAGGTATTTATTTTTTTCAAATCAAAGATCATGAAGATAATGCACTACATGAGGATACATGTTTTTTTACTTTGAATACTTTTTATCTTTACACTGCATTTGGAATCAATTAAATCTTCCATGTGGTTTTAAAATATTAAATGTAATATATGTTTTATGTTTCACAGGTGTCAGTTCTGAACAGGTATTAACACCCTACACTGATGTAGAAGTGGCTTCAGAAAGGGACAGAGTTACTCTCTCTTGTAACTACACCTCTTCTGGTAACACTCTTCTATGGTATCGACAATATCCCAATTCAGCACCACAGTTACTGGTTACGGAGTACGCAAACATTACACCAGGGTTCATTCTAAATCATGACAAAAATGCCAAACGTGTTGATCTGAAGATCTCCTCTGTTGAAGTAACAGACTCTGCTCTGTACTACTGTGCTCTGAAGCCCACAGTGAAAGGAAACCTAGAAACACTGTACAAAAACGTAACATCGCCTGAGAGTGTATTTCTACTCTGTAGTTCAAGGTTTAATTTGACAATAGTGCCATCAAGTGGAGTCAACATGCACCCATTCTATTGTGTCATGAGGAGGAGCTTAGTGTTACACATAACATATAATGAGTGGAACTGATTCACCCAGAGAGTGAATGTTCCAAGAGAAGATCATTAGAGAAGTCTCTGTCTTTCACCCAGTGACTATGATGCTGCTCTATTCAGTCTTGTTTTGTGCACTTGTAGGTAAGAATTCACTCTCCATTAACTGAATGTGTACTGACAGAATGTACACTGTTCAGTACTCATTACAATATGGTATTATCAATTTGAAGTGGTAATACACTTTGATACATTAAGTGTGGATATACTGTACACTGTCTACATTGACTCAGTAATACATGTTGTTCTTTTTTACAGGTACAAGTGTTGAAGACATAATTAGTCCAGACAGATGTAGTGGATGTTATGGAGGTTAGTAGTGTTCGACTCTCCTGAAGATACAACAGCTCATTAACCAACAGTCTGTTATGGTACCTCCAGCACCCTGGATCCTCTCCACAGTTCCTCATAGTGGACTACTCTGGGATCATAACCAACACTGATAGTAGAAAATGGACCCTCACACATGAAAAAAAGGACAACCGTATGGATCAGGAGATCTCCTCTGTTGTGACAGACTCTGCTCTGTACTACTGTTCTCTGAGGCCCACAGTGACAGGAAATGCAGAAACTGTAGAAAAACAAATTCTGACAATAGAAACACAGATCATGTTCCATTCATTATATTCCCTTTTTTTATATGAAATTATTGGCATGTTCAACTACCAGTGACCAGATTTTATGTTTGGAAATAAAGTAAATATGTCATGAATATCAGAACAATTTCATGACTAAACATATCATATAAATGTACCTGAATTAAAGCCATATTTAGTGTCATTTAGGAAAACAAACCTTCATCCCCACCACCAGCAATGAATGGGTTTTACGTCATAAACTGAGCGGTAGGTTGCCAGTTCTAATCCGAGGATCTGGTAACTGGAGTGCTGCTGGGTTCAGATCCTGACTTCAATTCCGTACCGTTGGGCCCTTAACTCTTGTGTTGTCTTAAGGGTCAAAAATGACCCGCCACTATGTTTAACAGCAGAGAAAACCCCATAAATTATATTTCTTCACAACTTGAAATTTTGTGAAGAAATAGAGTGACCCAAACATTAGAAAAAGAGAAACATCGCTTTTGTTCATATTTCCATGAAAGCTGTACACCACGACGGTACAAATATTATTTTAGGGTCATTTTTTTATCTGCAGTTATAAAATAATTTACAAACCATAAAGATACACACACACACACACACACAATGAGAAATTGAGATTATTTGTGCTACTGATTGAACTCAGACAAAATTAAAACTTTCTTGTGCATGTGCAGCATCTCCCCTCCATGACCCCACACGTGACTCAAGTTCACAGACAAAATAAAAACAATTTCAGACAAAATAAACATTTCTTGAAAGCATTGTTAACTAGTGGGGAATGCAGTCAGATGCTATAAAGGTGCTGCAGATGACAGTCCCCTCAGTTCTCTCTTTGCTGAAGCCATGAGAGCACGTGTCAATGCCCAGCAGGTCGTAGATCAGATTTATTCAGATGTCCAAGAGGAAAAGAGAACAATAATTTGAAGAGGAGGAGGTATCTGAGGAAGAAGACGGGGAAGAACACAACCCAGAGCACGATGCATCATCTTCAGATGAAGAAGAAATAGCGCAAGATGAAAGAGAGACATTTTTGTCAGCAAAATAACATGGTCCTTGTCACCATATGACAAACAGGGCAGGATGACAGCACAAAATGTCATAAGGATGACCACAGGGCCCACAGGATATGTAGTTGCCCATGCCCAGGACATCGCCTCAACATTCTACATGTTCATCACACCAGCCATCAAAAAAATCATCCTGGAGATGACAAATTTTGAGGTTTTCTGTAAATATGCAGACAACTGGAAAAGGATGGATGAGATTGACTTGTGTGCCTACATAGGGCTGCTAATCTTACCGGGTGTGTAAAGGTCCCAAGGCGAGGCTATACAGTGGTTCCTCCTTTAAAAGTTGTGTCATACTGCGGCACACCCTGCGTGCTGCTGCAGCATTCTGTGGCACGTCATTTAATTCTCAGCCGTTTCTTCTGTTACTGCAAGTTATGGTAAGTTTAACCACCAGAGGGAATCTTTGTGAATAATTTGATAGTATTCCATTTTGTGCAGAGGGTCCCTGGTTCAAGCCCAGGAAGTGGCGAGGAGAGGAACGGAAGCAAAACTGTTACACTGGCAAAATGTTAATCAGGAGAATCCCCTCTTTGTAATTATGTGAGTCTGGGCAGTGAGCTCGTTTGTCATAGATCACTAGACCAGAAATAGTCTGAAGTTTTTATTTTTCCCCTACTTTTTCATTACGCAGACATAAGCACAGTTGACACCATTGAGGTTTGGATGTTGACTTTCTACACAGGTTGTTTTTTCCAGTTTCGTCCGACGAACAGATTGTAGTGGTAAAATAAAAAGAGATACATTTTTTTATGGAATTCTAAGCATTACTCCAGTCAAAACAGGCTCTGCGAAAATTTTATTCCATTCATTTGCTGTGGGCTCACGCTAGTGTTCCAGTTTAGCCAACGTTCTTAAGCCGTTTTGAATCGTTCTATTGTCCAGCCATATAGATAGCCAGAGCGAATTTACGAAAGCACCCGAATGTCCATTGAGAAAGCACAACGACTATACGATTTGGCTAAACTAAGATTAACGAGAACAATCAAGTCAATAAACGTTGGGTAGTTAGATAGCCTATAGTTAATATACTGGCAAGTTTGAAGTATAACTACTAACATTAGGTAGCTAGCTAACATACCGGTACATACTGCTGTAATGATATGCTATGTGGTTCGTAAGGACAGCGTAGCTAACATATTGTGAGCCAACATAACAAGTTAGGTAACTTATTTGAAAAGTCATTACTTTATTACATTGAGTAGCAAGCTACCCTTTGGTCGTTAGGGCAAATCTGGTCTGTGATAGGAGGGAGGTTTTCACACCTAGCTCGGCTATTAGACTATTCTTTAGTGAAGGTTGAAAATTCTATTGTTCAGCTATTAGCCCTCCTCCCCAACTTGCAACAAATTTCTGTTCCCATCTCATTCCATTCCCTCTTCCACGCGTCATCATTCTGCTCCTGAGTGGCTCGCTTGTGGGCGTGCTGGCAGGGTATGGTAGTGTCTTCGGTTGTGGAGCAAGACATCTGCATACAGTAGCACATTTGAATGAAGGTGTGGTTATTCACAGGCAAATTGTTACATGCTATGGAGGTACATTTTTGTCTTTTTGTCAGTTACCTTAGCTTTCTTGTGAACAGGAACAATAGTGGCCCTCATGAAGCAAGTGGGAATAGCAGACTGGGATAAGGATTGATTGAATATGTCCGTAAAGAAACCAGCCAGCTGGTCTGCACATGCTTTGAGGAAGTGGCTGGGGATGCCGTCTGGGCCTGCAGCCTTGCGAGGGTTAACAAGTAATGCTTTACTCACGTTGGCTGCAGTGAAGGAGAGCCCGCAGGTTTTGGTAGCGGGCCATGTCAGTGGCACTTTATTGTCCTCAAAGCGAGCAAAGAAGTTGTTTAGTCTGTCTGGGAGCAAGACATCATGGTCCGCAACGGTGGTGGTTTTTCTTTTGTAGTCCGTGATTGACTGTAGACCCTGCCACATACCTCTCGTGTCTGAGCCGTTGAATTGTGACTCTACTTTGTCTCTATACTGACGCTTAGCTTGTTTGATTGCCTTGCGGAGGGAATAGCTACCCTGTTTGTATTCGGTCATGTTTCCGGTCACCTTGCCCAGTTTTGCGCGAATGCTGCCAACAATCCACAGTTTCTGGTTTGGGAATGTTTTAATAGACGCTGTGGGTAATACATCACCGATGCACTTGCTAATAAACTCGCTCACCGAATCAGCGTATTCATCAATGTTGTTGAGAGATGCTTGTTTCTGTCGGCGCGATGCGTGAAGAAACCAGGTGGCTTTACCACCTCCGATAGCGTGTCTCGAGTGAGCCATGTTTCCGTGAAACAAAGAGCGTTACAGTCTCTGATGTCTATCTGGAAGGCAACTCTTGCTCGGATTTCGTCTACCTTGTTGTCAAGAGACTGGACATTGGCGAGTAGTGTGCTCGGGTCGGTGCACGATGTGCCCGTCTACGGAGCCTGACCAGAAGACTGCTCCGTCTGCCCCTCCCGCGGCACCGTTGTTTTGGGTCGCCGGCTGGGATCCGATCCATTGTCCTGGGTGGTGGGCCAAACAGAGGATTCGTTTCGGGAAAGTCGTATTCCTGGTCGTAATGTTGGTGAGTTGACGTTGCTCTTATATCCAATAGTTCCTCCCGACTGTATGTAATAAGACTTAAGAAATCTATACACACATGTACTATAGTTATTACCACACATGAGATTCCCACATTGTAGCCTGCAAATTGAATATATTCACTGATCATGTACTCTTCCTTGGCAAATAAAGGTGCGGTTCAGCTAAGAATCTCTGAGACATTCTTTTTCAGTCATATCAAACTCCTTTATATGAATGATGCTGTATCTGCATGTATTTATTACAATTATACACTCATACAGACCATTCATACAGACTCCTCTACTGAAGTGACAGACTCTGCTCTGTACTACTGTGACATGGAGCCTACAGTGACAGGAAACACTTCCTCATACAAAAAGCTGACAGTCTGACACAAAGATGTGGGATGTATGAATTTTGAATTTTCTTACCAACATACAGTATTATAATTTTTTTACTATTAGGGTTATTTGCAGATTATCTTCTTGAGAATACAGGGGGTGCTATTTTCCCATTAGCATAATTTGCTCTACAGATTAAACTGCCTCTTATTCAATTATTGCTCTTACTATATGCATATAAATAATACCATTGGAAAGAAAACAATCTCTAGTTTCTAAAACCGTTTCAATTTTGTCTCTGAGTGATACAGAAGTCATTTGACAGCACTTTCCATGACCAAGAAGAAAAAAGCAAGATGTGTATGCCAGCTTCAACGCTCTGCCTATATATGGTCGTGCCCCCTATGACCCGAAACACACCTCATTGGCCTTCCTCTGGGTGTCAAGAGAACGTCAGAGGAAAAATATCTTGTTTATCTGGGACTGACGTGAAATGAGAGCTAATTCTTTGGCGTGACCGACAACTTCCGGTTGTCTAAATCGTGCGACTTGTAGCTGCAATTGTCTTCTGTTGTGCGGCCATTATGGATGAAAACTATCTCCGTCTCGAAGTTTGTTTGATACATGTGACCAGATCATCGTAATGTATGTTTTTTCAATATAGTTTAATCAGATTATTTGAATTTTTTCGGGAGTTTTGTGGTGTTCCGTTGTCTGATTTTATTTACGTTTGAGAGATCCGTGCCACTCGACCAGTACCTGTGCTAAATGGAGTGGGAAAGGAACAATTCTGAACGGAACCAACGACTCATCTTGACAAAGGACACTTTGATCAACATTCTGATGAAAGATCAGCCATAGTAAGACCCAATTTACGATGTTATATCATATCTGTTGTGCATGTGAACTGGCCGTGGGCGCCTAGCCGAATCTGCCTGGTATAGCTATGCTAATTTAGCGCTACATTTTGTTTTCGTTATAAAACATTTCATAAATCTGAAATATTGTTTGGATTCACCAGATGTTGGGCTTTCAATATCTGTACGCTGTGTATTTTTCTGAAATGTTTTAAGATGAGTAATTCGTTATATGACGTTGGTCTCTGTAATTGTTCTGGCTGGGTCAGCACTATTTCAGATTGCAGCTGCAATGTAGAACTGTGATTTATACCTGAAAAATGCACATTTTTCCAAAAAAAAACTATGCTATACCATAAATATGTTATCAGACTGTCATCTTATGAAGTTGTTTCTTGGTTAGTGGCTATATATTTTTTTATTTAGTCGAATTAGTGATAGCTACTGACGCAGGAAAAAGCTGTTGGGAGTAAAAAAATCGTGTCCTTTGCTAACGTGGTTAGCTAATAGATTTACATATTGTGTCTTCCCTGTAAAACATTTTAAAAATCTGAAATGGTGGCTTTATTCACAAGATCTGTATCTTTCATTAGGTGTCTTGGACTTGTGATTTAATGATATTTAGATGCTACTATTTAATTGTGACGCTATGCTAGCGATGCTAATCAGTGTGAGGGGGGGTGATCCCGGATCCGGGGTTGAGGTTCTAGAAAGGTTAAACATATGGTATAGCATGGTATATACTGTATTGTGATTTTCTTTAAATAATGCATTTCCAAGCCATATTATGAATCATATCATAAGGTTTATTTGCAGATAATACATATGGTATTGCATTGTTGATCCATTGAAAAAACAAACAGTAGCATTCCCTATCCATTGCCAGATAGAAATGAATTAAATAATTAGCTATTGAGGAGGAACTGACAGGTTGTGGTTTTACAATCTGCTATTTTCTTTGACCACAGCGCCGTCAAGTGGAGTCTCTAGTGCATACATTATTTGTAAACTAGTATCCCAATATTCCAAATCAGCACCACAGTTACTGGTTTTGGAGTATGTGGATATTACACCAGGTTTCACTCTAAATCATGACAAAACTGCCAAACATACGGATCTAGAGATCTCCTCTGCTGATGTGACAGACTCTGCTCTGTACTACTGTGCCCTGGAGCCCACAGACAGTCTGACACAAAGATACATTTTGTTTGGAATGATCTTCATCCTCATCAACAGTGACACCGTATTCTACTATTCTCAGAGAAGGTTTATTTGCAGATGGTATATATAGTATAGGATTGGTATAGTATTATCTATTGAAAAAATAAACAAACAAAAGCAAAACCAAGATATTTTCAGATAGAAATAAGGGTAAAATAATCTGATGAGGCCAATAGGAACTGAAAACCCTTAACCACAAACCACAGAAGAAGAGCTACATATCCAGTTATCAGAGGAGGGGCCTCATAGTCAAACACTGGTATAGGCTGGGTATACCTGCAACCATGAGGATGTCTCTGTAGAGGATCTACTCAGCTCTCTCACTGTCTTATCTCTCAGTTAGTTTATCTAGTCTGTGTCAGGATGTCACTCATATTACTGTTGCTCCTCTCTGCATTTGTAGGTGAGTGCTGAATTCTCAGCTTAAACCAAATAACATTTTGAATACAGTGACATTGCTTTTTTTCAGTGAATGATTGCATTAAACACTAAGATGCATTTCACTGGAAACTTTCAATTCTTTCTCTTGTCATACTTTATGGGCACCTAACCAATGTCTTTTTTTCTCATTTGGAAAAAACATTAACACAATGACAATACTTATGTTGTTGCAGGTGATAGTATGGAGCAGGAAACAATAACTCCAGTGAAGCCTGAAGTCAATGTCCTCCAAGGAACAGACATCACTCTCTCCTGCAACTACAAGGGCAATGTTAACTATCTCCAATGGTACCGTCAATACCCCGGATCCAGACCAGAATGTCTTCTTTTGATCCAACAAAGCAGCATGTATGTACAGAATACATCCATTACGACTCCACGACACACTGGTAGACTGAATGAAGAGAAGACCCGTGTTGACTTGATGATCTCCTCTGCTGAATTGGAAGACTCTGCTCTGTACCACTGTGCCTTGCAGCCCACAGTGACAGGAAACCCAGACACACTGTACAAAAACCTGACAACATATACTGTAGAAAGAAAGCCATAACAGAAAACATTTCATGTTGGTGTCAAGAGGAGGCGCTGTATAATCAAAGATCCACATGTAGTTTATGGATGTTATTGTTCAGAAAGTAGCTAGTTAGTCAGGTCTCTCAGTGCTGTCTGTCGGTTTCTCAAAGGTCTACAAGATGTTTTCCTTCTCATTTGTTCTCTTTTCAGCTTTTTTAGGTCAGTTATTATATGGATTGAAATCTTTTAATTTAATCTTACAGTGAACGAACAGCACAAAACCATGGTAATTGCACATTCATAGTGTTTAAATGTTATTTACAACTGCACAGAGCCATTACTATGAGCCATCCTCCCCTAAAATACAATATGCATCGTTTATGTGACATCATTGCTCTCAACATGGACCTGCTCAGTGGTTTGGTCCTCTAGTGGTAAATCCATGTACTGCACTCTTTAGAGGAGCATACCTGAAGCCAACTGACTGGTAATAGACAAGACAAACATAAAAGGATCTTACACTGTTTTGGTCTGGGTCACGAGATACGAAAAATTATTCGTAAAAATAAAATCGTCATACCCTAATATTTCATTGTTCATGTGACGATTTAGTGTCCTATAAATTGAAATGTGCACAACATACAATACAATTGACAATTAGTTATTTATGCAAAAATAGAAAATACAAATATTACTGACCTTGTCATTCTTAGAACTTCCTCAACATTTAAATATGGTAAGCAAGTGTAAGTAGCAAGTAAAAAATAAAATAAAAAAAAGACCCACAAACAGCCGTTTCTGCAGCTTCTGGCTGATCTTCAGGTGAGGTACCTTCTTATCCTACATGTTCTTCCCATTACACCTTCTGAAGGACAGATTCATCTGGCCCAAGTGAGCTAGGTAGCTCGTCCACTGAGAGGTTCTCTC
Source organism: Salvelinus namaycush (assembly GCF_016432855.1). Taxonomy (NCBI): domain Eukaryota; kingdom Metazoa; phylum Chordata; class Actinopteri; order Salmoniformes; family Salmonidae; genus Salvelinus; species Salvelinus namaycush. The sequence continues at coordinate 21,493,513 of NC_052317.1, read as the reverse complement.
TGCCTCCTGATCAGTTATATGACAGATGTTCTTTGTCTGTGCTCCTCCTGTAGACTGCCCTCCACAGTTATGAAGTCCAGTGACAAGGATTTTCTATGTATAATAATGATACAATAGTTCCCTCTGGTGTTCAACATTCTGCCCAACAAGGTAAAACCATGACATTGCTTGTATTTCAAGGGCAAGTTACTAGTGAGAGTCAATAGGTGTCAGTGGAGTCTCATAGTTTGCTTCGATTCCTTTCAGCTAGAGATATACGTATTTTTTCATGGGCTGCGTCTCAATCCACCACATCAGCCTATGGCGGTCTTCTGCATCTGCGGTGGAAGGTGGCCGAGCTGCAGCGGTGAATGTCAGACCATGAGACATCCCGAAAATCAATCTTCTCACAAATATTACCACTCTGCCAACTTCTGTTTGTAGCGTACCGTTTGGGCTAAAAACAAATGTGACCCTGCTGTGGAAAGGGTAGATTCTAACGAACACGATGGAGAATTTAAGGGGTTAAATATGTGTAGAAAAATAAAACATATATATTTCTTGAGCTTTCTTATATCTCATAGATATAGGACAGACACTTCATTTTTTGCCATTGATGAAAGTATTATTCATTGTGTTTCTATGGGATTTGGTAGTAAAGTCCAAATTCTATATTTTATCAAGTCATCTTGTAATTTTTTAGTCTAGAACTTTTTAGTCTAGAAATTCAAATGAAGACACGTTTTCTCTGTACCGGTACGCACTGTATATAGCCCAGCTATTGTTATTTACTGCTGCTCTTTAATTACTTGTTTTTCTTATCTCTTAGTTTTAGGTATTTTCTTAAAACTGCATTGTTGGTTAAGGGCTTGTAAGTGAGCATTCCACTGAAAGGTTGCTGTTGTATTCAGCGCATGTGACAAATAAAATTTGATTTGAATATACAATAAGCTCCTCCCCTACTGCAGAGCCCCACAACTATGAGACTTCTTAGCTACAGTGGATGGAACATAAAGTCTATAACAGTCTATTCTTCCTCTATACATGAATCATGATGTCATATTGGCTTAGCAATACTTTACTTATCCTGGGTGCATGCCATTTTGGTACAGTATAGTGCTTCACCTTCCTATTCTCTTTGCCAGAATTTTTCCTAACTGATCATAAAAAAAATAGTGTTACTACTTTTTCAGGTTGCAGAGCAGAAGAGGCTGTTGACCAGCAGAGTGGACATGTTACTGCCCTTGAAGGAGGACTGGTAACACTCAGCTGTAACTACACTACTAGCAGTACTACATCTCCTGATCTCTTCTGGTACATCCAGTTAACTAGAGACTCTCCTCAGTATGTCCTGAGAAGAGATCGTTATTCAGAGGGGAGCAATAGTGATGATTTCAAGAAGAGGTTTGATTCCAGGCTGAATTTCACATCTAGCTCTGTCCCCTTGACGATCCAGAGGTTGCAGCTGTCTGACTCTGCTGTGTTCTACTGTGCTCTGAGGCCCACTGTGACAACAGGAGATACAACCCCTTTACAAAAACATACTGAGCTACACAATGACAATACACCTGTCTGTACAGTATACAACACCACTTTGAAATTGACACAGTAACCTCACTACCTCCCTGATACTACCAAGACTAATACCAGTGACCAGATTATATATTTGGAAATAAAGTGAAAGTCATGAATATGACTAAACATTCTAAACATTCTCTCCTATAAATACCATTGGTTACATATGTACAGTGATTTAGTAAACCAAGCTTTCATCACCACCACCACACTTCATTAAGAGAAAGCATTGAATGGGTTTTATGTCAAAGCGAGGAGCTACAAATTATCCTGTTCAAACTGTACATATGATGACAAGTGACATATTTCAGTTAGTTAGTTGGTCGACATACAGTAGATCAATGATGATGTTTCTTGGTTTGATCTGGATGTTCTCTACGTTTTGTACAGGTGAACCTTACAATATTTTCTAAGTGAGCCTATATTGTTGACGGTTGTTACTTTTTAAACTTCTGTCAATTGAATTAGTTTCTATATTCTCTTTACAGGACAGATTGCTGGGGATCACATTTCTCCTGCATAGCATGAAGTCTTACGTGCAGATGGAAAACCTGTGACTCTGAGCTGCTCATATGATATAGGCTGGAAATGTATTTACCTTTAATGGTACAGGCATTACCCTAACCAGGCTCCTCAGTTCTACAGTATAAAGGTGCAAGATCAAGTACTAGGGAACATATCCCTGATAACAAAGTCTCAGACATCAACTCAACTGATCATAACAACTCTAACTCTGGCAGACACAGCTCTCTAATACTGTGCTCTCAGGGAATATATTAACGCAGTGGTGCAATGTGTATAAGATGCTGTTCTAAAACCTGCAGACCAAAAATGCTTTGATGAAGCGGGGATCAAATTTGAACATCAAACCACAATTTCATAATGTAATGGCAGAGGTTGAGATCAGAGAATTGTGATGTGCTTTGTGCAATCACCAGGTGGTCTAGTGTTTCTGTGTCTTCATATTCAATGAACTGTAAGAAATATGTATTCTTCACTCTTCAATTAGTTGTCTTCAATTCCATCATTTTTTAAAAGTGGTTGGAAAAGCACTTGGAAATATGACCAGTGCAAAAATACTGTTGTTTGTAGTTACTCCTCCTCACAATTTACACAGCTTGGTGGTGTAGTATGAAAGTCAACCTGAAGGGGGCAACCTAACAAAGCACAAACACCCCTGAATCAGAAGATGCCAAACAGACAGACACCTCCCCATGGTCTACTACTGCATGTAATACAGAACAACATGAAGCATCAACAGTAGGACAGAGGGTGTCAAAGCTCTGTGATAGATATATCAGCATTGTTCTGCTCCTTACCTTTTCCACTTCAAACTGACTGACTAGTCATGAGAAATTGTCTGATCCTGCATGTTCTGGCTGCATGCTGCTTTGGTATAACATCACTCTGTTCATCTGTCTCTTTCTGTGCATTTGTTCATTTTATTTATATACATTATTAATATATGTTGTGAAGATATATTTATCTTTCTTTTCAGTGTGCAGAGCAGAAGAGAATGTAAGACAGCCAACAGAAGATGTAATGGTCGTAGAAGGACAACCAACAACACTCACTTGTCTATTTGATACAACTTCTCACCATATCTCTTCTGGTACAAACAACAAACAAATAGCAACACCATGTTTATGCTGAGCACTGATAGGTTTGGAGGTGAGAAAACTGCAACTGAGTACAACAACAGATTTGATGCCAGACTGAATTTCACAGCAAAGTCAGTTCCCTTTGACGATCCAGAGGGTGCAGCTGTCTGACTCTGCTGTGTACTACTGTGCTCTGAAACCCCCTGTGACAACAGGTTAAGATCTCATGTAACTATAAAGTAATAGCAGACAGTCTGCTGTGGTACAGACATTCATCTGGACCAGGTCTCCAATTCCTTTACCTCGTAACAACTATCAATAATCCATATGAAGTGACAGGTGATCCACAAGACATTCTACTGTCTGTTACACTGAACAAGGAGAGAACCTGCATGGATCTCCTCTGTTGAAGTGACAGACTGCTCTGTACTACTGTGCTCTGAGGCCCACAGTGACAGGAAACCCAGAAACACTACAAGAACCTGACTGTAATAAATTCCTACTAGTAACACCATGTAATAGGCAAGAATCTGACTACAAATAATCAGAGATCATGTTCATGGTTATCCATCAATTAAGTCATATTTGTTCATCACAGATTATAATGTTGCTGTAATGTGGGTCCAATTACTGACTAGGAGCTAAAATGAGGGGTTGGAGAAATGATTCTGCTCTAACTGACTGGAACAGTGGGATGTCTTCAGTTCTGCCTCCTGATAACACACTGTTACACCCATCACCATGTTTCTCTACCCAGTGTTTCTCCTCTCTGCACTTGTTGGTGAGTATTAGTCTTACATTACATACTGTTGGTTTATTCAAGGTAACTGTCAAGTGTCATTTGACCAAAGTGCAGCGTGGTACGTATCCATAATACTTTTAATCAAGATGGCTACCTAAGTATGGCTCTCAATCAGAGACAACGATAGACAGCTGCCTCTGATTGAGAACCATACCAGGCCAAACACATAGAAATAGAAAACCTAGACCGACAACATAGAATACCCACCCACATCACACCCTCACCAAACTAAAAATAGAAACATACAAAGCAATCTACAGTCAGGGTGTGACAACACTGATGTAGAAGTGGCTTCAGAAAGGGACAGAGTTACTCTCTCTTGTAACTACAGTACTGGTAACACTCTTCTATGGTATCGACAACATCCCAAATCAGCACCACAGTTACTGGTTAAAAATCTACAACATCTGATGACGGGGAGAAAGTAATCAACAGGCAGATGAAAGAATATGTCCTAAACACTACATTTTACATTACATTTTAGTCATTTAGCAGACGCTCTTATCCAGAGCGACTTACAGTAGAGTGCATACATTTTATTACATACTGAGACAAGGATATCCCTACCGGCCAAACCCTCCCTAACCCGGACGACGCTATGCCAATTGTGCGTCGCCCCACTAAACCCCTCTATTCTACCCATAACACTAACCCTAACTTGTATGTCCTAAACACTAAACCCCTCTATTCTACCCATAACACTAATCCTAACTTGTATGTCCTAAACACTAAACCCCTCTATTCTACCCATAACACTAACCCTAACTTGTATGTCCTAAACACTAAACCCCTCTATTCTACCCATAACACTAACCCTAACTTGTATGTCCTAAACACTAAACCCCTCTATTCTACCCATAACAATAACCCTAACTTGTAGGTCCTAAACACTAAACCCCTCTATTCTACCCATAACAATAACCCTAACTTGTATGTCCTAAACACTAAACCCCTCTATTCTACCCATAACACTAACCCTAACTTGTATGTCCTAAACACTAAACCCCTCTATTCTACCCATAACACTAACCCTAACTTGTATGTCCTAAACACTAAACCCCTCTATTCTACCCATAACACTAACCCTAATTTGTATGTCCTAAACACTAAACCCCTCTATTCTACCCATAACACTAACCCTAACTTGTAGGTCCTAAACACTAAACCCCTCTATTCTACCCATAACAATAACCCTAACTTGTATGTCCTAAACACTAAACCCCTCTATTCTACCCATAACACTAACCCTAACTTGTATGTCCTAAACACTAAACCCCTCTATTCTACCCATAACACTAACCCTAACTTGTATGTCCTAAACACTAAACCCCTCTATTCTACCCATAACACTAACCCTAATTTGTATGTCCTAAACACTAAACCCCTCTATTCTACCCATAACACTAACCCTAACTTGTAGGTCCTAAACACTAAACCCCTCTATTCTACCCATAACAATAACCCTAACTTGTATGTCCTAAACACTAAACCCCTCTATTCTACCCATAACACTAACCCTAACTTGTATGTCCTAAACACTAAACCCCTCTATTATACCCATAACACTAACCCTAACTTGTATGTCCTAAACACTAAACCCCTCTATTCTACCCATAACACTAACCCTAACTTGTATGTCCTAAACACTAAACCCCTCTATTCTACCCATAACACTAACCCTAACTTATATGTCCTAAACACTAACCCCTCTTTTCTACCATAACACTAACCCTAACTTGATGTCCACATCAATGATGATTGTTTAACTATTTTCTTCATAATGTAGTATAACATGAATGAAGTAGCATTGTTAAAAATGAATGAATGCATCAATCCTACGATTAAGGATTGCATGGCACACACATAAAGAAATGTGGTTGTTCACCAACCCCTGTTTTTGGCAGTAGGTGGAGCTACAACATTTTATCCAATCATCAAGAGTGAAAGATAGCTACAGAGAGAGATATTCAACTCTGCCTGTTTTGTGTTAGAAACGTTGGTGTACTGTCAGCTATTTTGCTGCTTTCATAATTTCTCATCCTCTCAGTCCTTGCTGGTGAGTGATGTATTTTTTGGGGTCAGTGATGTATTCATAAGCATTTCGCTACACTCGCATTAACATCTGCCAACCATGTGTATGTGACCAATACAATTTGATTTGATTTGATTTGATTAAATTTCATCATTTTAATTTTAACTCCAAAATATATTTGATCGTTTTCAAAAAAGCTAGCAAAACAGCACCATGTTTTTCCCTTCTAGACAAGTAGCAGTTCTGAAGATGACAAACCCACTAGGCCTATGGTGGTTGGTGTGGAGGGTGATACCATCACACTATCCTGCAGCTACACTGGCTCTGTAGACAATCTACAGTGGTATCGTCAGTTTCCCAGGTCTAAACCAGAGTTCCTGATTCTCATCACTAAATCAGGATATGTCCAGAAACCTGTCCCTCCTCATATGTCAGCTCAGGTTCATACCGACCGCGTGGATCTGGAGATCTCCTCTGCTGAGGTAACAGACTCTGCTCTGTACTACTGTGCTCTGAGGCCCAGAGTGACAGGAAACCTATAAACACTGTACAAAAACATGATCTGACACACATGCATATACACAGTTCAATTTAATGCTTTTCACAACACAATGATAAGAGCCTATAAACCAGCTATTTCCTGTTTGTGTAATGTACATCCCCTTTCTCTCTGCAGAAAACTCTCAGCAGCAAGCACTGCAGCAACATAAACCAAGGCAGAGATCTGATCTGGTATTGCTATGTTCCACATGGAGAACTCTCTGATACTGGTTCTCATTCTAGCCTCAGGTAAACAATATTTTATATAATGTTTAATATCATGTTATGATGAATAATTATATGCTTTTTGTCCCTTTTATTTTGTTAATATATAATTACTGTTAATACATTTCCACCCCAGTTTCTACAGCACGTAGCTTTTACACTTTGTTACAATTTTACTTTTCTTTCTTTACAGGACAGATTGCTGGGGATCACATTAATCCTGTAAATAATGAAGTGATCAGAACAGAGGGAGAACTTGTGACTCTGAGCTGCTCATATGATACAAGCAGTGAAAATATTTGGCTTAACTGGTACCGGCATTATCCTAACCAGGCTCCTCAGTTTCTACTGTATAAAGGTGCCAGATCACAGAGCGGGAGTGAACGTATCCCTGATAAGAGATATAAATCCACAACGTCCCGGACATTAACTGAACTGGTGATAACAAGCCTAAACCTGGAAGACACAGCTCTCTACTACTGTGCTCTTGACACAGTGATACAAAGTCTATATTCCACTGTACAAAAACCTGCAGACCAAAATTTTTTGATGAAGTGGAAATCATAATTAAACAGCAACCACATTTGATGTCATGATGGCAGAAGTTGAGATCAGAGAACTGTGGTCACACCTGCACTCTGTGCAATCACCAGGTGGTCTAGTGTTTCTCTGTTTTCATATTCAATGTACTGTAAGAAATATGTATTCTTCATTCTTCAATCAGTAGTCTTCAATTTCACTTACCGTAGGCATTTTTTAAACCTTTTGTCAGTAGGGGGGCGCTATTTTCACTTTGTAAAAAATTGTGCCCAAATTAAACTGCCTCGTACTCTATTCTTGCTCGTACAATATGCATATTATTATTACTATTGGATAGAAAACACTCTCAAGTTTCTAAAACCGTTTGAATTATATCTGTGAGTAAAACAGAACTCATTTTGCAGCAAACTTCCTGTCAGGAAGTGAAAATTCTGAAATCGAGGCTCTGTTCCAGGGCCTTCCTATTAATTTGCCTGAAATCTATGGATATACATGCACTTCATACGCGTTCCACTAGATGTCAACAGGCAGTGAGAGGTGGAATGGGGTGTCTAGCTTGATCTGAGGCCGAACAAAAGCTTTTGGAATGACGTGTCTGGAAATTTCATTGTCTTCAAAGGCGCGAGAAGGAACCCCAGATTGCCTTCTGAAAAGCTTTCGGTATACACGTTAGACATCTCCGGCTCTGATTTTATTTGATAGATGTGATAAAAACATCATAAAGTAGTTTTTTTCAACCGAGTTGTATCAGTTTATTGAACGTTAATTGCGAGTTTTGGAATTTTCTTTTCTTTGCGTGAGATGAAGTTGGGCACGTTTGCGCCACATGGCTAGCTATGGTTGCTAATTCGACAGGCGAAGAGGACATTCTAAAACCAAACAACGATTTATTCTGGACAAAGGACTCCTTGTACAAGATTCAGATGGACGCTCAGCAAAAGTAGGAACCATTTATGATGTTATTTCGTATTTCTGTGGAAAATGTTTAGTCATATTTTCCGCCCTTATTTTGGGCGCTGTCTCGCTATAACGTAAGCTGTATGTCGTACTAAAGTTATTTTTTTAAATCTAACACAGCGGTTGCATTAAGAACTAGTGTATCTTTCATTTGCTGTACAACATGTATTTTTTAGTAAAGTTTATGATGAGTTATTTGATTACATTAGGTGACTGTCCAAGATTTCTCCGGACAATTTTGTGCATTTTGACTACGTATTCACATTGTAAAACCCCGATTTGTACCGCTAAATATGCACATTTTCGAACAAAACATATATGTATTGTGTAACATGATGTTATAGGACTGTCATCTGATGAAGTTTGTCAAGGTTAGTGAATAATTTTATATCTTTTGCTGTTTTTTTGCGATCGCTACCTTTGCGGTGAATGAATGCGGTTGTGTGGTTGGCTATTGTAGTAAGCTAATATAATGCTATATTGTGTTTTCGCTGTAAAACACTTTTAAAATATCTGAAATATTGGCTGGATTCACAAGATGTTTGTCTTTCATTTGCTGTACACCATGTATTTTCCAGAAATGTTTTATGATGAGTATTTAGGTATTTCACGTTGCTCTCTGTAATTATTCTAGCTGCTTTGGTGATAATTGTGATTGTAGCTGCAATGTAAAACTATGATTTATACCTGAAATATGTACATTTTTCGAACAAAACATAGATTTATTGTATAACATGTTATAAGACTGTCATCTGATGAAGTTGTTTCTTGGTTAGTGACTAATTATATCTCTATTTGGTCAGTTTCGTGATAGCTACCTATGCGGTAAAAAAATTGTGAAAAGATCCGGTTGAGTCTTTTCCTATTGTGGTTAGCTAATAGAAATACATATTGTGTTTTCGCTGTAAAACATTTTAAAAATCATAAATGATGGCTGGATTCACAAGATGTTTATCTTTTATTTGGTGTCTTGGACTTGTGATTTCATGAAAATGATATTATATGATATCCCTGTCGCGTTAGGCTAGGCTATGCTAGTCAGCTTTTTTGATAGGAGGATCCCGGATCCGGGTTTGTGACTCGTGAGAAGTTATAGAACTTCTCAATCACCAAATCTCTTCTTGTACAAACAAATAGCAAATGGCAACTCCATATTAATGCTGAAAAGGGATGTTCACCTTCAGACACTACTACTGAGTTCAAGGACAGATTTGATGCCCTTCTGAATGTCACAGCAAAGCCAGCCCCCTCGAAGACCCGGAGGGTGCAGCTGTCTGACTCTGCTGTGTACTACTGTGCTCTGAGGCCCATTGTGAAAACAGGATATACAGCCACTTACAAAACACTGTGCGTTTGTATGTGCGTGTGTAAAGTACTTTGTGTTGTGTGATGTTTTATAAGGGGAGGTGTTACATAATTGAGGCGGAGGAAGAGAAATGCATTTTATACAGTAGCTGACAGTGAGAAACCAGGGGAGTCATTTTGTCATAATTATACTTGTATTCACTCTTTTCACTGTGTCAAATAACACTTACCAGCATTTTACGAGGATACATTTTAATATATGCACTAGTGGGTGAGTTTGATCCTATTCTTCATATCCAATTACATATCTAATGTAATTACTGGAGCCTGGATTAATATTCCTGTGAAGGATCTTTTATAAATTTTTAATACACTTCACTGAATAAAGAGTTGAATTTTATGATCAAAACCTGATAATAATTCCTGTTTTCATAAATGTTTTACAGGTGGCTGTCATGGGAATGACATTACTCTAACATCAGATAGTTTGTTTGGATTAGAGGGTGATGTCATAAATCTGTCCTGTAACTACTCCTCTGCTAGTACTCTCCAGTGGTATCAACAGTACCCTGGATTATCTCCCATCTTCCTCCTCCTCACTGGAGTGTCCTCAAACCCCTCTGTAGTGAACGCTACACCTACATACCCACGACTGTCTGTTGAACTGATTAAGGAGATAACCCCTGTGGATCTGGAGATCTCCTCTGCTGTTGTAACAGATTCTAATCTGTACTACTGTGCCCTGGAGCTCACAGTGACAGGCGTCTTCTGTTAGACCACAGTGCCATCAAGGGGAGTCTCTAGTGAATAAATCAAATGTTTACATGTGTCTACATAGTCAGTAGGAGGAGCTAGAGTATAAACTCAGGATTAGATTATGAATCCTCAAGATAAAACATGATTCTACCATGAAGATCATAGCCAGTTGATGCTGTGCTTTTCATCAGCAGCTGGTGCTTATTCTACACATCCTGCCATCTACAATGTTGTTCTGTTCACTATTACTCTTCTTTAACTTGATAGGTAAGTAATAACATTTTCATTCAAACTGAGTGTTATTATGTTGAGAGGTATTTATTTTTCAAATCAAAGATTATAAAGACAATGCACAACATGAAAATTCATGTTTGTTTTTTTGTGCTTTTGAAATTAATTAAATCTTCCATGTGGGTTTAAAGTAATATATATATTATATAATATTTTATTTTACAGGTCTCAGTTCTGAACAGGTTTTAACACCCTACAGTGATGTTGAAGTGGCTTCAGAAAGGGACAGAGTTAAACTCTCTTGTAACTACTCCTCTGGTGACACTCTTCAATGGTATCGTCAATATCCCAATTCAGCACCACAGCTACTCGTTATGGAGTATGTGGATAATACACCAGGGTTCACTCTAAATCATGACAAAAAAGCCAAACGTGTGGATCTGGAGATCTCCTCTGCTGAAGTGACAGACTCTGCTCTGTACTACTGTGCCCTGGAGCCCACAGTGACAGGAAACCTGCCAACACTGTTCAAAAACTGCTATCTATTCAAGACGAGGAGCTAAGCTAAGCAAACCTCAGGGGGATATAATTTAGTCTATCATAGGTGAGTGGTACGTCAGTGTTACTGAGAGAGCTGCTGAATTTCAACCATCATGTTCCTCTATCCACTTTTATTCATTTCTGCACTTGGTGAGTTTTCTCAATGTTCATTATAGCCACTGTTTTAATCTTTAAACCTATGTAAAATATGTTTTGTTTTCTGAATTTTTATAATGAGTATTTCTGTATTTGAATTTGGCGCCCAGCAGTTTCACTGTTTGTTGAAGAGGTGGGACGCTACCGTCTCACGTGCCCAAGAGAGGTTATGCAAGAATGGGCTGCCATCAGTCAGAATGTGGTCCAGAAGTTAATTGACAGCATGCCAGGGCAGATTGCAGAGGTCTTGAAAAAGAAGGGTCAATACTGCAAATATTGACTCTTTGCATCAACTTCATGTAATTGTCAATAAAATCCTTTGACACTTATGAAATGTTTGTAATTATACTTCAGTATTCCATAGTAACATCTGACAAAAATATCTAAAGACACTGAAGCAGCAAACATAATCTCAAAACTTTTAATTGAGGAACCACTGTAGATTGGTGTTTGTCAGACCATGAGACATCCCAATAATCGGTCTTCTCACAAAATCATCTGTTGTGTCCGAATGGCCTACAAACTATTATGACCCTCTATGGAAGATGAGACTCTAATATACACAACGGTGTTGTCCGTTTTGCTCTACGACCCACACATGCATCTTGGGACTCGTCTGAAGTCGGTACAGCCTATCTGCCAACCTCTGTCTGTAGCATCAGAAGAGTTTGGGCTACACACGAACAAATGTGAGACTCATGAAAACGTATATGTTGGTTGTTTTGGTCTAGGATGCCCACAGGCCTCAAGACTCGTCTGATGGTACCACAGTACCAGTTGGACGAAAAAATAAGTATATATGGAGACTAAAAAACAACAACGATTTTATCCTGATCTTTCTTATATCTCTCAGATATCAGACAATTCAGAACAAACTTCCTTTTGATTTATTTGACGGACTACTGTATAATTTTTCAGTGTAGTGAATCTGTTATTCAATGAATTTGTATGGGCTAATTGCAGCAAGACCAAAGTAAAAATTAATTTAAAAAATGTGTCTTATGTTTTTATATATTACTTTACGGGACCTTAAAATTCTAAATCAAATAGCTAAATGTTTCTTTGTATGAACTTCTTAATACAATTCCATATGGCTGTCACGCCCTGACCTTAGAGAGCCTTTTTATGTCTCTATTTGGTTTGGTCAGGGTGTGATTTGGGGTGGGCATTCTATGCTTTGTTTTCCATGTTTCTTTTTTTCTATGTTTTGGCCGGGTATGGTTCTCAATCAGGGACAGCTGTCTATCGTTGTCTCTGATTGGGAATCATACTTAGGTAGCCCTTTTCCCTCCTTTACAGTGTGGGTAGTTATCTTTGTTAGTGGCACTTAGCCCTGTAAGCTTCACGGTTGTTTTCTTCCTTTGTTGTTTTGTTGGTGTCATTTTCTAAAATAAAAGGAATATGTACGCTCACCACGCTTAACCTTGGTCTTCTTCCAACGACGGCCGTGACAGAACTACCCACCACCAAGGGACCAAGCAGCGTGGCCGGGAGGAGCAGCGCTATCTGGAGGAATGGACATGGGAGGAGATATTGGAAGGCAAGGGACCCTGGGCACAGGCTGGTGAATATCGCCGTCCTAAAGAGGAACTGGAGGCAGCTAAAGCAGAGCGGCGACGCTACAAGGAATTGGCACAGCGAAGTAAGCATGAGAGGCAGCCCCCAAATTTTTTGGGGGGGGGCACATGGGGAGACTGGCTGAGTCAGGGTATAGACCTGAGCCAACTCCCCGTGCTTATCGTAAGGAGCGTGGTACTGGTCGGGCACCGTGTTATGCGGTAAAGCGCACGGTGTCTCCAGTTCGCTCTCATAGCCCGGTGCGCTACATCCCAGCTCCCCGCATCTGCCGGGCTAGGGTGAGCATCCAGCCAGGACGGATGGTACCGGCTCAGTGCGCCTGGTCTCCAGTGCGTCTCTTCGGCCCAAGATATCCTGTGCCGGCTCTGCACACTGTGTCTCCGGTGCGTCTGCACAGCCCAGTGCATCCTGTGCCAGCAGCCCGCATGTGCAGGGCGAAGATAACCATCCAGCCAGGACGGGTTGTGCAGGCTCTACGCTCGAGACCTCCAGCGCGCCTCCACAGCCCAGTGTATCCGGTGCCGCCGCCAAGAACCAAGCCTCAAGTATGTCTCCCCAGCCTGGTGAGTCCTGTGCCTGCTGCCAGAACAAGGCCTCCTGTATGTCTCCCCAGCCTGGTGAGCCCTGTGGCAGCTCCACGTACCAGACTGCCCATATGTCTCCTCACTCCAGTGATGATCCATGGCAAGAAGCCTCCAGTGATGATCCATGGCAAGAAGCCTCAAGTGATGATCCATGGCACGAAGCCTCCAGTGATGATCCATGGCACAAAGCCTCCAGTGATGATCCATGGCACAAAGCCTCCAGTGATGATCCATGGCAAGAAGCCTCCAGTGATGATCCATGGCACGATACCTCCAGTGATGATCCATGGCACAGTTCCTAGTCCAGAGCTTCCGGCGACGTTTCACAGTCCGGAACCTCCAACGACGGTCCACAGTCCGGAACCTCCTGAGACAGTCCACAGTCCGAAACCTCCTGAGACGGTCCACAGTCCGGAACCTCCAACGACGGTCCACAGTCCGGAACCTCCTGAGACGGTCCACGGTCCGGAACATTCAGCGACGGTCCACGGTCCGGAACCTCCTGAGACGGTCCACGGTCCGGAACATCCAGCGACGGTCGGCAGTCCAGAGCCTCCAGCGACGGTCTGTGTTCCAGAGCCTCCAGCGACGGTCTGCGTTCCAGAGCCTCCAGCGAGGGTCTGCAGTCCAGAGCCTCCAGCGACAGTCTGCGGTCCAGAGCCTTCAGCGACAGTCTGCAGTCCAGAGCCTCCAGCGACAGTCTGCAGTCCAGAGCCTCCAGCGGGGGTTCCCAGTCCAGAGCCCCCTGTGAGGGTTCCCAGTCCGGAGTCCCCGGCGACGAACCACGGTCCGGAGTCCCCGACGACGATCTACGGTCCGGAGTCCCCAGCGACGATCTACGGTTCGGAGTCCCCAGCGACGAACCACGTACCGGTTACACCGGCGACGATCCGCGGTCCGGAGTCCCCGGCGACTATCCACGGTCCGGAGCCTCCGGCGACGATCCACGGTCCAGTGCCTCTGGCGACGATCCACAGTCCGGTGCCTCCGGCGACGATCCACGGTCCGGTTCCTTCGGTGAAGATCCACGGTCCGGAGTCCCCGGCGACGTTCTACGGTCCGGTTCCTCCGGCAACGATCCACGGTCCGGTTCCTCCGATGACGTATCCTCGAGCGGAGTGGGTACTCGCCCCGCACCGGAGCCGCCCCTGATTGTAGATGCCCACCCGGACCCTCCCCTATTGAGTCAGGTTTTGCGGTTGGATTCCGCACCTTTGGGGGGGATGTACTGTCACGCCCTGACTCTAGAGAGCTTTTTATTCTCTATGTTGGTTAGGTCGGGGTGTGATTAAGGGTGGGTTTTCTAGGGGAAGTATATGTCTATGTTGGCGTGGTATTGTTCCCAATCAGAGGCAGCTGTTTATCGTTGTCTCTGATTGGGGATCATATTTAGGTAGCCATTTCCCCATTGTGCTTTGTAGGATCTTGTCTAGGTATAGTTGCCTGTGTGCACTATTTTGAGCGTCACATTTCGTTTGTTCGCTTTATTGATTTTTCCCTTTGAGTTTTCGGTTCCAAATAAAAGGATGGAAACATACTACGCTGCATCTTGGTCCCCTCTTCATGACGATCGTGACAATTGCCTTGCGGAGGGAATAGCTGCACTGTTTGTATTCGGTCATGTTTCCGGTCGGCTTGCCATGATTAAAAGCGGTGGTTCGCGCTTTCATTTTTGCACCAATGCTGCCATTAATCCATGGTTTCTTGTTAGGGAAGGTTTTAATAGTCACAGCGGGTACGACATATCCGATGCACTTGCTAATAAACTCACTCACCGAGTCAGCACATACATTAATGTTGTCTGAGGCTATCCGTAACATATCCCAGTCTTGAAGCGTGGAATCCAATTGGTAAGACCAGCATAGTATTGAACTGAGCATGGGCGTTTCCTGTTTTAGTTTCTGTTTATAGGCTGTGAGCAACAAAATGGATTCATGGTCAGATTTGCAGAAGGCAGGGCGTGGGAGGGCTTTGTATGCATCGCGGAAGTTCGTTGAGTAATGATCCAGAATTCTGCCAGCTCGTGTCGCGCATTCGATATGCTGATAGAATTTAGGGAGTATTGATCTTAGGTTCGCTTTGTTAAAATCCCCAGGTACAAAAAATGCATCCTCAGGATATATGGTTTCCAGTTTACATAGATCTCAGTGAAGTTCTTTCAGGGCCGACGAGGTAACTGCTTGGGGGGGATATACACGGCTGTGACAATAATCGAAGAGAATTCTCTTGGAAGATAATGCGGTTGGCATTTTTTCTTGTAAGGAATTCTAGGTCAGGTGAACAAAAGGACTTGAGTTCCTGTCTGTTGCTGTGATTACACCATGAGACGTTAATCATAAGGCATACACCCCCACCCTTCTTCTTACCAGAGAGATGTTTGTTTCTGTCGGTGCGATGCGTGAAGAAACCGGATGGCTGTATCGACTCTGACAACATATTCCGACTGAGCCATGTTTCCGTGAAACAGAGAATGTTACAATCTCTGATGTCTCTCTGGAAGGCAACTCGTGCCCTAATTTCGTCCACCTTGTTATCTCGAGATTGGACATTGGCGAGTAATATGCTCAGAAGCAGTGGATGGTGTGCTCGCCTTCTGAGTCTGACCAGTAAGCTGCTCCATCGGGTTGTTTTGGGCCGGCCTCTAGGATAAGATCGCATGTCCAGGGTGGAGGTCATAACAAAGGATCCACTTTGGGAAAGACGTATTCCTGGTCGTAATGATGGTAAGTTGACATCGCTTTTATATCCAGTAGTTCTTAACTGGCTGTATGTAATAACACTTGACATTTTCTGGGCTAACAATGTAAGACATAGTACATACAAAACCATCTCTATCGGCGCCATCATCAAAGACACCTCAGTACCAGACACCTCAGTACCGACTGTATAAAGGTGCCAGAGCAGATAGGGTTGACCAAATCCCTAATAATCTATATGAATCCACAATGTCCCAAATGTCAACTACACTCATGATAAAACAAGTAACTCTGAGACACAGCTCTCTGCTACTGTGCCCTGAAGGATGCCTGGTTCACCTTGTTCTTTTTAACATTTGTGGGTAAGTAAAAATACGCTAAACAGTAATAATAATCTGTAAATACTTCCTCACAAGCTTGGAAAAACAACACACAAGCATTGACCGGACAAATATAACTTTAATTTCACATGTCCGTGTTCTGCAGGTGATAGTTGCGGGATGGAATTTTCTCCAACAGTCTTGAGGAGGATGTGATACATAGTGGCAGTGTCAAGCTTTCCTGCAACTACACAGTATCTGTTGGAGGAAGTGTCTTATGGTATCACCAATATCCCACATCTGCTCCCCAATTCCTTCTCCACATCTCAGTGTATTCAGCATCTGCTGCGACAAAGGTTACTGCAGATCCACCGTATCCTCGACCGTTTGTTAATGTTGACAAAGTGGCTGAAAGTGTGGATCTGAAGGTCTCCTCTGCTGAAGTGACAGACTTTGCTCTGTACTAGTGTGTTCTGAGGCACACAGTGACAGGAAAACCAGATTCACTGTACAACAACTTTACAGAAGCAGAGGAACAATCCTTGTTGTGAACTGTTTCAGATCTTTAATTATCAGTCAGTTCGAAATCTGGATTACAACACCTTAAAGCTTAAAAAAAGTCCACATTATCAGTCCTTCTTCACTCAAATCAATTCCGTTTAAATCAACAAGATATATAGTATAACTCCCTATCTTCTGTAGAGGGCCTCGCCTCAACACTACACAAACCTCTATTTCTCTGAGCAGGTGGCTCCTCCTGACAGTGGAGGTAGTTGCAGGACAGACAGACAGCAGCCATACATTACATATCAATCAAATGTATTTATAAAGCTCTTCTTACATCAGCTGATGTCACAAAGTGCTGTACAGAAACCCTTCCTAAAACCCCAAACAGCAAGCAATGCAAGTGTAGAAGCACGGTGGCTAGGAAAAACTCCCTAGAAAAGCCAGAACCTAGGAAGAAACCTAGAGAGGAACCAGGCTATGAGGGGTGTCCAGTCCTCTTCTGGCTGTGCCAGGTGGAGATTATAACAGAACATGGCCAAGATGTTCAAATGTTCATAGATGACCAGCAGGGTCAAATAATAATAATCACAGTGGTTGTCAAGGGTGCAACAGGTCAGCAACTCAGGAGTAAATGTCAATTGGCTTTTCATAACCGATCATTCGGAGTATCTCTACCGCTCCTGGACTCTCAACTGGTTTTGCCCTTTTGCCTGTCCACGACCATTCTCTTGCCTACCCTTTTGGATAATAATAAATATCAAAGTCTCAAGCCATCTGCATCTGGGTCTCGCCTTGTGCCCTTTATTAGAGAGTAGCAGTCAAGATCTCCTGTACCTGTACAGTAAAAGCAAAGTCTGCTGTGGTACAGACAGGACTCTGGATTAGTTCTCTAATTCCTTTATCTCGTAACAACTACCAATAATCCATATGAAGCGAGAGGTGATCCACAAGACTTTCGACTCTCTGTTAATCTGAATGAAGAGAGAACCCCTGTGGATCTGGAGATCTCTGGTCTGTACTACTGTTCGCTGAAGCCCACAGTGATAGGAAACCTCAGAAACACAATACAAAAACTGATCCTTAAAAATCAAACACAGATAACTCTTATCTGAGACCTCTAGAACCCCTAGAAACTGAGTCTGAATAGCTCGCATCTTCCATCCATTAACCTCTAATTCCTCCCAAACCCGGATCCGGGAGCACCCCCCACAGTAAAAAAGCTGACTAGCATAGCCTAGCATAGCGTCACAAGTAAATACTAGCATCTAAATATCATTAAATCACAAGTCCAAGACACCAGATGAAAGATACACATCTTGTGAATCCAGCCATCATTTCTGATTTTTAAAATGTTTTACAGGGAAGACACAATATGTAAATCTATTAGCTGTATTGTTACGATCGCTAACCTGTGCTGCTGGTAAATTGCTTGTGTTTCTGGCTATTGTGCTAAGCTAATATAATGCTATATTGTGTTTTCGCTGTAAAACACTTAAAAAATCTGACATATTGGCTGGATTCACAAGATGTGGCGCTTTCATTTGCTGTACGCTGTGTATTTTTCAGAAATGTTTTAAGATGAGTAATTAGGTATTTGACGTTGGTCTCTGTAATTATTCTGGCAGCTTCGGCACTATTTCAGATTACAGCTGCAATGTAGAACTGTGATTTATACCTGAAAAATGCACATTTTTCAAAAAAAACATATGCTATACCATAAATATGTTATCAGACTGTTATCTTATGAAGTTGTTTCTTGGTTAGTGGCTATATATATCTTTATTTAGTCGAATTAGTGATAGCTACTGATGGAGTAAAAAAATGGTGGAGTAAAAAAAGTGGTGTCTTTTGCTAACGTGGTTAGCTAATAGATTTACATATTGTGTCTTCCCTGTAAAACATTTTAAAAATCAGAAATGATGGCTGGATTCACAAGATGTTGGGCTTTCATTTGCTGTATGCTGTGTATTTTTCAGAAATGTTTTAGGATGAGTATTTTGGTAATTGACGTCGGTCTCTGTAATTATTCCGGCTGCTTCCAACGCTATTTCAGATTGCAGCTGCAATGTAGAACTGTGATTTATACCTGAAATATGCACATTTTTCTAAAAAAACATATGCTATACCATAAATATGTTATCAGACTGTCATCTTATGAAGTTGTTTCTTGGTTAGTGGCTATATATATATCTTTATTTAGTCGAATTAGTGATAGCTACTGATGGAGTAAAAAAATGGTGGACAAAAAAAAGTTGTGTCTTTTGCTATCGTGGTTAGCTAATAGAAATACATATTTTGTCTTCCCTGTAAAACATTTAAAAAATCGGAAATGATGGCTGGATTCACAAGATCTGTATCTTTCATTTGGTGTCTTGGACTTGTGATTTCATGAACATTTGATTATATGATATCCCTGTCGCTTTAGGCTAGGCTATGCTAGTCAGCTTTTTTGATGGGGGGGATCCCGGATCCGGGTTTGTGACTCGTGAAAGGTTAATGCAACCGCTGTGTCAGATTTCAAAAAGCTTTACGGCAAAAGCAGAATATTCAATAATCTGAGAACAGCGTTCAGCCACAAAAGGCAGCCTTACAGTTACCCGCCAAATTGTGCAGTCAACAAAACTCATAAATAGCATTATAAATCTTCACTTACCTTTGCTGATCTTTGTCGGAATGCACTCCCAGGACTCCCACTTCGACAAAAAATGTTCGTTTTGTTCGGTAATGTCCATAATTTATGTCCAAATAGCTATTTTTGTAAGCGTGTTTGGTAAACAAATCCAAAGTCAGGAAGCGCGTTCACTAAAGCAGAGGAAATGTCAAAAAGTTCCGTAACAGTCAGTAGAAACATGTCAAACGATGTATTGAATCAATCATTAGGATGTCTTTAACATAAATCTTCAATAACGTTCCAACTGGAGAATTCCATTGTCTTCAGAAGTGTGATGGAACAGAGCTCCCTCGCATGTGAACGCGCATGGTCAGAGCATGGTCAGCTCATGATAGACCTTACTCATTCCTGTCTCCTTCGGCCCCACTTCACAGTAGAAGCATCAGACAAGGTTCTACAGACTGTTGACATCTAGTGGAAGGCGTAGGAAGTGCAACATGACTCCATATCCCACTGTGTATTTGATAGGCGATGAGTTGAAAACCTACAAACCTCAGATTTCTCACTTCCTGGTTGAATTTTTTTCTCAGGTTTTTGCCTGCCATATGAGTTCTGTTATACTCACAGACATCATTCAAACAGGTTTAGAAACTTCAAAGTGTTTTCTATCCAATACTAATAACACTATGCATATATTAGCAACTGGGACTGAGGAGCACTCCAAAATGGCGGATATCTCTTTGGGTTGATTTGTTGTCTGAGCGTCGTACTCAGATGATTGCATGGTTTGCTTTTTCCGTAAAGCTTTTTCCGTAAAACTGACTTGATTAGCAGAAATGACTTGATTATCTTGTTCTGGGATTGAATACATCCTCTTGGAATGAGAGGTCCGCCATTATTCTTTTTTTCGAAGGCGCGAAGTTGGACCTGGAAACGCCTCCTGGAAAACCGTCGTTATGGGTGAATATGATCTCCGGCTTAGATTTTATTTGATACATGTCACAATATCATCCTAAAGTATGTTTTGTCAATATAGTTTAATTATATTATTGAAATTTATTCGGGACTTTAGACGTGATGCGTTGGAAGAATTTGTTCAAGAAGGAGAGGTTAGCGCCGCACGGCCAGTGTGCTTGCTAATTCAAGAGGGAAATAGTTCGTTCTGGATCCAAACAAAGACGGTTCTGGACAAAGGACCCCTTGTACAACATTCTGATGGAAGATCAACAAAGATAAGGACCCAATTTGGGATGCTATTTCATATATCTGTCGAACTGTGCTATCGCTACCGATTACTTGGAATCAATGCTGTTGTGTGTTAGCTATTGCAGTAAGCTAATATAACGATATATTGTGTTTTCGCTGTAAAACACTTAAAAAATCAGAAATATTGGCTGTATTCACAAGATCTTTGTCTTTCATTTGCTATACACCATATATTTTTATGAAATGTTTTATGATGAGTAATTAGGTAGTTGACGTTGGTGTCTGTATTTACTCTGGCTACTCCCGTGCTATTTCTGACTGTAGCTATGATGGTAGCATCAATGTAAAACTGATTTATAGCTCAAATATGCACATTTTTCAAACAAAACATAGATTTATTGTGTAACATGTTATAGGACTGTCATCTGATGAAGTTGTTTCTAGGTTTGTTTGGTTGGATCTTGGTTAGTTAGGTTGGCTTTGTGCATGCTACCTGTGCTGTGAAAAATGTCTGTCCTCTTTTGTATTTGGTGGTGAACTAACATAAATATACGTGGTGTTTTCGCTGTAAAACATTTTAAAAATTGGACACGTTGGCTGGATTCACAAGATGTTTATCTTTCAAATGCTGTATTGGACTTGTTAATGTGTGAAAGTTAAATATAAAAAAAAAATAGATTTTGAATTTCGCGCCCTGCACTTGAGCTGGATGTTGTCATAAGTGTACCGACCTCGGGCTTGCAGCCCAACAGGTTTAAATTTTGGCAGTGAAACGAGGCTACTCAGGCGAGTAAAAAATGTATAGCCCCGTTGGAAAATATAAATGGACTGTTTGAAAATATGAACACAAAAAAAGAAAAAAGAAAATACAAAAATAATATGTACAGTATATATATATTTTTGTAATGTGAATGACATTTTTATTTGGCGTACCACTGACGGCATTGCGCGTAACCCTGGGGGGAATACCTGCTCTGTAGTACCCCAGTTTGGGAATACCTGCTCATGAGTGTTTATACCTGAATTATAATAACATAACTGTACCTTTTCAAAAATATACACTGCTCAAAAAAATAAAGGGAACACTTAAACAACACAATGTAACTGCAAGTCAATCACACTTCTGTGAAATCAAACTGTCCACTTAGGAAGCAACACTGATTGACAATACATTTCACATGCTGTTGTGCAAATGGAATAGACAAAAGGTGGAAATTATAGGCAATTAGCAAGACACCCCCAATAAAGGAGTGGTTCTGCAGGTGGTGACCACAGCACTTCTCAGTTCCTATGCTTCCTGGCTGATGTTTTGGTCACTTTTGAATGCTGGCGGTGCTTTCACTCTAGTGGTAGCATGAGACGGAGTCTACAACCCACACAAGTGGCTCAGGTAGTGCAGCTCATCCAGGATGGCACATCAATGCGAGCTGTGGCAAGAAGGTTTACTGTGTCTGTCAGCGTAGTGTCCAGAGCATGGAGGCACTACCAGGAGACAGGCCAGTACATCAGGAGACGTGGAGGAGGCCGTAGGAGGGCAACAACCCAGCAGCAGGACCGCTACCTCCGCCTTTGTGCAAGGAGGAGCACTGCCAGAGCCCTGCAAAATGACCTCCAGCAGGCCACAAATGTGCATGTGTCAGCATATGGTCTCACAAGGGGTCTGAGGATCTCATCTCGGTACCTAATGGCTGTCAGGCTACCTCTGGCGAGCACATGGAGGGCTGTGCGGAGTCAGTCCGGAGTCTCCAGCGACGGTCTAAAGTCCGTTTGAGAAGAGATGGTCCATTCAAAAGTAGAAGGAGAAGGATGTTTTTTTTAGTATACACAAATCTTGCTGTGCTGTGTGTTATTATTTTAACTTCCAGTTTCAGCCACAATGTCAATCCCCATATTTATTTAGCTTTTAGAAGTTGCATGTAAGTAATCTATAATCTGACAATTTTTATTGGTGTTATGTTGAATGTAAACTAAGTGTGGATGCGTTGAAAATAAATCTATAACAGAGTAATAATAGAATAATATTTGTTTTTGCATCTCTTGCAGGTGACAGTAAAAGTCAGACCATTGAGCCAATCAGAGAGGAGGTGTATGCTCCAGCAGGTAGCAATATTACACTTTCATGCATCTACTAATCTGCAGTCTCTCTTCAATGGTATCTCCAAGACCCTGGATCACCTCCTCAGTATATCCTGCTTGTCCTGCATGGTGTTGGGTCTCCATCACGGGCACCAAGTCTGGATCCTCGACTGTCAGTCAAACTAAATGTTGAGAAGAACCGTGTGGATCTGGAGATCTCCTCTGCTAAAGAGAAAGACTCTGCTATGTACTACTGTGCACTGACGCCCACTGTCACGTTCGTTATAGCGATGAGACCAAAGCCCAGCGTGATTTGAATGCATCTTCTTTTAATAAAGAAAGAACACGGAATGAACTTTACAAAAACAACAAAACGAACGTGAAGCTATATAATCATAGTGCTGACACAAGCAACTAAACATAGACATAGATAATCACCCACAAATTACTCAAGGAATATGGCTGCCTAAATATGGTTCCCAATCAGAGACAACGATAAACAGCTGCCTCTAATTGAGAACCAATCTAGGCAACCATAGACATACAAAAAACCCTAGACTGGTTACAACCCCATCAACATACAAAAACCCTAGACAGGACAAAAACATATAATCACCCATGTCACACCCTGACCTAACCAAAATAATAAAGAAAACAAAGAATACTAAGGTCAGGGCGTGACACCCACAGTGAAAGGAAACTTCAAACGCTGTACAAAAACCTAACCTGACACATTCTATAAGCACATGACATGACCTACAGGAGATGGTACATCTCAAGGTTTTTCTTTTTGACAGGAAACCTGGTGGGGGTGTTTAAGAACCTATGTCAAGAGAAGGAGCAACATTGTATATGCCTACTTATCATTTCAAAGTCATAGCAGTGTTTCGACTTTGCTGTTTTCTAAATAACACATGTATGTCTGATCTGTAACATAGATCATGATGCTACTCTGTTATATCTACTCATTTCAGCCCTTGTAGGTGATACTTTAGAGGATGATATTACTCCAACCAGCCCTGAGGAGTATTATATTGAGGGTAGCAGAGTTAAGATCTCCTGTAACTATACAGTAAAAGCTAATAATCTCCAGTGGTACAGACAGTACCCTGGATCAGCACCCAAGTTCCTCCTCCTCCTCACAGACACTGCAACTCCACTTGTAGTGGAAGCTACTCCTCCATACCAAAGAATGTCTGTTAAACTGAACGATGAGAGAACGCGTGTGGATCTGGAGATCTCCTCTGCTGAAGTGACAGACTCTGCTCTGTACTACTGTTCCACTACTGTGCTCTGGAGCCCACACTGACAGGAAACCTGCAGACACTGTTCAAAAACTGCTATCTATTCAAGAGGAGGAGCTAAACTAAGCAGACCTCAGGGGGATATAATTTAGTCTGTCACAGGGGAGTGGTACATCAGAGTTACTGAGTGAGCTTCTGAACTTCAACCATCATGTTCCTCTATCCACTGTTATTCATTTCTGCACTTGTTGGTGAGTTTTCTCAATGTTCATTATAATAATGATGGTGGAGATGGATTTATTCAACTACCTTAAACATGTACAGAATCCAGTACTGAGATTCAATCTCTTTTTCAGGTGTCAGTTACCAGGATGAAATTCAACCAATCGCAAAGATAATGCATGGTGACAAAGGAGGCTTTGTTACACTGTCTTGCAACTACTCTGGTTCACCATACAACCTCCAATGGTATCGTCAGTATCCCGGATCAGCTCCCAAATTCCTTCTCCTCACTACAGTCACCTCAATCCCCTCTGTAGTGAACGCTACTCCTCCATACCCACATCTGTCTATTAAACTGAATAAGGAGAGAACCGGCGTGGATCTGGAGATCTCCTCTGCTGATGTAAAAGACTCTGCTCTGTACTACTGCGCCTTGCAGCCCACAGTGACAGGAAATTGAGAAACACTGTACAAAAACCTGACAGCTCATGATAAACTCCTCTTATGCTTATTTTAGGGAAAGGATGGTATTTACAACTGTAGGTTAAAAAAAGTAATCATGTGCTACGCAATTATTTTACGTTCTTCACTGACTAGTTAGTAAATTACTTATTCCTGTAATTCTTTTAACACATTTCTTTAGGATAATATATAGTTTGTCTGTATTATTGGTTTTTTGAGTAAACACCAAGATTTTTCCTAATTTCAAATACATCTACCTTGTGATTTATCCATCACCTCCTCACATTAGCAGGTGACAGTTTTCTTCAGACCATGCAGCCAAACCAAGTGTATGGAGAGGAGATTAGTAATGTTCAGCTTTCCTGCAACTACTCCTCAGCATGCAGTGTACTGTGCTATAAACAGTATCCAGGTTCAGCTCCCCAATTCCTCCTCTTCATCCTCCATGCCTCTAGGACTGTAGTGAGAGCTAAACATCCATACTCTCACCTCACTGTTAAACTGAACAAAGAGAAGACCTGTACAGATCTTGAGATCTCCTCTGTTGAAGTGAGAGACTCTGCTCTGTACTACTGTACTGTAGAGCCCACAATGACAGGAAACTGAGAAACACTGTACAGAAACCATACGTCACTCTGCACTGTACTGCTGTGATGTGATGTCCATAATGACGCATAACTTATTGACTCAACAGTGACCTGAATATTATGGATTTACAAGCATCTGCTGTCTTCAGTTAGACCACAGTGCCATCAAGTGGATTCTCTCGTGAATAAATCAAATGTATATGAAACATCTTTGATTCTACAGTGTCAGTAGGAGGAGCTAGAGTATAAAACTCAGGATTAGATTATGAATCCTCGAGATAAAACATGATACTACCATGAAGATCATAGCCAGTTGATGCTGTGCTTTTCATCAGCAGCTGGTGCTTATTCTACACATCCTGACATCTACAATGTTGTTCTGTTCACTTTTACTCTTCTTTAACTTGATAGGTAAGTAATAACATTTTCATTCAAACTGAGTGTTATTATGTTGAGAGATATTTATTTTTCAAATCAAAGATCATGAAGATAATGTACGACATGAGGATACATGTTTTTTACTTTGAAAACTTTTTATCTTTACACTGCATTTGGAATTAATACAATCTTCCATGTGGGTTTAAAGTAATATATATAATATAATGTTTTTACAGGAGTCAGTTCTGAACAGGTATTAACACCCTACACTGATGTAGAAGTGGCTTCAGAAAGGGACAGAGTTACTCTCTCTTGTAACTACACCGCTTCTGTTAACACTCTTCAATGGTATCGACAATATCCCAAATCTGCACCACAGTTACTGGTTATGGAGTATGCAGACATTACGCCAGGGTTCACTCTAAATCATGACAAAACTGCCAAACGTACGGATCTGAAGATCTCCTCTGCTGAAGTGACAGACTCTGCTCTGTACTATTGTGCTCTGAGGCCCACAGTGACAGGAAACCCAGAAACACTGTACAAAAACCTAACATCGCCTGAGAGTGTATTTCTACTCTGTAGTTCCAAGTTTCATTTGACAGTAGTGCCATCAAGTGGAGTCAACATGCACCCATTCTATTGGGTCAAGAGGAGGAGCTTAGTGTTACACAACATGTGGAACTGATTCACCCAGAGAGGGAATGTTCCAAGAGAATATAATTCTACAGAGAAGTCTTTGTCTAACACCCAGTGACTATGATGCTGCTCTATTCAGTCTTGTTTTTGTGTGCACTTATAGGTAAGGATTCACTCTCCATTAACTGAATGTGTACTAACCCAATGTAGACTGTTCAGTACTCATTACAATATGGTATTATCAATATAAAGTGGTAATACACTTTGAAACACCAAGTGTGGATATACTGTACACTGTCTACATTGACTCAGTAATACATGTTGTTCTTTTTTACAGGTACAAGTGTTGAAGACATAATAAGTCCAGACAGATGTAGTGGATTCTTGTCAATAGGGGGGCGCTATTTTCACTTTGGAAAAAATCGTGCCCAATTTAAACGGCCTCGTACTCTATTCTAGGTCATACAATATGCATATTATTATTACTATTGGATAGAAAACACTCAAGTTTCTAAAACTGTTTGAATTATATCTGTGAGTAAAAACAGAACTCATTTGGCAGCAAACTTCCAGACAGGAGGTGAAAATTCTGAAAATGGGGCTCTGTTTCAGGGCCTGTGTCACGATCGTCAAAGGGAGAGAGAGAGGACCAAGGCGCAGCGTGTGAAAAATACATCTTCTCTTTATTTAGAAGAAGAAAAACTAAACAAAACAACAAATAGACGAACGTGAAGCTATAAATGACTAAGTGCAAAAACATGCAACATAGACACAAACATAGACAATTACCCACAAATGCATGATGCCCATGGCTGCCTTAAATATGGCTCCCAATCAGAAACAAATGAAAGACATCTGTCTCTGATTGAGAACCACTCAGGCAACCATAGACATACCTAGAAACATTCATTCAACCATAGACATACCTAGAAACATTCACTCAACACAAACCCATACACTAAACCCAACACCCCCTTTACCATATAACCACCCAAAACACAAACATTCCCCATGTCACACCCTGACCTAACTAAAATAATAAAGAAAACAAAGAATACTAAGGCCAGGGCGTGACAGTACCCCCCCCAAAAGGTGCGGACTCCGGCCGCAAAACCTGACACAGAAAGGGAGGGTCCGGAGTGGGCCTTAATATGGCGGCGGCTCGGGTGCGGGACGTGGCCCCCACTCCAGCATTGTCAATATCCGCTTCGGTGTCTCTGGTAGATCCTGGCGGATTCAGACGATCCTGGCTGGCTGGCGACTCTGGCTGCTCATGGCTGGCTGGCGACTCTGGCTGCTCATGGCTGGCTGGCGACTCTGGCTGCTCATGGCTGGCTGGCGACTCTGGCTGCTCATGGCTGGCTGGCGACTCTGGCTGCTCATGGCTGGCTGGCGACTCTGGCTGCTCATGGCTGGCTGGCGACTCTGGCTGCTCATGGTTGGCTGGCGACTCTGGCTGCTCATGGCTGGCTGGCGACTCTGGCTGCTCATGGCTGGCTGGCGACTCTGGCTGCTCATGGCTGGCTGGCGACTCTGGCTGCTCATGGCTGGCTGGCGACTCTGGCTGCTCATGGCTGGCTGGCGACTCTGGCTGCTCATGGCTGGCTGGCGACTCTGGCTGCTCATGGCTGGCTGGCGAGTCTGGCTGCTCATGGCTGACGGACGGCTCTGGCTGGTCCTGGCTGACGGACGGCTCTGGCTGGTCCTGGCTGACGGACGGCTCTGGCTGGTCCTGGCTGACGGACGGCTCTGGCAGATCCTGTCTGGTTGGCGGCTCTGGCAGATCCTGTCTGGTTGGCGGCTCTGGCAGATCCTGTCTGGTTGGCGGCTCTGTCCGATCCTGTCTGGTTGGCGGCTCTGTCAGATCCTGTCTGGTTGGCGGCTCTGGCAGATCCTGTCTGGTTGGCGGCTCTGGCAGATCCTGACTGACGAACGGCTCTGATGGCTCGGGACAGACGGGCGGCTCTAATGGCTCGGGGCAGACGGATGGCTCAGATGGCGCTGGGTAGACGGATGGCTCAGATGGCGCTGGGTAGACGGATGGCTCAGATGGCGCTGGGTAGACGGATGGCTCAGATGGCGCTTGGCAGACGGGCAGCTCTGACCAGCTGAGGCGCACTGTAGGCCTAGTGCGTGGTGCCGGAACTGGTGGTACCGGGCTGGGGACACGCACCTGAAGGCTAGTGCGGGGAGCAGTAACAGGACACACTGGGCTCTCAAAGCGCACTATAGGCCTGGTGCGTGGTACCGGCACAGGTGGTACCGGGCTGAGGGCACGCACCTCAGGGCGAGTGCGGGGAGAAGCAACAGGGCATACTGGACCCTGGAGACGCACATTAGGCCTAGTGCGTGGTGCCGGAACTGGTGGTACCGGGCTGGGGACACGCATCTCAGGGCTAGTGCGGGGAGCAGGAACAGGACACACTGGGCTCTCAAAGCGCACTATAGGCCTGGTGCGTGGTACCGGCACAGGTGGTACCGGGCTGAGGGCACGCACCTCAGGGCGAGTGCGGGGAGAAGCAACAGTGCGTACAGGGCTCTGGAGACGCACATTAGGCCTAGTGCGTGGTGCCGGAACTGGTGGTACCGGGCTGGGGACACGCATCTCAGGGCTAGTGCGGGGAGCAGCAACAGGTTGCACAGGACTCTGGAGATGCACAGGAGGCTTGGTGCGTGGTGCCGGAATTGGTGGTACCGGGCTGGAGACACGCACCATAGGGCGAGTGCGTGGAGGAGGAACAGGGCTCTGGAGACACACTGGAAGCCTGGTGCGTGGTGTAGGCACTGGTGGAACTGGACTGGAGCGGGGAGGTGGCGCCGGAAATACCGGACCGTGCAGGCGTACTGGCTCCCTTGAGCACCGAGCCTGCCCAACCTTACCTGGTTGAATGCTCCCCGTCGCCCGACCAGTGCGGGGAGGTGGAATAACCCGCACCGGGCTATGTAGGCGAACCGGGGACACCATGCGTAAGGCTGGTGCCATGTATGCCGGCCCGAGGAGACGCACTGGAGACCAGACGCGTTGAGCCGGCTTCATGGCACCTGGCTCAATGCCCAATCTAGCCCTACCAGTGCAGGGAGGTGGAATAACCCGCACCGGGCTATGAACACGTACAGGAGACACCGTGCGCTCTACTGCGTAACACGGTGTCTGCCCGTACTCCCGCTCTCCACGGTTAGCCTGGGAAGTGGGCGCAGGTCTCCTACCTGCCCTCGGCCCACTACCTCTTATCCCCCCCCCAATAATTTTTTGGGTTGTACTTGCGGGCTTCCAGCCTTGCCTCCGTGCTGCCTCCTCATATCGCCTCCTCTCGGCTTTCGCTGCCTCCAGCTCTTCACGAGGGAGGCGATATTCTCCCGGTTGTGCCCAAGGTCCCTTACCATCCAATATTTCCTCCCATGTCCATGAATCCTTTATTCCTTGCTCCTGTTGCCACTTGACACGCTGCTTGATCCCTTGTTGGTGGGTAATTCTGTCACGATCGTCAAAGGGAGAGAGAGAGGACCAAGGCGCAGCGTGTGAAAAATACATCTTCTCTTTATTTAGAAGAAGAAAAACTAAACAAAACAACAAATAGACGAACGTGAAGCTATAAATGACTAAGTGCAAAAACATGCAACATAGACACAAACATAGACAATTACCCACAAATGCATGATGCCCATGGCTGCCTTAAATATGGCTCCCAATCAGAGACAAATGAAAGACATCTGTCTCTGATTGAGAACCACTCAGGCAACCATAGACATACCTAGAAACATTCATTCAACCATAGACATACCTAGAAACATTCACTCAACACAAACCCATACACTAAACCCAACACCCCCTTTACCATATAACCACCCAAAACACAAACATTCCCCATGTCACACCCTGACCTAACTAAAATAATAAAGAAAACAAAGAATACTAAAGCCAGGGCGTGACAGCCTGCTTATTCAATTGCCTTATATTTATCGATATACATGCACTTCATACGCCTTCCACTAGATGTCAACAGGCAGTGGAAGGTGGAATAGGGTGTCTAGCTTGATCTGAGGTCGAACAAGAGCTTTTGGAGTGGCAGGTCAGGAATTTCCTTTGTCTACCAAGGCGCGAGGCGGAGCTCGACATTAGCTTCTGAAAAGCTTTCGGTTTACACGGCAAATATCTCCGGCTCTGATTTTATTTGATACATGTGATAATATAATCGTAAAGTAGGTTTTTTCAACCGAGTTTTATCAGTTTATTCAACGTTTATTGGGACTTTTGGAGTTTTCCATTCTTTGCGTCAAGAGAGGGTGGGAACGTTATCAACCTTGGCGAGCATTGTTGGCGCGAATTCGACAGAAGAAAAGGACATTCTAAAACCAAACAACGATTTTTTCTGGACCAAGGACTCCTTGTACAACATTCTGATGGAAGCTCAGCAAAAGTAAGAACAATTTATGATGTTATTTCGTATTTCTGTGGAAAATGTTGATTCCTATTCTCTGCCGTTTTGGCGAGCGCTGTCTCGCAATAACGCAAGCTGTTTGTTATGGTAAAGTTATTTTTTTAAATCTAACACGGCGGTTGCATTAATTAGGGTAGTAGTGTTAAACTCTCCTGTAGATACAACAGCTCATTAACCAACAGTCTGTTACAGTTCCTTCAGCACCCTAGATCCTCTCCACAGTTCCTCATAGTGGATTACTCTGGGATCATAACCAACACTGATAGTACAAAATGGACCCTCACACATGAAAAAGAGGACAACTGTGTGGATCTGGAGATCTCCTCTGCTGAAGTGACAGACTTTGCTCTGTACTACTGTAACCTGCAGCCCCCAGTGACAGGAAACCCAGAGACACTACAAAGACCTAGAACATCTGATTACGGGGAGAAAGGTATCAACAGGCAGGTTAATGAATATGTCCTGGAGCGTGTTGAAGTGTTGAAGATAACATAACAAATTAGGTCCAAAATATTCCCAAACCTCTTTAAAAAAAGAACAAGTAACAGAAAGTATAAGAAATGTATGAAACAAAATAACATATTTAAAATGAATAAAAAACTAAAAACAACAATTGATTTGTATTGTTTTATAAGCTAGGGGGCAGAATTTTTATGTTTGGAAAAATAACGTTCCCATTGTAAGCTGCCTATTTCTGAAATCCAGATGCTAGAATATGCATATAATTGACAGAGTAGGATAGAAAACACTCTAACGTTTCCAAAACTGTCAAAATATTGTCTGTGAGTATAACAGAACTGATTTTGCAGGCGAAAACCTGAGGAAATCCAACCCAGAACTGACTTCTATTTTGAAAAATCACTGTTCCATTGCTTGCCTTTCGTCCATTTAAAGGGATATCAACCAGATTCCTTTTCCTGTGGCTTCCTCAGGGCGTCAACAGTCTTTAGACATAGTTTCAAGCTTTTATTTTGAAAAATTAGCGAGATATATCAGTGGATCCTACTACTTCCGGCGCCGACAGAGATGACCGCCTCGCTTCACGTTCCTAGGAAACTATGCAGTATTTTGTTTTTTTATGTGTTATTCCTTACATTGGTACCCCAGGTAATCTTAGGTTTCATTACATACAGTCGGGAGGAACTACTGAATATAAGAGCAACGTCAACTCACCATCGTTACAACCAGGAATATGACTCTCCCGAAGCGGATCCTGTGTTTTGCCTTCCACCCAGTACAATGGATCTGATCCCAGCCGGCGACCCTAAACAACGACACCGTAAAAGGGGCAAACGAAGCGGTCTTCTGGTCAGGCTTCGGAGACGGGCACATCGCGCTCCATTCCCTAGCATACTACTCGCCAATGTCCAGTCTCTTGACAACAAGGTTGATGAAATCCGAGCAAGGGTAACATTCCAGAGAGACATCACAGATTGTAACGTTCTTTGCTTCACGGAAACATGGCTCACTCGAGAGACGCTAACGGAGTCGGTGCAGCCAGCTGGTTTCTTCACGCATCGCGCCGACAGAAACAAACATCTTTCTGGTAAGAAGAGGGGTGGGGGTGTATGCCTTATGATTAACGAGACGTGGTGTGATCATAACAACATACAGGAACTCAAGTCATTCTGTTCACCTGATTTAGAATCAGGTGAACAGAATCCTCACAATCAAATGAATCCTCACAATCAAATGTCGACTGCATTATCTACCAAGGGAATTCTCTTCGATTGTAATCACAGCCGTATACAGTGGGGAGAACAAGTATTTGATACACTGCCGATTTTGAAGGTTTTCCTACTTACAAAGCATGTAGAGGTCTGTAATTTTTATCATATGTACACTTCAACTGTGAGAGACGGAATCTAAAACAAAAATCCAGAAAATCACATTGTATGATTTTTAAGTAATTAAATTGCATTTTATTGCGTGACATAAGTATTTGATCACCTACCAACCAGTAAGAATTCCGGCTCTCACAGACCTGTTAGTTTTTCTTTTAGAAGCCCTCCTGTTCTCCACTCATTACCTGTATTAACTGCACCTGTTTGAACTTGTTACCTGTATAAAAGACACCTGTACACACACTCAAACAGACTCCAATCTCTCCACAATGGCCAAGACCAGAGAGCTGTGTAAGGACATCAGGGATAAAATTGTAGACCTGCACAAGGCTGGGATGGGCTACAGGACAATAGGCAAGCAGCTTGGTGAGAAGGCAACAACTGTTGGCGCAATTATTAGAAAATGGAAGATGTTCAAGATGACGGTCAATCACCCTCGGTCTGGGGCTCCATGCAAGATCTCACCTCGTGGGGCATCAATGATCATAAGGAAGGTGAGGGATCAGCCCAGAACTACACGGCAGGACCTGGTCAATGACCTGAAGAGAGCTGGGACCACAGTCTCAAAGAAAACCATTAGTAACACACTACGCTGTCATGGATTGAAATCCTGCAGCGCACGCAAGGTCCCCCTGCTCAAGCCAGCGCATGTCCAGGCCCATCTGAAGTTTGCCAATGACCATCTGGATGATCCAGAGGAGGAATGGGAGAAGGTCATGTGGTCTGATGAGACAAAAATAGAGCTTTTTGGTCTAAACTCCACTCGCCGTGTTTGGAGGAAGAAGAAGGTTGAGTACAACCCCAAGAACACCCTCCCAACCGTGAAGCATGGAGGTGGAAACATAATTCTTTGGGGATGCTTTTCTGCAAAGGGGACAGGACGACTGCACCGTATTGAGGGGAGGATGGATGGGGCCATGTATCGCGAGATCTTGGCCAAAAACCTCCTTCCCTCAGTAAGAGCATTGAAGATGGGTCGTGGCTGGATCTTCCAGCATGACAACGACCCGAAACACACAGCCAGGGCAACTAAGGAGTGGCTCCGTAATAAGCATCTCAAGGTCCTGGAGTGGCCTAGCCAGTCTCCAGACCTGAACCCAATAGAAAATCTTTGGAGGGAGCTGAACGTCCGTATTTCCCACCGACAGCCCCGAAACCTGAAGGATCTGGAGAAGGTATGTATGGAGGAGTGGGCCAAAATCCCTGCTGCAGTGTGTGCAAACCTGGTCAATAACTACAGGAAACGTATGATCTTTGTAATTGCAAACAAAGGTTTCTGTACCAAATATTAAGTTCTGCTTTTCTGATGTATCAAATACTTATGTCATGCAATAAAATGCAAATTAATTACTTAAAAATCATACAATGTGATTTTCTGGATTTTTGTTTTAGATTCCGTCTCTCACAGTTGAAGTGTACCTATGATAAAAATTACAGACCTCTACATGCTTTGTAAGTAGGAAAACCTTCAAAATCGGCAGTGTATCAAATACTTGTTCTCCCCACTGTATATTCCCCCCCAAGCAGACACATCGATGGCCCTGAACGAACTTTATCTGACTTTATGTAAACTGGAAACCACACACCCTGAGGCTGCATTCATCGTAGCTGGGGATTTTAACAAGGCTAATCTGAAAACAAAACTCCCTAAATTCTATCAGCATATCGATTGTGCTAACATGGCTGGTAAATCCTTGGATCATTGTTATACTAACTTCCGAGACGCATTTAACTTATGACAACAGCAAGTCCAAGTCCAAGTGCATATATTTTTTAGAAATATTTAACTTTCACACATTAACCTTTTATGGCTGCAGCCCGAGGTCGGTACACTTATGACAACAGCCAGCTCAAGTGCAGGGCGCGAAATTCAAAAGATATTTTTTAGAAATATTTAACTTTCACACATTAACAAGTCCAATACAGCAAATGAAAGATACACATCTTGTGAATCCAGCCAACATGTCCGATTTTTAAAATGTTTTACAGCGAAAACACCACGTATATTTATGTTAGCTCACCACCAAATACAAAAAAGCACAGACATTTTTCACAGCACAGGTAGCTTGCACAAAACCAACCTAACTAACCAAGAACCAACCAAACTAACCAAGAAACAACTTCATCAGATGACAGTCTTATAACATGTTATACAAAAAATCTATGTTTTGTTCGAAAAATTTGCATATTTGAGGTATAAATCATAGTTTTACATTGCAGCTACAATCGGAAATAGCACCGAAGCAGCTAGAACAATTACAGAGACCAAATTGAAATACCTAAATACTCATCATAAAACATTTATGAAAAATACATGTTGTACAGCAAATTAAAGACAAACATCTTGTGAATCCAGCCAATATTTCCGATTCTTTAAGTGTTTTACAGCGAAAACACAATATAGCACTACAATAGCCAACCACACAACAGCATTGATTCAAGGCAACAGTAGCGATAGCGACAAAACCAGCAAAAGATATGAATTATTTCACTAACCTTCATAAACTTCATCAGATTACAGTCCTATAACATCATATTACACAATACATATATGGTTTGTTCGAAAATGTGCATATTTAGAGCTGAAATCCGTGGTTATACATTGTGAAATCGTAGCAAATATTTTCCAGAATCTCCGGATATATTTCTGACACTCACCTATTCTAACCAAATAACTAATCATAAACGTTACTAAAAAATACTTGTTGTACAGCAAATGATAGATACACTAGTTCGTAATGCAATCGCCGTGTTAGAATTCTAAAAATAACTTTAGTACGACATGCATCTTACGTTATAGCGAGACAGCGCCAAAAATCAACGCGGAAAACACAACAACACATATTCGACAGAAATAGGAAATAACATCATAAATGGGTCCTACTTTTGTTGATCTTCCATCAGAATCTTGTACAAGGGGTCCTTTGTCCAGAACAATCGTTGTTTGGATTTAGAATGTCCTTTTCCCCTCTCGATTTAGCAAGCAAAACTTGCCAAGTGGCGCGAAGCTGCACATTGTCAACAAACGCAGAGAAAGGAACACGCCAAAACTCCCGGAAAAATTTCAATAATCTGATTAAACTATATTGAAAAAACATACTTTACGATGATATTGTCACATTTATCAAATAAAATCAAAGCCGGATATATTAGCCGTCTATAACAAAAGCTTTTCAGAAGCCAATGCGGAAGTCCTTTCCGCGTCTTCCTGAACAAAGGACATTGGGGTCCTGTCATTCCAAGCTCTCTCTTTTGACCATAGAAATAGCTATAAACTCCATTTCACCTCTCACAGCCTATTGACATCTAGTGGAAGGCGTATGAAGTGCATGTATACTAATAGATTTCAAGCAAAAGATTAGGGAGGCCCTGGAACAGAGCCTCGATTTCAGATTTTTCACTTCCTAACAGGAAGTTTGCTGCAAAATGAGTTCTGTTTTACTCACAGATATAATTCAAACGGTTTTAGAAACTTGAGAGTGTTTTCTATCCAATAGTAATAATAATATGCATATTGTACGAGCAAGAATAGAGTACGAGGCAGTTTAATTTGGGCACGATTTTTTACAAAGTGAAAATAGCTCCCCCCTATTGACAAAAGGTGAATTATGGTAGAGGAGTACCTGAACAACAGTATAGAAACATAAAAACAGGAGGAAACTTTCAGAGACTAATATAATATGGTGTTGCTGGATTCAGTGTTGTTCCTGACCATATGTATGAGTAGGTGATACAATACAATACATGACATTCAATATACTGCATTGCCATAATTGTCAATATGAATTCAATTCAATTTCAATTTCAATATATTTTACTCAACAATTAAATGTATGTGTATTAAAACCATTCTTTATGCAGGTGTCAGTTGTGATGACCTCACTCCACTCAAGAAAGAGATTGTTGTTTAGAGGGAACCCCTGTTACCCTGTCTTACAACTACTCCAGAACAGCTACTGCTGGAGATAATTTATATTGGTATCACCAAGACACAGCACAATGGCCAGAGTTACTCCTGTACATCTCAGGTTCAGAGATGATAAAATTAGCAGATCCACTGACCACTCGAATAACTGAATGAAGAGATAAACCGTTTGGATCTGTAGATCTCCTCTGGTGTAGTGACAGACTCGGATCTGTACTACTGTGCTGTGAGGCCCACAGTGACAGGAAAATTCCTTCCAATTTGATGTGTATTCGTATTCTGCTACAGTCAGGACTCTTAACCACATCATATACATACAATATGCATCGTTTACATAACATCATTGTTCTCAACATGGACCTGCTCAGTGGTTTAGTCCTCTGGTGGTAAATCCATGTACTGCACTCTTTAGAGGAGCATACCTGAAGCAAACTGACTGATAATGGACCAGACAAACTGCTCTTTTGGTCTGGGTCACTAGATATAAAAAGTAATTAAAGTTTGTGCATGTATAATAATTCATTATTCATGTGAGGATTTAGTGGCTTTATTCGCAGAAGTTCCTCAACATTTAAATGCGGTCAGCAAAGTGAAAGTAGAGGAAAAGTGTTTTCTTTATATTTACCCACAAACAGCCCTTTCTGCAGCTCCTGGCTGGTCTTCAAATGAGGAACCTTCTTATCCTACATGTTCTGCCCACTACACCTCCTGAAGGACGGATTAATCAGGCCCAAGTTAGCCAGGTGGCTCGTCCACTGCTTCTCACTCTTCAGGCACAACCAATGAGATGTTCTCTCTGACTCCTGATCAGTTATATGACAGATATTCTTTGTCTGTGCTCCTCCTATAGACTGCCCTCAACTGTTATGAATAACTGTCCAGTGACAAAGTTTTTCTATGTTTAATAATGATACAATAGTTCCATCTAGTGTTCAACATTCTGTCAAACAAGGTGAAACCTTGACATTGCTTGTATTTTCAAGGGCAAATTACTAGTGAGAGTCAATAGGTGTCAGTGGAGTCTCATAGTTTGCTTCTATTCCTTTAAGCTAGAGATATCTGTTTTGTCGCATGGGCTGCGTCTCATTCCACCACGTCAGCCTATTGCGGTCTTCTGCATCTGCGGTGGAAAAACAGCCGTGTTTGTCAGAACATGAGACATCCTAAAAATCGGTCTTCTCAAAAAAACGTCTGTAGTGTCTGAACGGTTTGGCCTAGAAAAGTAATATGACCACTCTTTAGAAAGATGAGACTCTCATGAAATACGATGGTGGTCTCTCCTCTGGTCTCTCCTCTGTTTGGGTTACAAACTAATGTGACCCAATTGTTTAAAGGGGCAATTCTCACAAACAAGATGGAATGTTTAAGGGGTTAAATATGTGTAAAACATTTTTACATACAGTACCAGTCAAAAGTTTGGACACACCTACTCATTCTGGATGAATGAGTAGGTGTGTTCAAACTTTTGACTAGTACTGTAAATATTTCCTGAGCTTTCTTGTATCTTCTAGATATATGACAGACACTTCAAAACCTTATTCCTTATTAAGATAATTTTTTTTAATGTTATTTTTTGCCATTCATGAATGTGTTATGAATGCGTTTCAACGGGAATTGGTAGTAAAGGCCAAATTCTATATTTTATCAAATCCTTTTGTTATATATTTTTTATACCTAAAGGGGTCTTAAAATTCAAAATCAAATAGTTAAATGATCCATGGAATGATAAATGATCCATTTAAGATGGAATGACCATCTTAAAATAAACCTCCCTCCCTCCCCAAACTCAAAAAAAATATTGAATAAACAATAAGCTCCTCCCTTAATGCCGAGCCCCACAATTCTGAGACTTCTCAGCTACAGTGGATGGAACATAATGTCTATAACAGTCTATTCTTCCTCTATACATGAATCATGATGTCATATTGGTTTAGGAATACTTTACTTATCCTGGCTGCATGCTATTTTGTTAGAGTATCGTGCTTCTCCTTCCTATTCTCTTTGTCTGAATTTGAGCTAATAAGTTAATATACAATTATTGATGAATTATTATTTAAGGAACTATTTTAACAACTTTTTCAGATTGCAGAGGTGAAGAGGCTGTAGACCAGCAGAGTGGACATGTTTCTGCCCTTGAAGGAGGACTGGTAACACTCAGCTGTAACTACACTACCAGTAGTCCATCTCCTGATCTCTTCTGGTACATCCAGTTAACCAGGGACTCTCCTCAGTATGTCCTGAGAAGAGATCGTTATTCAGAAGGGAGCAATAGTTATGAGTTTAAGAAGAGGTTTGATTCCAGGCTGAATTTCACATCTAGCTCTGTCCCCTTGACGATCCAGAGGGTGCAGCTGTCTGATTCTGCTGTGTACTACTGTGCTTTGAGCCCCACTGTGACAACAGGATATACAGCCCCCCTACAAAAACTAGTGTATCCTTGGCGCTAATGTAGAAAAAATACAAGTCTTACATCTTGTGTGGGTGTGATGTTAGCAGGGCTGTACACCTCACACAGTGACACACATATGAGCATTTCAGAGGAGAGTGAATGCATCCAAACATCAGTCTGAAGATGGAGAAATCAACCAGTGTATTGATCATTCTGATTATGACTACAGGTAAACAATACCTAAACATTTGAACTCATTGCATCCTTATAATCAGATTATTACATTATGGTATTGGTAGTAAAACATATTTTGATGAAGTAAGTCATTTAAATGTGAATAACTAAGTTGATTTCTAAAAAGTCTTAAAACATAAGCACGTGTTTCAATCAGTTGTATTATCTATTTATCCTCTGCAGGAATGGTATCTGGAGACAGTGTGACTCCTGACAAGGAGGAGTACACCCCCACTGAGGGATCATCAGTGTCTCTGAGCTGTACATATGAAACAAGCAGCAGTAACATCTACCTTTACTGGTACCAACAATACCCTAACCAGGCACCTCAGTTTCTACTGTATAAAGGTGCCAGAGCAAATAGTGTTGACCATATCTCTAGTCATCGGTATGAATCTACATGTCCCAAACGTCAACTACACTCATGATAAAACAAGTAACTCTGGCAGACACAGCTCTCTACTAATGTACCCTGAAGGACGTCCAGCGATACAGAATCTCTGAGAAGATGTATAAAAACTAGTACACTGATAAATGACTTGTTTTAGATGAGCTTGTTGGTCACTTCTGTTGTCAGAGTAAGTAAGCAACTACACAGTATTTGGTGGAGGCAGTGTCTTATGGTATCACCAAAATCCCACATCTTCTCCCCAAATCCTCCTCCTCATCTCAGTGTATTCAGCATCTGCTAAGACAACAGTTACTTCAGAACCACCGTATCCTCGACTGTCAGTTAATGTTGACAACGTGGCTGAATGTGTGGATCTGGAGATCTCCTCTGCTGAAGTGACAGACTCTGCTCTGTACTACTGTTCTCTGAGCCTCACAGTGACAGGAAACCCAGACTTACTGTACAACTGTATAGAATCAGGGAATAAAAATCCTTATTGTGAACCGTTTAAAATATGTGAATTCTCTGGCGTTTAACAGTAATAAGGATTACAACCGAATACAGTTTACATTACCAGAAATGTAATACTTAAATTAATAAAATGTAAATTGACAAGATTTATTGAACTAAATGTATTCTATAGAGGGCCTCACTCCAGCACTACACAAACCTCTATTTCTCTGAGCAGGTGGCTCCTCCTCCTGACAGTGGAGGTAGTTTCAGGGCAGACAGGTAGCAGCCATACATTACATATCACACCCTGCAGATCACAGTACACAGCATATCACATATCAGTTTGGTAAACCCTCTTTCCTAGCTGCATTCTGTCAAATACATCATGACGTTGCACATTTCAATCTTACTGTTTTCAGCACTTGTTGGTAAGTAAGGTTTTATGTGAAGTCATTCCCACACTGTCTGTCATTATTTAATTGGTAAATATTGGGCTGCTTATAATATAAAATAAGAGGTTTTCATGTTTAGTCTCATGCTTATTTTCTTCTCCTTCACAGGTGATACTTTAGAGGCTGATATTACTCCAACCAGTCCTGAGGAGTATTATTTAGAGGGTAGCAGAGTTAAGATCTCCTGTAACTATACAGTAAAAGCAGACAGTCTGCTGTGGTACAAACAGTACTCTGGATCAGGTCTCCAATTCCTTTACCTGGTCACAGCTACCAATAATCCATATGAATTGAGAGTTGATCCACAAGACTTTCGACTCATTGTTACACAGAACAAGGACAGAACCTGTGTGTATCTGGAGATCTCCTCTGCTGAAGTAACAGACTCTGCTCTGTACTACTGTGCTCTGAGGCCCACAGTGACAGGAAACACAGACACACTGTTCAAAAACCTACAGTCACCTGGGAGTGTATTTCTACTCTGTAGTTCCAAGTTTCATTTGACAGTAGTGCCATCAAGTGGAGTCAACATGCACCCATTGTGTCAAGAGGAGGAGCTTAGTGTTACACATAACACATAATGAGTGGAACTGATTCACCCAGAGAGGGAATGTTCCAAGAGAAGATCATTTTACAGAGAAGTCTCTGTCTAACACCCAGTGGCTATGATGCTGCTCTATCCAGTCTTGTTTTAGTGCACTTGTAGGTAAGAATTCACTCTCCATTAACTGAATGTGTACTAACAGAATGTACACTGTTCAGTATTCATTACAATATGCTATTATCAATATCAAGTGGCAATACACTTTGAAACACCAAGTGTGGATATACTGTACGCTGTCTACATTGACTCAGTAGTCTATATTTTTATTTTTTACAGGTACAAGTGTTGAAGACATAATTAGTCCAGACAGATGTAGTGGATGTTATGGAGGTTGGTAGTGTTAAACTCTCCTGTAGATACAAGAGCTCATTAAACAACAGTCTGTTATGGTACCTCCAGCACCCTGGATCCTCTCCACAGTTCCTCATACTGGACTACTCTGGGATCATAACCAACACTGATAGTACAAAATGGACCCTCACACATGAAAAAGAGGACAACCTTGTGGATCTGGAGATCTCCTCTGCTGAAGTGACAGACTCTGCTCTGTACTACTGTTCCCTGAGGCCCACAGTGACAGGAAATCCAGAAACACAATACTGATCCTGACAATACAAACACAGACAACCTGAATCTGAGACCTCTAGAACCCATAGAACC
The DNA here is from genome assembly GCF_016432855.1 of Salvelinus namaycush. Lineage (NCBI taxonomy): Eukaryota > Metazoa > Chordata > Actinopteri > Salmoniformes > Salmonidae > Salvelinus > Salvelinus namaycush. The sequence goes on along the minus strand of NC_052317.1, from coordinate 21,451,773 downwards.
TGAATCGGAGACCCCTAGAACACCAAGAACCTGAGTCTGAATAGTTCCTATCTTCCATCCATTATGTTCCCTTCTTTTTAAAAGGAAAGTTATTTGCTTATTCAACTACGAGATACCAGATTTTATATTTGGAAATAAATTACATTTGTCATGAATATCAGAAAAATCTCATATGACTTAACATTCTAAACACTATCTCATATAAATGCCAATGATGCCATCTTTACAGTGATTTAGTAAACCAAACCTTCCTCACCACCACCACACTTCATTAAGAGCCACCATTGAGCGGGTTTTATGTCAAAGGGAGGAGCTACAAATTATCCTGTTCAAACTGTACATATGATAACAGGAGACATATTTTGTGAATTAGTTTGTCCAGCATATAGTAGAAGAATATTAATTGAATATGTGTACGTTTTCAAACATTTATTTTCAAATAAGTTAATCATACTCACCTCATACAACATTTATGTCAATACATACCATATTATTTGAGCTAAACGTAAGCTTTTCTCTTTGTCTAATGTACTGCAGAGTGCTTATTTGTAATAGTCACGAGGTAATATTGACCCATACATTTCTTTACAATCTTACCTCTCTCTGAACAGGCTCCTCCTTAATGTCTGTCAGTTGATGGTGATATACAGGCTGAGATGGATATGGAAGAGAGAGAGAGGATCTCTACCTCTTACTGTAACTCACAGTCACTCTCAGTGTGTTCTGTAACCATGGTACTCTGTCTGATCATCTGGCTGGTTCTTGTTGTATTCTGCTTCGGTATGATGGAACCCTTTCTCTCATTGATCTCGTCTATAATACATTTTTACGACAATTTGATCATTTCTAATATCTTTCAAATTATCACTCCGTCTTTCTTTTTTCCCCAGAGTGCACAGGAGACCATGTCCAACAGCAACCAGGAGGTGTGATTGCTGCAGAAGGACGACTGGTAACACTGAGTTGTCAATATAACACCAGTGCTAATAATGCATATCTATTTTGGTACAAACAAGAAGCAAATGACTTCCCTAAATATATGCTGAGACGTTATTCTTTTGGATCTGGAGACAATGCTGCAGGGTTCAAGGAGAGATTTGATTCCCGTCTCGATGCGGACTCAAAATCAGTCCCCTTGACGATCCAGAGAGTGCAGCTGTCTGACTCTGCTGTGTACTACTGTGCCCTGCAGCCCACAGTGAGAGGAAACCTGTGCAGACTGTACAAAAACACACATACAATGAAAATGAACAATGAAAGATTTTCAATGAACAATAAAAAACAAATGTTAAAAATGTTGAATGGGAGAGTGACAAAAACTCTATATATCTGATTGGGTTGCTTATTATTACTTTAGATTGTAGATTTAAATAGGAAATCAACAAATTGTGAATGAATGAAAGTCACAATGAATGTCATGAGTGTCACGGTCGTTGGAATAAATGGACCAAGGCGCAGCGTGCGTAGAGTTCCACATGTTTAATAAATGAAACTCACCAAAACAATACAGAACAAACGAAACATGACGTCAATGCAGTGCTCACAGGCACTACACAAAAACAAGATCCCACAACAAACAGGTGGGAAAAGGCTGCCTAAATATGATCCCCAATCAGAGACAACGATAGACAGCTGCCTCTGATTGGGAACCATACCAGGACAACACGGAAATAACAAAACTAGAATGCCCACCCTAGTCACACCCCGACCTAACCCAAAATAGAGAATAAAGGATCTCTAAGGTCAGGGCGTGACAGAATGCCTCATATTGAATAAATTAATATCTTGAAGATCTTGCATAAAGCAACTCTATTTCCCTAAAATCAAGAAAATACATAAATGACACAGTTTCATCCAATATCCAAGAGAGGTTGACTAAGGTAATAATATTTCAGTGCAGCCCTGCATTTTGAGGATGTGACAGTGAATCAAGCAGAAACAAGACATCTGCTGTTACTTCTGCTCATCTGACAACTCTCTGTATTTTGGGGTGGGGCTTCAAAGGTTTGAGAAGAGATGGTCCATTCAAAACTAGAAGGAGGAGGATGTTTTTTTAGTTCACACAAATCTTGTTGTGCTGTGTGTTATCATTTTGTCATCCAGTTCCAGACACAATGTTAATCCCCACATTTATTTTGCTTTTAGTACTTGCATGTAAGTAATGTATATTTGTTATATTTTTTTGCCGAATCAAAACTAAGTTTTGATGCATTGAAAATAGATCTATAACATAGTAATAATAGAAGAATATTTTGCATATTTTGCAGGTGACAGTAATGGTCAGACCATTGAGCCAATCAGAGACTATTGTGCACTAGCGACTCCTGTGTCGGGCAGGGCGCAGTGCACGCTGACCGGGTCGCCAGGTGTACAGTGTTTCCTCCGACACAATGGTGCGGCTGGCTTCCGGGTTGGATGTGCGTTGTGTCAAGAAGCAGTGCGGCTAGGTTGGGTTGTGTTTCGGAGAACGCATGGCTCTCGACCGTCGCCTCTCCCGAGTCCGTAGGGGAGTTGCAGCGATGAGACGAGACTTTAACTACTACCAATCGGATATCACGGAATTGAGGAGAAAACAATAAATAAAAATAATAATAATAATTGTTTAACTTGTGCCAAACGTTTCGGGTAGCCTTCCACAAGCTTCCCACAATAAATTGGGTGAATTTTGGCCCATTCCTCCTGACAGAGCTGTTGTAACTGAGTTAGGTTTGAAGGCCTCCTTGCTCGCACACTCTTTTTCAGTTCTACCAACACATTTTCTATGAAATTGAGGTCAGGGCTTTGTGATGGCCACTCCAATACCTTGACTTTGTTGTCCTTAACCTCTCTAGGGGGTGTAGGACGGTAGCGTCCCACCTGGCCAGCATCCAGTGAAATTGCAGAACGCCAAATTCAGATTTCAAAAAAGCTATATGGCGAAAGCATACCATTCGATTATCTGAGAACAGCGCCCAGCAGACAAATCATTACAAACAGTTACCAGCCAAGTAGAGGAGTTACACAAGTCAGAAAGAGCGATAAAATTAATCACTTACCTTTGATGATCTTCATATGGTTGCACTCACAAGACTCCCATTTACTCAATAAATGTTAGTATTGTTCGATAAAGTCCCTCTTTATATTCAAAAACCTCTGTTTTGTTCGCGCGTTTTGTTCAGTAATCCACAGGCTCAAAGGCAGTCACAACAGGCAGACGGAAAATCCGAAAAGTATCAGTAAAGTTCGTAGAAACATGTCAAATGATGTTTAAAATCAATCCTCAGGTTGTTTTTAATCATAATAATCAATCATATTTCAATCAGACAAAAGCTTTGTCAATATAAAAGGAAAACAAGAAAGGCGCGCTCTCGGTCGCACGCATGAAAATCCTCTGGGACACTGCAGTGTCCACTCATTCAGAGTGGTCTTACTCCCATATTTTTCAGAAAACAAGCCTGAAACTATTTCTAAAGACTGTTGACATCTAGTGGAAGCCATAGGAAGTGCAATTTCAGTCCTAAGTCAATGGAAGCTGTATAGGCAGTCTATGGAAAACTACAAACATGAGAAAAAAAAACTTCCTGGATGGATTTTTCTCAGGTTTTCGCCTGCCATATCAGTTGTGTTATACTCACAGACATTATTTTAACAATTTTAGAAACTTTAGAGTGTTTTCTATCCAAACCAATTATATGCATATCCTAGCTTCTGGGCCTGAGTAACAGGCAGTTTACTTTGGGTACGTTTTTTATCCGGAGGTGAAAATAGTGCCCCCTACCCTAATGAAGTTAAGCCATTTTGCCACAACTTTGGTAGTGAACTTGGGGTCATTGTCCATTTGGAAGACCCATTTGTGACCAAGCTTTAACTTCCTGACTGATGACTTGAGATGTTGCTACAATATATCAAACATAATTTTCCTGCCTCATGATGCCATCTATTTTGTGAAGTGCACCAGTCCCTCCTGCAGCAAAGCACCCCCACAACGTGATGCTGCTACCCCCGTGTTTCACGGTTGGGATGGTGTTCTTCGGTTTGCAAGCCTCCCCCTTTTTCCTTCAAACATCACAATGTAATTTTGGCCAAACAGTTCTATTTTTGTTTCATCAGACCAGAGTACAGAGTACAGAGTTCTCCAAAAAGTACAATCTTTGTCCCCATGTGCAGTTGCAAACCGTAGTCTGTCTTTTTTATGGCGGTTTTGGAGCAGTGGCTTCTTCCTTGCTGAGATGCCTTTCAGGTTATGTTGATATAGAACTCGTTTTACTGTGGATATAGATACTTTTGTACCGGTTTCCTCCAGCATCTTTACAAGGTCCTTTGCTGTTCTGGGATTGATTGCACTTTTCACACCAAAGTACGTTCATCTCTAAGAGACAGAACGCGTCTCCTTCCTGAGCGGTATGACGGCTGCGTGGTCCCATGGTGTTTATACTTGTGCACTATTGTTTGTACAGATGAACGTGGTACCTTCAGGAGTTTGGAAATAGCTCCAAAGGATGAACCAGATTTGTCAAGGTCTACAATTATTTTTCTGATGTCTTGGCTGATTAGTTTTGATTTTCACATGATGTCAAGCAAAGAGGAGTATGAGTATGAGTTTGATGGTAGGCCTTGAAAAACATCCACAGGTACACCTCCAATTGACTCAAATTATGTTTAAAGGCACAGTCAACTTAGTGTATGTATACTGACCCACTGGAATTGTAATTCAGTGAACTATAAGTGAAATAGTCTGTCTGTAAACAATTGTTAGAAAAATTACTGATGTCCTAACCGACTTGCCAAAACTGTAGTTTGTTAACAAGAAATGTGTGGAGTGGTCGAAAACGAGTTTTAATGACTCCAACCTAAGTGTATGTAAACTTCGGACTTCAACTGTACATACAATGTGCATACATTATATGACATTATTGCTCTCAACATGTACCTGCTCAGTGGTTTGGTCTTCTGGTGGTAAATCCATGTACTGCACTCTTTAGAGGAACATACCTCTTTAGAGTTGGACTCCTTGGAGGAGCAGGTAGCCTAGTGGATGGATTGTTGGGCCAGTAACTGAAAGGTTGCTGGATCGAATCCCCGAGATCACAAATCAAAAATCAGTGTTCCCTGGTAGGCATGCTTTGTAAATAAGAATTTGTTCTTAACTGACTTGCCTAATCAAATATTATTATTTTTTTCACAAAAACAAACCTGAATCCAACTGACTGGTAATGGACCTGACAAACATAAAGGCTGTTTTGATCTGGGTCACCAGATAGGAATAGTAATTAAAGTAGAATAATGTCAGGATTGAAAGAGACAGAGTTACTCTCTCGTGACTACGGTATTACTCTTCTGGTAACACTCTTCTATGGTATCGACAATATCCCAATTCAGCACCATATTAACTGGTTATGGAGTATGTGGATAATACACCAGGGTTCACTCTAAATCATGACAAAAAAGATAAACGTGTATATCTGGAGATCTCCTCTGCTGAAGTTACTCTGTTCTGTTCTGTAGCTCAATTCTAACCCTAGCTTCTTGTCCATCTACTGAATTGACCATAACCCTGGAATTAAATCTAACTTCAGTTGGCATAAATAATAAAGCACATTAGCTCTAGCTCTGTCCGCTTGATGATCCAGAGGTTGCAGCTGTCTGACTCTGCTGTGTACTACTGTGCTCTGAGGTCCACTGTGACAACAGGATATTCAGTCGCAGTACAACAACACAGGGTAGAGTGTTGTTCAGACAATGTCACAAGCTTCAAAATGTTTGATGCTACACTGAAAGAGGAGGAAACAATGATGTCATAGTCTTATGACACATGTAGCATATATCAGTGTGTTTTACTCTTCTCCCACCCATCTCACTGTAGGCATGGAACCCTGGCTGAGGGATTTACTGATTCTTGCTGCATGTTGTTATGGTATGATAATATTAATTTCATAATTGGTTTACTGCTCCCATCCCTTTCTTTTTTCAAGCACATTTTCCAGTATAACATTACCAGTATTCATTTCATATGTTTTTATATCCTCTATCATGTGGGGTAATACCAGGCTCAATTATAGATGGTTGGTTCCTCAAACTACTTCTCTGATAGAGTTCAGTGTGTCAAATCAGAGGGCCTGTTGTCCGGACCTCTGGCAGTCTCTATGGGGGTGCCACAGGGTTCCATTCTCAGGCCGACTCTCTTCTCTGTATACATCAATGATATCGCTTTTTCTGATGGTGATTCTCTGATCCAACTCTACGCAGACGACACCATTCTGTATACCACTGGCCCTTCTTTGGACACTGTGTTAACTTCACTAGGGTAAATATTCTGTGGACTGACGAGACAAAAGTGGAACTTTTTGGAAGGTGTGCGTCCCGTTACATCTGGCGTAAAAGTAACACAGCATTTCAAAAAAAGAACATCATACCAACAGTCAAATATGGTGGTGGTAGTATGATGGTCTGGGGCTGCTTTGCTGCTTCAGGACCTGGACGACTTGCTGTGATTGATGGAACCATGAATTCTCCTCTCTACCAAAAAATCCTGAAGGAGAATGTCGGGCCATCAGTTCATGACCTCAAGCTGAAGCGCACGGGGGTTCTGCAGCAGGACAATGATCCAAAACACACCAGCAAGTCCACCTCTGAATTGCTTAAAGGCTTAAGAACTAATGGATCTATCGTTTCCTATACAACATGTATTTTTTGTAATGTTTATGAATAGCTATTTGGTCAGAATAGGTGAGAGTCTAATAGAAATATCCGCACATTCTGGGAAAAAGATGCTACGTTAGCACGTTATGCTACGTTATGCTACGTTGTATAACCAAGGATTTCAGCTCTAAATATGCACATTTTCGAACAAAACATAAGTGTATGTATAACCTGATGTTATAGGACTGTCATCTGAGGAAGGTTTATGAAGGTTAGTGAAATTTAATATCTTTTGCTGGTTTATTCGCTAACGCTAACGTGCCTATTGCTATCGCTAACGTGCCTTGATGAATGAATGCGGTAGTGTGGTAGGCTATTGTAGTAAGCTAATATAATGCTATATTGTGTTTTCGCTGTAAAACACTTAAACAATCGGAAATATTGGCTGTATTCACAAGATCTTTGTCTTTCATTTGCTATACACCATGTATTTTTCAGAAATGTTTTATGATGAGTATTTCGGTATGTCACGTTGGTGTCTGTAATTATTCTGGCTGCTTTCGGTGCAATTTCTGATTGTAGCCGCAATGTAAACTATGATTTATACCTGAAATATGCACATTTTTCGAACAAAACATAGATTTATTGTATAACATGTTATAAGACTGTCATCTGATTAAGTTGTTTCTTGGTTTCTTTCGTTTGTTCTAGGTTAGTTTGGTTGATTTTGTGCATGCTACCTGTGCTGTGAAAAATGTCTGTGCTTTTTTCTATTTGTTGGTGAGCTAACATAAATATACGTGGTGTTTTCCCTGTAAAACATTTAAAAAATCGGACATGTTGGCTGGATTCACAAGATGTGTATCTTTCATTAGCTGTATTGGACTTGTTAATGTGTGAAAGTTAAATATTAAAAAAATATATATTTTGAATTTCGCGCCCTGCACCTGAAGTGGCTGTTGTCATAGGTGTACCGACGCCGGGCTGCAGCCATAAGAAGTTAAACAGGTAAACATTCACAAAGCCGCAGGTCCAGATGGATTACCAGGACGTGTACTCAAAGCATGTGCGGACCAACTGGCAATTGTCTTCACTAACATTTTCCATTTCTTACTGACTAAGTCTGTAATTCCTACATGTTTCAAACAGACCACCAGAGTCCCTGTGCCCAAGGAAGCGAAGGTAACCTGCCGAAATGATTACCGCCCCGTAGTACTCACGTCGGTAGCCGTGAAGTGCTTTGAAAGGCTGGTCATGGCTCACATCAACAGCATCCTCCCAGATACCCTAGACCCACTCCAATTCGCATACGGTCTGAACAGATCCACAGATGACGCAAACTCAATCGCACTCCACACTGCCCTTTCCCACCTGGACAAAAGGAACACCTGTGTGAGAATGCTGTTCATTGACTACAGCTCAGCATTCAACACCATAGTGCCCACAAAGCTCATCACTAAGCTAAGGACCTTGGGACTAAACACCTCTCTCTGCAACTGGATCCTGGACTTCCTGACGGGCCGCCCCCAGGTGGTAAAGGTAAGCAACAACATGTCTGCCACGCTGATCCTCAACACTGGGGCCTCTCAGGGGTGTGTACTTTGTCCCCTCCTGTACTCCCTGTTCACCCACGACTGCGTGGCCAAACACGACTCCAACTTCATCATTAAGTTTGCTAATGACGCAACAGTGTTAGGCTTGATCACCGACAACGATGAGACAGCCAATAGGGAGGAGGTCACACTGGCAGTGTGGTGCCAGGACAACAACCTCTCCCTCAATGTGAGCAAGACAAAGGAGCTGATCGTGGATTACAGGGAAAGGCGGGCCAAACAGGCCCTCATTAACACAACGGTCCTGTAGTGGAGCGGGTCGAGAGTTTCAAGTTTCTTGGTGTCCACATCACCAACAATCTCACATGGTCCAAACACACCAAGACAGTCGTAAAGACAGCACAATAAAACCTTTTCCCCCTCAGGAGACTCATTTTGCATGAGTCCCAAGATCCTCAAAATGTTCTACAGCTAAACCATTAAGACCATCCTGACCAGTTGCATCACCGCCTGTCATGGAAACTGCTCAGCATCTGACCGTAAGGCGCTACAGAGGGTAGTGCGAACGGCCCAGTACATCCCTCGGGCCAAGCTTCCTGCAATCCAGGACTTAAGAAATAGGCGGTGTCAGAGGAAACTCCATAGAATTGTCAGATTCCAGTCTCCCAAGTCATAGACTGTTTTCTCAAGCTTGGAAAAACAACACACACACTTTGACTGGACAAAGATAACTTTTATCTCACGTCAGTTTTCTAAAGGGGATGGAATTTTCTCCAACAGTCTTGAGGAGGATAAGACAGGAGGATAAGACACATAGTGGCAATGTCAAGCTTTCCTGCAACTACACAGTATCTGGTGGAGGCAGTGTCTTATGGCATCACCAATAACCCACATCTGCTCCCTAATTCCTCCTCCTATGCACAGTGTTTTTTCAGCATGCGCTGAAACATTAGTAGCTAGAGATCCACCGCGACTGTCAGTTAACGTTGACATGGTGCATGAACCCATACACATACGTTCTAGTGTCATTTGAAAATAGCACTTCCAAGAAGAAATGTAAATGACTGATTATCTTTTCACTTGTTTTGAAGATGACACAGAGTATGTAATAATGTTCCATGAACTGAAAATGTTTATCTGAACTTAACTTTATTACAGGTGGCAGTTATGAAAATGACATAAACCCAACTTCAGAGACAGAACATGGCATGGAGGGAAGCAGTGTTATACTGTCTTGCAACTACTCTGGCTCAGGAGTCAATCTTCAATGGTATCGCCAATATCCCAGATCAGCACCCCAATTCCTCCTCTACACTACAGTCGCCTCAAAGCCCTCTGTAGTTAAAGCTGATACTCCATACCCACGACTATCTGTTAATCTGAATAAAGAGAGAACCTGTGTGGATCTGGAGATCTCCTCTGCTGAAGTGACAGACTCTGCTCTGTACGAAAGCCAGAAACACTGTACAAAAACCTTCATATGTGATTTATATGATAATGGAGGGGATCTACTTCCACCCCCACTTGTAGGTAAGAATTCACTCTCCATTAACTGAATGTGTACTAACAGAATGTACAATGTTCAGTATTGATTACAATATGTGACTCGGTCTTATGTAGCAACATTTTAAATTGTGTTTTTTACATTGGATAAAAGTAGAGACAGAGCTACGAAATGGTATATCATACACTGCATTTGAGGAACAATGGGAAAGTAATTCTGCTTTGAAATTTGATCAACTTGTAAACTCACTTTTGGAAAATGGCCTTTGAATGTTTTGGTATCTAGTGAAGAGCTCCTCTTTGTCTACACCCATTCAGCATCGTTCACACCCTCTTAAGCTTTAGCCCCACCCATCTCGTTTCACTCTCGGAGCGCACACTTGACGCTCTGGTCAATAATTTGTTTACCTCTAGATGACATGAAAACAGCCTAAACAGCTCTGCTGGCAACAATTTCATTATGCTTTTTCAGATGTTGACTAACACCGGCCATATTCAACGGGTGTTGTACACACGTCACGTAACGTTAGCTAACGAGCCAGCCAGCTAACGTTAGCGAGTTAAACAACAATGAACAGTGCCAACAATGCCACAGTGCTGGGAGCTAACCAATCAGGTTCAATGTTAGCTAGCTAACATTGGGCTCTAACTAGAAAAGCAAACGGCCCTGGGAAATGAATAATAAAGTCAGCTAGGGAGCCAGCCAGCTAACGTTAGCTAGCTAGCTAACAGTACACTTTAGCTTGAAATGATACCACTTTCTGTCAAAATTAAAAATGTGTAATATCTGAAAATGTAGCTAGCTAACGCTGGACTATCCTACCTGTATACATCATCATGCATGATGAACGCGTCTCCCTGTCAGGAATGCCATACCACGGTTGCCCTTAGTTTGAAGATCCGGAGACAGCTGTTTTCTCCATCTATTTGGCTATTATACTCTAATTACACTGATTTCAAAACGTGATCCTCCAGAAAGTGGAGAGCAACACTTATGCAGTTCCACTACACAATAAAAAAAATGTAAAGTCGCGTTCGACAGGATTATCAACACAGACTGACGAGCTCAAGTAGACAGAAGCCTTCTATATGGCCAATCCGAACTCCTCTCTCGGCATGTCCAGCCCTCTCATTACCTCAGCCAGTCATGGCTATTGGGAAGGTTGCCCCCTTTTCCTGTGGCTTAACTAACAAGGCTCGTAATTTAACAATTTTATTAGTATTTACAAATGGCATACAAGTTTGTTATTAAGGCACATGAAAGTTCACATGTTCGAGAAGGCATTTCTTCCAAAAAATGCATTTTGTGAAGTCGTGACTTGTGACATACACCTAGTTTCCTGAATCGGGTCACATACGGTATTGTCAATATTAAGTGGTAATACACTTTGAAACACCAAGTGTGGATATACTGTACGCTGTCTACATTGACTCAGTAATCCATGTTTTTATTTTTTACAGGTACAAGTGTTGAAGACATAATTATTCCAGACAGAAACCTAACATCGCCTGTGCTATTTCAACTCTGTAGTTCCAGGTTTCATTTGACAATACAGCCATCAAGTGGAGTCAACATGCACCCATTCTATTGTGTCATGAGGAGGAGCTTAGTGTTACACATAATTAGTAATGAGTGGAACTGATTCACCCAGAGAGTGAATGATCCAAGAGAAGATCATTTTACAGAGAAGTCTCTGTCTAACACCCAGTGGCTATGATGCTGCTCTATTCAGTCTTGCTTTGTGCACTTGTAGGTAAGAATAAACTCTCCATTAACTGAATGTGTACTAACAGAATGTACACTGTTCAGTACTCATTACAAAATGGTATTATCAATTTGAAGTGGTAATTCACTTTGATACATTAAGTGTGGATATACTGTACACTGTCTACATTGACTCAGTAATACATGTTGTTCTTTTTTACAGGTACAAGTGTTGAAGACATAATTACTCCAGACAGAGATGTAGTGGATGTTATAGAGGATAGTAGTGTTCAACTCTCCTGTAGATACAACAGCTCATTAACCAACAGTCTGTTATGGTACCTCCAGCACCCTGGATCCTCTCCACAGTTCCTCATAGTGGACTACTCTGGGATCATAACCATTACTGATAGTACAAAAGGGATATTTTAAGTTCATAATTGTGCACAACATATTTATGATCTTTTTGTAAAATAATACATTATTTTACCTCTACGGGATCGTTGTCCCTCCGTGGGAATATTGAGGTAACATAGGTTACTGTGATTAGCATGAGGTTGTAAGTAACAAAATCCCAGGATGTAAACATATCTGATATTCTGAGTTTAAATTCTTGTTAATCTACCTGCACTTTCCAATTTACAGTAGCTATTACAGTGAAAGAATTCCATGCTATTGTTTTAGGAGAGTGCACAATTATGAACTTGAAAATGTATTAATAAACTAATTAGGCACATTTGGGCAGTCTTGATACAATATTTTAAACATATATGCAATGGTTCATCTGATCAGTCTAAAACTTTGCACATACACTGCTGCCATCTAGTGGTCAAAATCGAAATTGCGCCTTGGCTGGAATAATGCATTATGGCCTTTCTCTTGCATTTCAAAGATGCGTCTTTGTAACGCATGTTTAATTTCTTAGTATTATCTTTAACCAGATCGAATGTGTTATGTTCTCCTACATTACTTTCACATTTCCACAAATTTCAAAGTGTTTCCTTTGAAATGTATCATGAATAGTTATCTCCTTGCTTCAGCTCCTCAGCTTCAGGCAGTTAGATTTGGTATGTCATTTTAGGGAGAACATTTTTTTTTAAAGAAGAAAAAAAGGGTAAGTTAAGCAAATCAGTGAAGAACAAACTCTGTTTATCAGCTATGGTTCTGCTTTCATAATTTATCCTCCTATTCCTTGTTGGTGAGTGCTGTATTCAATTTGACAGTTTTAATTTAAAACCCAAAATGTATTTCAAAGTTGGCAAAAATACAATTACACTTCAGATTTGAGTATCACTAAATTGTATTATGGTAATGAGAAGGGGAAAGGCATTATCAACAGACCAAAAGTTAAAAACAGCAGCATGTTTTTACTTTCTTGACAGGTAGCAGTTTTGAAGTTGACAAACCCACTAGGTCTATGGTGGGTGGTGTGGAGGGTGATACCATCACACTATCCTTCTGTAACTCCCTCCAGTAACCACGAGAACAACCGTTCCTTGATTTTAACTGGCGGCTTTATTCTGTAGATTTAGTCAGAATTATCACCTTCCTTGAGAACTATAAAGTAAATGAAAATACAGTTAAGCACACTCTTACAACCTCCTTATCTTACGAGTGACTTATTAGCTTGGTATAACTCTGAAGTGCTTACATACATAAACAGTTTTGCCGGCGCTATAACAGTATCAGATTAAACACATGAATAAAGGAAAAATACCTCATTGGCTGCTTATTACAGAAGGGAGGAAATCAAACTTCACACTTATTATTCCTGGCATGAATTCACACTTCATTCTTAATTATTATAACTTTACCATCCTAACATACATGCTTCAACGTTTACGAACTACACCCGATGACATGAAAACTTAGCTAACACAGCGCGGGATTGCCTTCCCTCCAAAAGTGTGTTGCTACAATAAGGATCCCCGTTACAACAGTTATTAGCTACGTACTTCCGCTTGTCTTATCATTTCCCCCGCACAGCGAACACGTAAACAATTCAAACAAAAAACAACAACATAACCTGTAAGTCTAACTGTCAGTAACACCTTCAGCTACACTGGCTTTGTAGACTATCTACAGTGGTATCGTTAGTATCCCAGGTCTAAACCAGTGTTCCTGATTCTCTGCACGAAATCAGGATATGTCCAGAAACTTGTCCCTCTTCGCCATCCAGCTCAGGTTCATACAGACCGTGTGGATCTGGAAATCTCCTCTACTAAAGTGACAGACTCTGCTCTGTACCGCTGTGCCATAGTGTTACGATTTTCGTCGGGAGAAGGAGAAGAGGACCAAGGTGCAGCGTGGTAAGTATTCATAATACGTTATTTTAATAAATATGAACACTCTAACAAAACAACAAAAACGATAAACGAACAGTTCTGAAAGGTGACGACAAACACTAAACAGAAAACAACTACCCACAAACACAGGTGGGAACAGGCTACCTAAATATGGTTCTCAATCAGAGACAACAATAGACAGCTGCCTCTGATTGAGAACCACACACTGCCAAACACAAAGAAATAGACAACATAGAACACCAGACATAGAATGCCCACCCAAACTTACGCCCTAACCAAAATAGAGACATAAAAAGGATCTCTACGGTCAGGGCGTGACAGTACCCCCCCCCCCCCCCCCCCCCCCCCACCCAAAGGTGCGGACTCCGACCGCAAAACCTGAACCTATAGGGGAGGGTCTGGGTGGCCATTTCACCGCGATGGCGGCTCTGGTGCGAGACGTGGACCCCACTCCACCTTAGTCTTGGCCCACTTAGGTGGCGCCTCTGGAGCGGGGACCCTTACCGCGGGCCCCGGACAGGAGGGAGACTCTGGCTGCTCCGGACAGGAGGGAGACTCTGGCTGCGCCTGACAGGAGGGAGACTCTGGCTGCTCCCGACAGGAGGGAGACTCTGGCTGCTCCCGACAGGAGGGAGACTCTGGCTGCTCCGGACAGGAGGGAGACTCTGGCTGCTCCTGACTGAAGCCCGTCGCTGGAGGCTCCGGACTAGAGGGCGTCGCTGGAGGCTCTGGACTAGAGGGCGACGCTGGAGGCTCTGGACTAGAGGGCGACGCTGGAGGCTCCGGACTAGAGGGCGACGCTGGAGGCTCCGGACTACATTTACATTTTAGTCATTTAGCAGACGCTCTTATCCAGAGCGACTTACAGTAGAGTGCATACATTTTATTACATTTTTACATACTGAGACAAGGATATCCCTACCGGCCAAGAGCAGACGCTCTTATCCAGAGCGACTTACAGTAGAGTGCATACATTTTTATTACATTTTATTTTTTTATATATTTTTTTACATACTGAAACAAGGATATCCCTACCGGCCAAACCCTCCCTACCGGCCAAACCCTCCCTAACCCGGACGACGCTATGCCAATTGTGCGTCGCCCCACGGATCTCCCGGTTGCGGCCGGCTGCGACAGAGCCTGGGCGCGAACCCAGAGACTCTGGTGGCGCAGCTAGCACTGCGATGCAGTGCCCTAGACCACTGCGCCACCCGGGAGACCCGGACTAGAGGGCGACGCTGGAGGCTCCGGACTAGAGGGCGGCGCTGGAGGCTCCAGACTGACGTCCTTCGTTGGGATGCCTCGTGCCATAACTCCTCACTGGAGGTTTCGTGCCATTGATCCTCACTGGAGGCTTCGTGCCATGGATCCTCACTGGAGGCTTCGTGCCATGGATCATCACAGGAGGCTTCGTGCCATGGATCATCACAGGAGGCTTCTTGCCATGGATCATCACTGGAGGCTTCGTGCCATGGATCATCACTGGAGGCCTCGTGCCATGGATCATCACTGGAGGCTTCGTGCCATGGATTATCACTGGAGGCTTCGTGCCATGGATTATCACTGGAAGCTTTGTGCCATGGATCACCACTGGAGGCTTCTTGCCATGGATCACCACTGGAGGCTTCGTGCCATGGATTATCACTGGAGGCTTCTTGCCATGGATCACCACTGGAGGCTTCGTGCCATGGATTATTACTGGATGCTTCTTGCCATGGATCATCACTGGAGGCTTCGTGCCATGGATTATCACTGGAGGCTTCGTGTCATGGATTATCACTGGAGGCTTCGTGCCATGGATCATCACTGGAGACTTCTTGCCATGGATCACCACTGGAGGCTTCGTGCCATGGATCATCACTGGAGTGGAGAGACACACCGGAGGCCTGGCTCTGGGAGAAGGCACAGGACTCACCAGGCTGGGGAGACATGCAGGAGGGTTAGTGCTTAGCACAGGCACAGAACTCACCAGGCTGGGCAGACATGCAGGAGGCCTTGGCCGAGGCACCGGATGCACTGGACCGTGGAGGCGCACTGGCGGTCTCGAGCGCAGAGCTAGCACCACACGTCCTGGCTGGATCCCCCCTGTAGCCCGGCAAGTGCGGGGAGTTGGAATAGGCCGCACTGGGCTGTGCTGGCGAACTGGAGACACCGTGCGTAGGGCTGGTGCAGTATACCCCGGGCCGAGGAGACGCACTGGAGACCAGATGTGTTGAGCCGGCATCATCCCTCCTGGCTCGATGCCCACTCTAGCCCGGCCGATTCGAGGAGCTGCGATGTAGCGCACCGGGCTATGCGTGCGCAGTGGGGACACCTTGCGCTTCTCCGCATAACACGGTGCCTGCCCAGTCACTCTCTCGCCACGGTAAGCACAGGGAGTTGGCTCAGGTCTCCTACCTGAGTCCGCCAATCTACCCGTGTGCCTCCCCCCCCCAAAAAAAATTCTGGGGCTGCCTCTCGTGCCCGTTACCTTGCGCCAATTCCTCGTAGTGGCGCCGCTCCGCTCTAGCTGCCTCCAGCTCCTCTTTCGGAAGGCGATACTCCCCCGGCTGTGCCCAGGGTCCTTTGCTGTCCAAAATTTCCTCCCATGTCCAGGAGTCCGTGTTCCCACGCTGCTTGGACCTTTGTTGGTGGGTGATTCTGTAACGCTTGTCGTCTGGAGGAGAAGAAGAGCACCTAGGAAGCTCTTTGCCACCTTCTCCTCCCTCCTGAATCCTCCTCCCCCTCCTCCCCCCTCCTCCCTCTCTGCGGATGACTTCGTCAACCATTTTGAAAAGAAGGTCGACGACATCCGATCCTCGTTTGCTAAGTCAAACGACACCGCTGGTTCTGCTCACACTGCCCTACCCTGTGCTTTGAACTCTTTCTCCCCTCTCTCTCCAGATGAAATCTCGCGTCTTGTGACGGCCGGCCGCCCAACAACCTGCCCGCTTGACCCTATCCCCTCCTCTCTTCTCCAGACCATTTCCGGAGACCTTCTCCCTTACCTCACCTCGCTCATCAACTCATCCTTGACCGCTGGCTACGTCCCTTCCGTCTTCAAGAGAGCGAGAGTTGCACCCCTTCTGAAAAAACCTACACTCGATCCCTCCGATGTCAACAACTACAGACCAGTATCCCTTCTTTCTTTTCTCTCCAAAACTCTTGAACGTGCCGTCCTTGGCCAGCTCTCCTGCTATCTCTCTCAGAATGACCTTCTTGATCCAAATCAGTCAGGTTTCAAGACTAGTCATTCAACTGAGACTGCTCTTCTCTGTGTCACGGAGCTCCGCACTGCTAAAGCTAACTCTCTCTCCTCTGCTCTCATCCTTCTAGACCTATCGGCTGCCTTTGATACTGTGAACCATCAGATCCTCCTCTCCACCCTCTCCGAGTTGGGCATCTCCGGCGCGGCCCACGCTTGGATTGCGCACTGCTAAAGCTAACTCTCTCCTCTGCTCTCATCCTTCTAGACCTATCGGCTGCCTTTGATACTGTGAACCATCAGATCCTCCTCTCCACCCTCTCCGAGTTGGGCATCTCCGGCGCGGCCCACGCTTGGATTGCGTCCTACCTGACAGGTCGCTCCTACCAGGTGGCGTGGCGAGAATCTGTCTCCGCACCACGTGCTCTCACCACTGGTGTCCCCCAGGGCTCTGTTCTAGGCCCTCTCCTATTCTCGCTATACACCAAGTCACTTGGCTCTGTCATATCCTCACATGGTCTCTCCTATCATTGCTATGCAGACGACACACAATTAATCTTCTCCTTTCCCCCTTCTGATAACCAGGTGGCGAATCGCATCTCTGCATGTCTGGCAGACATATCAGTGTGGATGACGGATCACCACCTCAAGCTGAACCTCGGCAAGACGGAGCTGCTCTTCCTCCCGGGGAAGGACTGCCCGTTCCATGATCTCGCCATCACGGTTGACAACTCCATTGTGTCCTCCTCCCAGAGTGCTAAGAACCTTGGCGTGATCCTGGACAACACCCTGTCGTTCTCAACTAACATCAAGGCGGTGACCCGTTCCTGTAGGTTCATGCTCTACAACATTCGCAGAGTACGACCCTGCCTCACACAGGAAGCGGCGCAGGTCCTAATCCAGGCACTTGTCATCTCCCGTCTGGATTACTGCAACTCGCTGTTGGCTGGGCTCCCTGCCTGTGCCATTAAACTCCTACAACTCATCCAGAACGCTGCAGCCCGTCTGGTGTTCAACCTTCCCAAGTTCTCTCACGTCACCCCGCTCCTCCGCTCTCTCCACTGGCTTCCAGTTGAAGCTCGCATCCGCTACAAGACCATGGTGCTTGCCTACGGAGCTGTGAGGGGAACGGCACCTCCGTACCTTCAGGCTCTGATCAGGCCCTACACCCAAACAAGGGCACTGCGTTCATCCACCTCTGGCCTGCTCGCCTCCCTACCTCTGAGAAGTACAGTTCCCGCTCAGCCCAGTCAAAACTGTTCGCTGCTCTGGCACCCCAATGGTGGAACAAACTCCCTCACGACGCCAGGTCAGCGGAGTCAATCACCACCTTCCGGAGACACCTGAAACCCCACCTCTTTAAGGAATACCTAGGATAGGATAAAGTAATCCTTCTAACCCTCCCCCCCCCCCTTAAAAGAGTTAGATGCACTATTGTAAAGTGGTTGTTCCACTGGATATCATAAGGTGAATGCACCAATTTGTAAGTCGCTCTGGATAAGAGCGTCTGCTAAATGACTTAAATGTAAATGTAAATGTAAGGTGCAGCGTGGTAAGTGTTCGTCATATTCTTTAATCCAAATACGCAACACTAAACAAAACAACAAACACGACAAACGGACAGTCCTGAAATGTGAAAAAAACACTAACACAGGAAACAATCACCCACAACACACAATGGAAAACAGGCTACCTAAATATGGCTCCCAATCAGAGACAACGATAAACAGCTGCCTCTGATTGGGAACCACACCAGGCCAAACACATAGAAAAACAACAACCTAGAAAAAATAACATAGACTGCCCACCCTAACTCACGCCCTGACCAAACTAAAATAGAGACACAAAAAAGGAACTAAGGTCAGGACGTGACATAAAGGACAGACACTTCATTTTTTGCCATTTATGAATGTGTTATTAAAACCTCTTATGGCTCAAAAATCAGCAGTAAGTATAAGCAGTGGAAAGAGGTGGCCATTTCAAACGGCCTCGTACTCAATTCTTGCTCGTACAATATGCATATTATTTATTACCTTTGGATAGAAAACACCTTCTAGTTTCTAAAACAGGTTTAATTATTTCTCTAAGTGAAACATAACTCTTTTTACAGCCCATTTTCTGTAAAAAGTGACATTTCCAAGAAGCTATGTCTCTCTTCAAGATACTCTCTATAAAAGGCCTTGGCACTTAGGACTGTACAAACACGTCACACATCTTCCCCTGGTTGTCATGCGGAAGTGAGAGAAAAAATGACTTGATTATCTCTGTCAGGGACTGAAAAGAACCTCTTTGAGTGATAAGTGCGCACTTTATATTTTTTTCTGGGCGCGAGGTAGGAACTGGACTGCGCTCCTGGAAAACACTCGTTATAGGTGAATATGACCTCCAGCTTCGATTTTCTTTGATACATGTCACAAAATCATCCTAAAGTATGTTTTTTCAATATACTTTAATTATATTATTGAAATTTATTCTGGACTTTAGACGTGATGCGACGCAAGAATTTTGTCAAGACGGAGAGGTTAGCACGGCATAGCCAGTGTGTCATGCTAATTCAACAGGGACATCGTTCGTTCTAGGTCCAAATGAACACGGTTCTGAACAAAGGACCCTTTGGAGAACATTCTGATGGAAAATCAACAAAGATAAGGACCCAATTTGGGATGCTTTTTCATATATCTGTCGAACTGTGCTATCGCTAGCGTTTGACTAGAACCAATGCTGCTGTGTGTTAGCTATTGTAGTAAGCTAATATAACGATATATTGTGTTTTCGCTGTAAAACACTTCAGAAATCGGAAATATTGTCTGTATTCACAAGATCTTTCTCTTTCATTAGCTATCCACCATATATTTTTCTGAAATCTTTTCTGATGTGAAATTAGTAGTTGACGTTGGTGTCTGTTTTCTCTGGCTACTGCCGTGCGATTTCTGACTGTAGCTATGATGGTGGCTAAGATGGTAGCAGTAATGTAAAACTGATTTATAGCTAAAATATTCAACTTTTTCGAACAAAACATAGATTTATTGTGTAACATGTTATAGGACTGTCATCTGAGGGAGTTTTTTCTAGGTTATTTAGGTTAGTTCTAGGTTAGTTAGGTTGGCTTTGCATGCTAGCTGCATGCTAGCTGCATGCTACCGGTGCTGTGAAAAATATCTGTCTCTCTTTTTGTATTTGGTGGTGAGCTAACATGAATATATGTGGTGTTTTCGCTGTAAAACATTTAAAGAATCTGAAATATTGTCTGTATTCACAAGATCTTTCTCTTTCATTAGCTATCCACCATATATTTCTCTGAAATCTTTTCTGATGTGAAATTAGTAGTTGACGTTGGTGTCTGTTTTCTCTGGCTACTGCCGTGCGATTTCTGACTGTAGCTATGATGGTGGCTAAGATGGTAGCAGTAATGTAAAACTGATTTATAGCTAAAATATGCATTTTTTTTGAACAAAACATAGATTTATTGTGTAACATGTTATAGGACTGTCATCTGAGGTAGTTTTTTCTAGGTTATTTAGGTTGGTTTTAGGTTAGTTAGGTTGGCTTGTGCATGCTACTTCATCCTACTTGTGCTGTGAAAAATGTCTGTCCTCTTTTTTATTTGGTGGTGAGCTAACATAAATATATGTGGTGTTTTCTCTGTAAAACATTTAAAAAATCGGACATGTTGGCTGGATTGACAAGATGTTTATCTTTCAAATGCTGTATTGGACTTGTTAATGTGTGAAAGTTAAATATTTTACAAAAATAGATTTTGAATTTCGCGCCCTGCACTTGCAGTGGCTGTTGTCATATTGATCCCGATGTCGGGCTTGCAGCCTGAAGAAGTTAAATATGTTTCTATGGGATTTTGGTAGTATAGTGCAAATGTTTTATTTTATCAATTAATCTTACTATATACGTTTTATACCTAAAGGTGTTCTAAAATTCCAAATCAAGTAGCTGAATGATCCATTCAGTATGTCCTGAGAAGAGATCGTTATTCCGAAGGGAGCAATAGTGATGAGTTCAAGAAGAGGTTTGATTCCAGGCTGAATTTCACATCTAGATCAGTCCCCTTGACGATCCAGAGGTTGCAGCTGTCTGACTCTGCTGTGTACTACTCTGTCTGAAGCCCACTGTGACAACAGGATGTACACCACCCCTACATAAACTAGTGTATTCTTGGCCCCAGTGTAGTAATAATGCAAGCCTTACATCTGTGGTGGGTGTGACATTAGCAGGGCTGTACACCTCACACAGTGACACACAGAAGAGCATTTCAGAGGAGAGTGAATGCATCCAAACATCAGTCTGAAGATGGAGAAATCAACCAGTGTATTGATCATTCTGATTATGACTACAGGTAAACAATACCTAAACATTTGAACTCATTGCATCCTTATAATCACATTATTCAAATATGGTATTGGTAGTAAAACATTGTTTGATGAAGTAAAGTCATTTAATTGAGAAAACCTAAGTTGATTTCTAAAAAGTCTTAAAAAAAAGAATGTGTTATCAATCAGCTTTATTATCTATTTTTCCTATGCAGGAATGGTATCTGGAGACAGTGTGACTCCTGACAAGGAGGAATACACCCCCATTGAGGGATCATCAGTATCTATGAGCTGTACATATGAAACAAGCAGCGATTATATTTACCTTTACTGGTACCGGCATTATCCTAACCAGGCTCCTCAGTTTCTACTGTATAAAGGTGCCAGATCTCGGAGCGATGAACACATCCCTGATAAGAGATATACATCCAAAACATCCCGGACATCAACTGAACTGGTGATAACAAAGCTAACCCTGGCAGACACAGCTCTCTACTACTGTGCTCTCAGGGATATACACAGTGATACAAAGTGTATAAGACCCTGTACAAAAACCTGCAAACCAAAAATGCTTTGTTGCTGTGCGGATCATAATTAAGCATCAAACCACAATTTGATATCATAATGGCAGAAGTTGAGATCAGAGAACTGTGGTCACACCTGCACTCTGTGCAATCACCAGGTGGTCTAGAGTTTCTCTGTCTTCATATTTAATGCACTGTGAGAAATATGTATTCTTCATCTTTCAATCAGTAGTCTTCAATTTCTCTTACCGTAGGCAGTTTTTTTTTATATTGGTTGGATAATAACCTGGGAATATGACAAAGTGCAACAATATTATTGTTCGTAGTGACTCCTATTCACAATTCTGACTGGCTTGGTGGTGTAGTATGAAAGTCAACCTGAAGGGGGCAACCTAACAAAGCTCACACACCCCTGAATCAGAGGATGCCATACAGACAGACACCTCCCCATGGTCTACTACTGCATGTAATACAGAACAACATGAAGCATCAACAGTAGGATAGAGGGTGTCAAAGCTCTGAGATAGATAGATCACCATTGTTCTGCTCCTTACCTTTTCCACTTCAAACTGA
Organism: Salvelinus namaycush; assembly: GCF_016432855.1. NCBI lineage: Eukaryota > Metazoa > Chordata > Actinopteri > Salmoniformes > Salmonidae > Salvelinus > Salvelinus namaycush. The sequence goes on along the minus strand of NC_052317.1, from coordinate 21,429,485 downwards.
CTGACTAGTCATGAGAAATTGGCTGATCCTGCATGTTCTGGCTGCATGCTGCTTTGGTATAACATCACTCTGTTCATCTGTCTCTTTCTGTGCATTTGTTCATTTTATTTGTATACATTATTAATATATGTTGTGAATATATATTTATCTTTCTTTTCAGTGTGCAGAGCAGGAGAGAATGTAACACAGCCAACAGAAGATGTAATGGTCGTAGAAGGACAACCAACAACACTTAGTTGTCTATTTGATACAACTTCTCAATCACCATATCTCTTCTGGTACAAACAACAAACAAATACCAACCCCATGTTTATGCTGAGAAGGGATAAGTTTTCACCTGGGGAAACTGCTACTGGGTTCAAGGACAGATTTGATGCCAGACTGAATTTCACAGCAAAATCATTCCCTTTGACGATCCAGAGGTTGCAGCTGTCTGACTCTGTTGTGTACTACTGTGCTCTGAGGCCCACTGTGACAACAAGATATACAGCCACCTTACAAAAACTATAGGTTTCTCATGTGCCCATAGAAACATACAGTACCACTGAAAAATTGGGACCAAAGTGCAATATGTATTTCAGTTAACTTTAAGTACAGTAGTAGACCTGAATTATAGTACAATATGAGTATGTTTTCACCTAAAAAAAAATAAGTTTATCATACTTCATGGAACATTTATGTCATTGACAATTGCTTTAAGCTACTTTCATTTTATGTGAGCTAGACGTAAGCTTTTCACTTTGGCTAATGTACTGCAAAGAGTGCTTATATCTAATATTGACGAGGTAATATTGACCCATACATTTCTTTACAATCTTTCCTCTCTCTGAACAGACTCCTCCTTCATGTCTGTCAGTTGATGGTGATATACAGGCTGAGATGGACATGAAAGAGTGAGAGAGGATCTCTACCTTTTACTGTAACTCACAGTCACTCTCAGTGTGTTCTGTATAACCATGGTACTCTGTCTGATCATCTGGCTGGTTCTTGTTGTATTCTGCTTTGGTACGATGGAACCTTTTCTCTCATTTGTTTATATAATCGTCATCTATCTAATTTAAAAAATGTTATCTTTCATTATCACTCACTTTATCTTTTTTTGTTTTCCAGAGTGTACAGGAGACCATGTTCAACAGCAACCAGGAGGTGTGATTGTTACAGAAGGAGGACTAGTAACACTGAGTTGTCAATATAACACCACTGCTACTAATGCATATCTATAATAGTACAAACAAGAAAGCAAATGACTTCCTAAACATATGCTGAGACGTTATTATTTTGGGTCTGGAGACAATACTGCTGGGTTCAAGGAGAGATTCAATGCAAGTCTAAATACCAAGACACAATCAGTCCCCTTGACGATCCAGAGGTTTCAGTTGTCTGACTCCGCTGTGTACTACTGTGCTCTGAAGCCTACTGTGACAACAGGACATACAGCCCCTTTACAAAAACACTGTGTGTTATGTACCATTTTTTAAGTTAAGGGGAGGTGTTATATAATTAAGGCAGAGGAAAGGAAATGCCTTTTATAGCTGACAGTCAGAAACCAGGAGAGTCATTCTGTCATAACTCTACTTGTGTTTACTCTTTTCACTGTGTTAAATAACACTTACCAGCATGTTACTAGGATCAATTTTAATATTAGCACTAGTGGGTGAGTTTGATGCTACTCTTCATTTCCAATCATTGTGGATTTAGTTACTGAAGACTGGAGTCATAGTACTGGGAAGGATATTTTGTCAATTTTGAATACACTTGACTGAATAAAGATTTGAATTATATGATCATTTCCTGATAATAATTCCAGTTTTCATAAATATTTTACAGGTGGCAGTCATGGGAATGACATTACTTTAACATCAGATAAGGTGTTTGGGTTGGAGGGTGATGTCATAAATCTGTCCTGTAATTACTCCTCTGCTAGTACTCTTCAGTGGTATCAACAGTACCCTGGATCATCTCCCATCTTCCTCCTCCTCACTGGAGTGTCCTCAAACCCCTCTGTAGTGAAGCTAAACCTGAAGACCCTCAACTGTCTGTTAAACTGAACGATGAGAAAACCCATGTGAATCTGGAGATCTCCTCTGCTGAAGTGGCAGATTCTGCTCTGTACTACTGTGCCCTGGAGCCCACAATGATACAAAACCCAGACACACTGTACAAAAAATGTGAACTGAAAACACAGACATCCCCTAAGAGAAACATGTTCATTATTAGGTTACCTTCAGTAGACATAAAATATACATGTAGGCTGGAAATTAAAAGTGAATTATTTTCAATTAACAATCATAAAATGTTTAAACAAATGAAAAAGTGACAGAAACTCATTCGGTTATCTGAATATGTTGCAGATTTATACTGTAGATTCTGGATATAAATAGGAAAACAAAATACACTGTGACTGAATGAATAAGCAACACACACACACACACACACTGAAAATGAACAATGAAAAAAAAAATGGAATGGAAAAGTGACAAACTCCTTAAGGATATCTGATTGTGTTGCTTATTTATACTTTATATTCTAGATTTAAATAGAAATACCAAATAAACTGAATGAATGAACTCCTCATGTTGAATAAATGAATATCTTGCACATCTTGCATCAAGCAACTCTGTTGTCCTAAAATCAAGAAAATACACCGAGATAAATAACACAGTTTTATCTAATATCCAATAGACGGAGACTAAGGTAATCATATTTCAGTGCAGCCCTGCATTTTGAGGATTTGACAGTGGAATCAAGCAGAAACATCTGACAACTCTCTGTATTTTGGGGTGGGGCTTCAAAGGTCTGAGAAGAGATGGTCCATTCAGAACTAGAGGAGGATGTTTTTTTTAGTTCACACAAATCTTGTTGTGCTGTGTATTATCATTTTAAATTCCAGTTTCAGCCACAATGTCAATCCCCACATTTATTTAGCTTTAAGTGATTGCATGTAAGTCATCTACTATAATCAGTACATTCTTGCAGCTGACAGTAATGGTCAGACCATTGAGCCAATCAGAGAGGAGGTGTATGCTCCAGCAGGTAGCAATATTACACTTTCATGCACCTACTCATCTGCAGTCTCTCTTCAATGGTATCTCCAGGACCCTGGATCAGCTCCTCAGTATATCCTGCTTATCCTTTCTAGCGCAGGCGTTCGGCTAGCGGAACCCCTCGACAACATTCCCCTGAAAAGGCAGCGCGGGAAATTGACAAATATTTTTTTGAAATATTTAACTTTCACACATTAACAAATCCAATACAGCTAATGAAAGATAAACATCTTGTTAATCTACCCATCGTGTCCGATTTCAAAAAGGCTTTACAGCGAAAGCACAACATATGATTATGTTAGTTCAGAGCCAAGTCAAAAAAACACACAGACATTTTCCAGCCAAAGATAGGAGTCACAAAAAGCAGAAATATAGATAAAATTAATCACTAACCTTTGATGATCTTTATCAGATGACACTCCTAGGACATCATGTTACACAATACATGTATGTTTTGTTCGATAATGTACGTAATTATATCCAAAAATCTCAGTTTACATTGACGCGTTACGTGCAGTAATGTTTTGATTCCAAAACATCCGGTGATCTTGCAGATAGCCACAGAAATCTCAGAAATACTCATAATAAACATCGATAAAAGATACAAGTGTTATTCACAGAATTAAATATAGACTTCTCCTTAATGCAACCGCTGTGTCAGATTTCAAAAAAACTTTACGGAAAAAGCATAATCTGAGTACGGCGCTCAGAGCCCAATCCAGCCAAATCCAGCCAAAGAAATTTCCGCCATGGAGTCAACAGAAGTTAGAAATAACATGATAAATATTCACTTACCTTTGATGATCTTCATCAGAATGCACTTCCTGGTTGGATTTTTCTCAGGTTTTTGCCTGCTATATGAGTTCTGTTATACTCACAGACATCATTCAAACAGTTTTAGAAACTTCAGTGTTTTTTATCCAATACTACTAATAATATGCATATATTAGCATCTGGGATAGAGTAGGAGGCAGTTTACTCTGGGCACGCATTTCATGCAAAAGTGAAAATGCTGCCCCCTATCCCAAACAGAATTTATCCTGCATGGTGTTGGGTCTCCATCACAGGCTCCAGGTCAGGATCCTCGACTGTCAGTCAAACTGAATGATGAGAAGAACCGTGTGGATCTGGAGATCTCATCTGCTAAAGAGGAAGACTCTGCTATGTACTTCTGCGAACTGACGCTCACAGTGAAAGGAAACCTACAAACGCTGTACAAAAACCTAACCTGACACATTCTATACAGACATGACATGACCTACAGGAGATTGTACATCTCAAGGTTTTTCTTTTTGACATGAAACCTGGTGGGTGTGTTTAAAAACCTACAATATGTGAAGAGGAGGAGCAACATTGCATATGCCTACTTATCATTTCAAATTCATAGCAGTGTTTTGGATTTGCTGTTTTCTAAATAACTAGTTTATGTCTGATCTGTAACATAGACAATGTTGCTACTCTGTTATATTCTACTGATTTCAGCCCTTGTAGGTGATACTTTAGAGGATGATATTACTCCAACCAGTCCTGAGGAGTATTATTTAGAGGGTAACAGAGTTAACCTCTAATTCCTCCCAAACCCGGATCCGTGAGCACCCCCCACAGTAAAAAAGCTGACTAGCATAGCCTAGCATAGCGTCACAAGTAAATACTAGCATCTAAATATCATTAAATCACAAGTCCAAGACACCAGATGAAAGATACACATCTTGTGAATCCAGCCATCATTTCTGATTTTTAAAATGTTTTACAGGGAAGACACAATATGTAAATCTATTAGCTAACCACGTTAGCAAAAGACACCACTTTTTTTACTCCACCAGTTTTTTACTCCATCAGTAGCTATCACAAATTTGACCAAATAAAGATATATATAGCCACTAACCAAGAAACAACTTCATAAGATGACAGTCTGATAACATATTTATGGTATAGCATATGTTTTTTTAGAAAAATGTGCATTTTTCAGGTATAAATCACAGTTCTACATTGCAGCTGCAATCTGAAATAGTGCCGAAGCTGCCAGAATAATTACAGAGACCAACGTCAAATACCTAATTACTCATCTTAAAACATTTCTGAAAAATACACAGCGTACAGCAAATGAAAGCCCAACATCTTGTCAATCCAGCCAATATGTCAGATTTTTTAAGTGTTTTACAGCGAAAACACAATATAGCATTATATTAGCTTAGCACAATAGCCAGAAACACAAGCAATTTACCAGCAGCACAGGTTAGCGATCGTAACAATACAGCAAAAGATATATAATTTTTGACTAACCTTGATATACTTCGTCAGATGACAGTCCTGTAACATCATATTACACAATGCATATAGGTTTTGTTCGAAAATGTGCATATTTAGCAGCACAAATCGTGGTTATACAATGTGATCAGTGGCAACAGGTCATGCATTCTGGCCGGCGCCATCTTGGAAAGGCACCTAAGTTTACGATTATTTATCGATTAGATTGACTAAAAAATACAGGTTGGACAGCAAATGAAAGATGCATTAGTTATTAATGAAACCGCTGAGTTAGATTTTTAAAATTAACGTTACTAGACATACAGTGTGCGTTACAGCCAGACTAGTGCCGCAATAATGGCGGACAAATCCGTTTACATTTTTCCACATAAATACGGAATAACATCATAAATAGCTCTTACTTTTGGACGAGCTTCCATCAGAATCTTGGGCAAGGTGTCCTTTGTCCAAAAGAATCGTTGCTTGGTTGTAAAACGTCGTCTTCAACTTCGGAATTAGCAGCTAACAATAGCTATGTGGCCACAACATGCCCAAATCCCCAAAACGCAATACTGAGGAAATTCCGAAAATAGCAATATACTCGCATAAACTGATATAAGTCGGTTTAAAATAACTTCGTTATGATGTTTCTAACACCTATATCGAATTAAATTACAGACGGATATAGCTAAGGCCGATAACTGAGCGTTTCAAAATGCCATCTTGAGGTCTTGCTTTGCGCAATGACGAACGACGAAAAGAGAGCTCACTTCGTTCCTTGGCCTTTTATAAGCTCTGAGAACTACGTAGACACTCCATTCCACTTCTCATTGGTTACTGACATCCAGGGGAAGGAGGGTGCAGTTCATGTCGACCCATAGGATACATACAGAGCTTTAAACTGATCTGAGAACAGAGCCTCGTTTTCAGACCTTCGCAGTTCCTGTCATGGATTTCGCTGCAGAAAGAGTTCTGGTTCACCCACAGACATAATTCAAACGGTTTTAGAAACTAGAGATTGTTTTCTATCCAATAGTAATAATAATATGCATATTGTACGAGCAAGAATTGAGTATGAGGCAGTTTAATTTGGAGACGATATTTTCCAAAGTGGAAACAGCCCCCCCTGTATTGAGAAAAGGTTAACTTCTTTGGGGTACCCCCCTTCTTCTCAATTTCCGCCTAAAGACATACCCTAATCTAACGGCCTGTAGCTCAGGCCCAGAAGCAAGGATATGCATATTCTTGATATCATTTGAAAGGAAACACTGTGAATTTTGTGGAAATGTGAATTGAATGTAGGAGAATATAACACAATAGATCTGGTAGAAGAAAATACAAGGAAATAAACATACGTTTTCTGTATTTATTGTTGCTGCATCATCTTTCAAATGACCAAGAACAGCCAAACATACGGATAGGATGCTGTGGATGATTTGAATGAAGAACATACGATGGCAACAATAGCTGAGCAAAGTTTTAGACAGATAACTTAAAAAATGAGTGAGCTACATAACATTGGGCATGAAGTCACTCAGGTGTCCCACACAAATGTACCCAAATGTACCCAAGTGGCCGAATTGGTACAGTGATACATTTTGAAGGAAATAACTATATACAAAATACATAAATGCTATTCTAACACACCCCCCAAAAATAAATATATATATATATGAAAAAACTGAAGAAAAAAAAATGTTTTATCTTCTTTTAAGAAATGAAGTGCATGGCTTGGAGGGAACCACTGTCACCGTGTCCTACAACTACTCCTCAACTTCTACAATTGGAAATAGATTCTACTGGTATCATCAAACCAGTGCTAGGAAAATGACAATATTCCTTCTATGGATGATAGATACTGTAACGAACGTCGTCGGGAGAAGGAGAAGAGGACCAAGGTGCAGCGTGGTAAGTGTTCATATTTTTTTATAAAATACGCAACACTTGACAAAACAACAAAAACAACAAACGAACAGTCCTGAAAGGTGAAACAAACACTAAACAGGAAACAACCACCTACAAACAAAGGTGGGGACAGGCTACCTAAGTATGATTCTCAATCAGAGACAACGATAGACAGCTGCCTCTGATTGAGAACCACACACGGCCAAACACAAATAAATAGACAACATAGAACACCATACATAGAATGCCCACCAAAACTCACGCGTGGAATGATAAATGATCCATTTAAGATGGAATGACCATCTTAAAATAAACCTCCCTCCCCAAACTCAAAAAAAAATATTGGATAAACAATAAGCTCCTCCCTTAATGCCGAGCCCCACAATTCTGAGACTTCTCAGCTACAGTGGATGGAACATAATGTCTATAACAGTCTATTCTTCCTCTATACATGAATCATGATGTCATATTGGTTTAGGAATACTTTACTTATCCTGCCTGCATGCTATTTTGGTAGAGTATCGTGCTTCTCCTTCCTATTCTCTTTGTCTGAATTTGAGCTAATAAGTTAATATACAATTATTGATGAATTATTATTTAAGGAACTATTTTAACAACTTTTTCAGATTGCCGAGGTGAAGAGGCTGTTGACCAGCAGAGTGGACATGTTTCTGCCCTTGAAGGAGGACTGGTAACACTCAGCTGTAACTACACTACCAGTAGTCCATCTCCTGATCTCTTCTGGTACATCCAGTTAACCAGGGACTCTCCTCAGTATGTCCTGAGAAGAGATCGTTATTCAGAAGGGAGCAATAGTTATGAGTTTAAGAAGAGGTTTGATTCCAGGCTGAATTTCACATCTAGCTCTGTCCCCTTGACGATCCAGAGGGTGCAGCTGTCTGACTCTGCTGTGTTCTACTGTGCTCTGAGGCCCACTGTGACAACAAGAGATTCAGTCACTGCACAACAACACAGGGTAGAGTGTTGTTCAGACAATGTCACAAGCTTCTCAGTGTTTGACGATACACAGAAAGAGACAAGGATTTCATCATCTCATCATTGCCTAGTTACATCAGAGTGGTATTACTCTTCTCCCACTGATCTCACGGTAGCAGGCATGGAACCCTGGTTGAGGAATTTACTGATTCTTGCTGCATTTTGTTATGGTATTATAATGTTATTTAGTTAATATTATTATTATCTTATTTGTTTATGTCCTTTTCTCCAATCCCTTTATTTTTTCAAACATATTTTTCAGTTTTATACTACTTTACATTTTTATGCATTTTAATTCCCTCTATCATATCTCCTCTTTCCCCTAAAACAAATATGTGTCCTTTTCCAGAATGCAGAGGAGAAGACTCAGTCATTCAGCCACCAGGAGATGTGATCGCTACTGAGGGAGAACAGGTCACACTGGACTGTCAATTTGATGCAGTTAATACTAATAATCTCTACCTGTTCTGGTACACGCATGAAGTAAATGGCTTCCCAAAGTTCATGCTGGGACTTTTTTCTTTTAGAAGTACAAATGCCACTGGATATAAGGAGAGATTTGGTGCCCATCTAGATAAAGACTCAAAATCTGTCCCCTTGACGATCCAGAGGTTGCAGCTGTCTGACTCTGCTGTGTACTACTGTGCTTTGAGCCCCACTGTGACAACAGGATATACAGCCCCCCTACAAAAACTAGTGTATCCTTGGCGCTAATGTAGAAAAAATACAAGTCTTACATCTTGTGTGGGTGTGATGTTAGCAGGGCTGTACACCTCACACAGTGACACACATATGAGCATTTCAGAGGAGAGTGAATGCATCCAAACATCAGTCTGAAGATGGAGAAATCAATCAGTGTATTGATCATTCTGATTATGACTACAGGTAAACAATACCTAAACATTTGAACTCATTGCATCCTTATAATCAGATTATTACATTATGGTATTGGTAGTAAAACATATTTTGATGAAGTAAGTCATTTAAATGTGAATAACTAAGTTGATTTCTAAAAAGTCTTAAAACATAAGCACGTGTTTCAATCAGTTGTATTATGTATTTATCCTCTGCATGAATGGTATCTGGAGACAGTGTGACTCCTGACAAGGTGGAGTACACCCCCATTGAGGGATCATCAGTGTCTCTGAGCTGTACATATGAAACAAGCAGCAGTAACATCTACCTTTACTGGTACCAACAATACCCTAACCAGGCACCTCAGTTTCTACTGTATAAAGGTGCCAGAGCAAATAGTGTTGACCATATCTCTAGTCATCGGTATGAATCTACATGTCCCAAACGTCAACTACACTCATGATAAAACAAGTAACTCTGGCAGACACAGCTCTCTACTAATGTACCCTGAAGGACGTCCAGCGATACAGAATCTCTGAGAAGATGTATAAAAACTAGTACACTGATAAATGACTTGTTTTAGATGAGCTTGTTGGTCACTTCTGTTGTCAGAGTAAGTAAAAACGCATAATATGAGAATATTATCAATATGTAAACCAAATCATTTTTCTTCCTGTTATTCACCTTCAGAAGATTCCTCTGAAAAATGAGTTGTGTTTAGAAGAGGAGCTAGTATGAGAATGAAAAGGAGACACTCAAAATGGCATGAAGGTCTTTGCTCAGTGCATTGTAAGCTTGTCTCTCTAACATGAACCATGCTGTGCTGGTTCACCTTGTTCTTTTTAACATTTGTGGGTAAGTAAAATACTTTTAACAGTAATAATAATAATGTGTAAATACTTCCTCACAAGCTTTTTTTTATCTCACGTTAGTTTTCTGCAGGTGATAGTTACGGGATGGAATTTTCTCCATCAGTCCTTGAGGAGGATGTGATACATGGTGGCAGTGTCAAGCTTTCCTGCAACTACACAGTATTTGGTGGAGGCAGTGTCTTATGGTATCACCAATATCCACATCTGCTCCCCAAATCCTCCTCCTCATCTCAGTGTATTCAGCATCTGCTGAGACAACAGTTACTGCAGAACCACCGTATCCTCGACTGTCAGTTAATGTTGACAACGTGGCTGAATGTGTGGATCTGGAGATCTCCTCTGCTGAAGTGACAGACTCTGCTAATGTACTACTGTTCTCTGAGCCTCACAGTGACAGGAAACCCAGACTTACTGTACAACTGTATAGAATCAGGGAATACAAATCCTTATTGTGAACCGTTTAAAATATGTGAATTCTCTGGCGTTTAACAGTAATAAGGATTACAACCGAATACAGTTTACATTACCAGAAATGTAATACTTAAATTAATAAAATGTAAATTGACAAGATTTATTGAACTAAATGTATTCTATAGAGGGCCTCACTCCAGCACTACACAAACCTCTATTTCTCTGAGCAGGTGGCTCCTCCTCCTGACAGTGGAGGTAGTTTCAGGGGCAGACAGGTAGCAGCCATACATTACATATCACTCCCTGCAGATCACAGTACACAGCATATCACATATCAGTTTGGTAAACCCTCTTTCCTAGCTGCATTCTGTCAAATACATCATGATGTTGCACATTTCAATCTTACTGTTTTCAGCACTTGTTGGTAAGTAAGGTTTTATGTGAAGTCATTCCCACACTGTCTGTCATTATTTAATTGGTAAATATTGGGCTGCTTATAATATAAAATAAGAGGTTTTCATGTTTAGTCTCATGCTTATTTTCTTCTCCTTCACAGGTGATACTTTAGAGGCTGATATTACTCCAACCAGTCCTGAGGAGTATTATTTAGAGGGTAGCAGAGTTAAGATCTCCTGTAACTATACAGTAAAAGCAGACAGTCTGCTGTGGTACAAACAGTACTCTGGATCAGGTCTCCAATTCCTTTACCTGGTCACAGCTATACCAATAATCCATATGAATTGAGAGTTGATCCACAAGACTTTCGACTCATTGTTACACAGAACAAGGACAGAACCTGTGTGTATCTGGAGATCTCCTCTGCTGAAGTAACAGACTCTGCTCTGTACTACTGTGCTGCTGAGGCCCACAGTGACAGGAAACACAGACACACTGTTCAAAAACCTACAGTCACCTGGGAGTGTATTTCTACTCTGTAGTTCCAAGTTTCATTTGACAGTAGTGCCATCAAGTGGAGTCAACATGCACCCATTGTGTCAAGAGGAGGAGCTTAGTGTTACACATAACACATAATGAGTGGAACTGATTCACCCAGAGAGGGAATGTTCCAAGAGAAGATCATTTTACAGAGAAGTCTCTGTCTAACACCCAGTGGCTATGATGCTGCTCTATCCAGTCTTGTTTTAGTGCACTTGTAGGTAAGAATTCACTCTCCATTAACTGAATGTGTACTAACAGAATGTACACTGTTCAGTATTCATTACAATATGCTATTATCAATATCAAGTGGCAATACACTTTGAAACACCAAGTGTGGATATACTGTACGCTGTCTACATTGACTCAGTAGTCTATATTTTTATTTTTTACAGGTACAAGTGTTGAAGACATAATTAGTCCAGACAGATGTAGTGGATGTTATGGAGGTTGGTAGTGTTAAACTCTCCTGTAGATACAAGAGCTCATTAAACAACAGTCTGTTATGGTACCTCCAGCACCCTGGATCCTCTCCACAGTTCCTCATACTGGACTACTCTGGGATCATAACCAACACTGATAGTACAAAATGGACCCTCACACATGAAAAAGAGGACAACCTTGTGGATCTGGAGATCTCCTCTGCTGAAGTGACAGACTCTGCTCTGTACTACTGTTCCCTGAGGCCCACAGTGACAGGAAATCCAGAAACACAATACTGATCCTGACAATACAAACACAGACAACCTGAATCTGAGACCTCTAGAACCCATAGAACCTGAATCGGAGACCCCTAGAACACCAAGAACCTGAGTCTGAATAGTTCCTATCTTCCATCCATTATGTTCCCTTCTTTTTAAAAGGAAAGTTATTTGCTTATTCAACTACGAGATACCAGATTTTATATTTGGAAATAAATTACATTTGTCATGAATATCAGAAAAATCTCATATGACTTAACATTCTAAACACTATCTCATATAAATGCCAATGATGCCATCTTTACAGTGATTTAGTAAACCAAACCTTCCTCACCACCACCACACTTCATTAAGAGCCACCATTGAGCGGGTTTTATGTCAAAGGGAGGAGCTACAAATTATCCTGTTCAAACTGTACATATGATAACAGGAGACATATTTTGTGAATTAGTTTGTCCAGCATATAGTAGAAGAATATTAATTGAATATGTGTACGTTTTCAAACATTTATTTTCAAATAAGTTAATCATACTCACCTCATACAACATTT